>NC_056737.1:327244727-327612227 GCF_019279795.1 Protopterus annectens
TGAATGAGACAATACATTCATTGGCCACTAGTGGAAGTACAAGTATTTTTTAAGAATATAAGTGCTTAAATACCCAGGAGTTTTTAAATTTATTTTTATTACAGAGAGGTTGAATTTTAATAAAAACTTATTTAGTAAGTTATATCCATTAATGTATTGTTTTAGATAAATCAAAAAGTTTTAGGAACTTATTGCCTTTGTATTCATAATGGTTTTTTAACTTGAGGGAGGGAAATTCATTTTGGGTGATGTTTGTTTTGGTAATTTAATATGTGGCATGTTTTTACTGGTGAATTTAAAATTAATGGGGTTATTTAAGGTCTGGGAATGTATATTGTTTGTATCTGAAGAAGTCAAGGACGAAAATGTGTTATAAAAGTGTAGCGTTAATGAGAGAGCCTTTATTGCTGCAATACATTTGTTTTGTGCCCGAGAACTGTTTACTGCTTTATTTCAGGACCATCGAGGTGTGGAGGACTTGTTCTTGGATGTTTTTGCGCCTATTTTCTCCTTTTTGTTATTTTACCATAGTCTGTCTCTGGGGTAGTACAGCTTCTGCGGGGGTTTTCTTCCTTCAGAATCTGCTGGAAGTACTCCTTTCATCTGCCTTTGAAGTCCTGTAGACTGGTGAGTAGGTTGCTGCTGGCATTCCTTATGAAGGATGTCTGATGAGTGTCTTCTTTATCTTTCTGTCTTTGCCTTGCAACCTGATAGTTTATTTATACCAACAGTTCAGTCACTTTCAGGAAGCTGGTACATTGCCTCTGATTCCCTGTTCTTTACTATTGTGACTGTTCTCTTAACCTCTGATGTTAAGTTGTCAATCTCGCCTTCATTCTTACTGGATGGGGTTCGGCTCCGACTCGGCACTTGCTAAGCTCGAGAGTCACTTTTACCAGCTCAAGGCAGCCCCATATTCCATGATGCAAGGCGGTAATTACCCAGATCTCGTTTGCCGCTTCGCTAATGAGGTCATCCTTTTTAGCTCCTGGTAAGTGATATTTTTCATTGCTATTAGTCAGGTTTAGGTGTCTTAAATCCCTAATTTTCAGTCCTTTAGTCTTTATTTAATACTTCAGTGGACTTTCACTTAGCTCCATACCCTTTTTTCCCTTAGTTCTCTTAGTTTAATTTTCGGGCCTTAGGCCTTTCCCACCCTCACAGTTCCTGTCAGGATTTCCCTCAGGTGTGTGTGTGTGTGTGTTGTGTCATTGTATTTAATAACTAATTTGTTAGTTATCAATAACTTTTACTTGTTAGTGTCTTGGTTGGACTGATCGGTGTGTGTGTGTGTGTTTTAGAACCGAGACATGTCCAAGGATACTAGGGTCTCAGGTTTCAAGAAGTGTGACTCGTGCTGTCAGAAGATGTCTCTGACAGACGGTCACACTTCTTGTATTTATTGCCTGGGACCCCTACACCTGCAGGACTCCTGTGCTATATGTCATTCTTTCAGCCAGAGAGTCGTGCAGGAACGTAGAAATAAGTTGATCCTGAGGGGTCTTCTTAAACCAGAGAGCTCCCCGGCTAAACTTGGCTCCGGGAAGTCCTCTAAGCCTCCCAAGACCCAGGCTTCGGTGTCCAAGTCTGTGGTCTTGGTTCCGACTCCGCCGGAGTCGACATCGGCTCCTTTTGGAGCCGATCCTTCCTTGATGGAAGCTTCTGTGCCGGCGCCGATCGGCACCGATACCTTGGCTTTGGCACCTGTATCGGCTCC
Source organism: Protopterus annectens (assembly GCF_019279795.1). NCBI lineage: Eukaryota > Metazoa > Chordata > Ceratodontiformes > Protopteridae > Protopterus > Protopterus annectens. The sequence continues at coordinate 327,246,445 of NC_056737.1, forward strand.
GTCTGGAGCCCACACTCTGCCGTCGAAGCATGTCTCGGCTCTGGCTGGAGCCGAGATATCCTTGTCTCCTCTCGGCTCCGCCTGGAGCCGAACGTTCTTCGGCTCCGATGGCTCCGTCCAAAAAGAGGTCTAGATCTCCTTCTTTGGAATCTATTCACTCGGCTCCAGCCTCTCCCTTGCTTTCGGAGCGGAGCCATCGGAGCCGATCATCGAGGTCTTCCAGGCTTTCAGACCACGACTTAGAGAGGGTGATAAGTAGGCTATTAAAGTCACAGGCACTAGCCCAGATGCTCCATAGCCCGTCTCATCAGACGTCAGCTATCCTACATCCCCCTGAAATTCCTCCTTCGACTCTCCTACAGAGCTCGGAGCCGGAGATTATCGGTACCATGACTGTTGCTGCTTCGGAGCCGATGCCACACCTTTCGGCTCCGTCGTCCTCGACTCCTATCTCCTCCTTGAGACCTTCCTTGGAGGGATCCGGGCGACGGGCTTCCCTGGTCGGTTCCGAGGGGGCGAGTGGCATCGGACCCTTGTCCGACCCCGTTCTCCCTCTCGGAGCTTCGGCCTTGGTGAGCTCGGCCCCGACATCTGCTTTGGAGCCTTCCCTTTTGGGGGGACCGGGGATCCCTGTTTCTTCGGAGCGGGATCTCTCGGCCCTCCCTGGGAGGGGAGCCTTCGAGGTGATGAGGAGTGTGCTAGCCCCAGAGCTTAGCCAGCAGTCGGTTCCTTTAGCTCCTCCCTCTACGGTGCCTGTAGATGCCTCTTCCCGTTCTCTTGCTCCCGGACCCAGAGATCCTTCGCCCCAGGTCTCCCCATTGGGAAGAACTTCCTCTTCCGAGGTTTCTCCTGATCCTTCAGGTGAACCCCCGCATAAGAGGACTTGCAAGAGGAAGCATTTAGACTCCCCTGAGTCTACAACCTCGGATACCGATTTAGATGAATCGGAGGGGTCCCCAAGATCCCCCTCTGAGGATGTCTCCTTTTCAGACATCCTTGAGCTCCTGAAACAGAGGGGGAACTGGCCCTCCATTAACCCCTCCGAGGATGAATCGGTATACCTGGAGGCGTTTGGATCTCGACCCTCCACCTCCTGGGTGTCTCCGTCTCCGCCTTTCGACCCTCTCATGGAGGTTATAGCTCGAAAGGCGTGGACATCTCCTGATTCGGTGGAACCAGTCCCTAGGAGACCTTCAAAATGTATTACGGCCCCTGCAGAAAAGCAGTTTCTTACTAAAGGTGTCCCGGTTGATGCCATGGTGGTGGCGGCCGCCACTAAAAATGAACTTGCAGATCCTTCCTTACCAGTCCATCCTCCTAACAAAGAGTCCAGGAATATGGACAGGTATGGTAAGCGGATGATTTCCTCAGCGACTTTTGCTATGGGTTCGCTGAATTATTTATGTCACTTCACCAGGCTTCAAAGGGACATCCTTAAAGAATTAGGTAAAGTAGTACAGAATCCTTCAGCAGCAGGGGCTCAGGAAAAGATTGCTTCTCAGCTGGGAATCCTTAACTCCATAGCCAACTCCTCCATGCGGCTCATTTCTTATGCAGCTGATGGGGCGAGTAGAGCTGCAGGCACAGGAGTGGCTCTCAGACGTCAGTCCTGGATGCGGCTCTGTAATTTTGCAGACCCCTTTAAGGCGTCCTTCACAAACTCTCCCTTTGATGGGTCAACTTTGTTTGGCCCTCAGGTGAAGGACACGTTGACCAGGTGTGAGCAGGACGGCAAGACTCTTTCTGCTGTAGGAGTCCGTTTCTCCACCCCTTCTAGGCCTTATCCCAAAGGTCAGAAAGGGGGGAAGATGTGGTTCCGAAAATCTCAGGGAGTCACGCCGGATGCACGTGGTCAGTTTACCCCCAGAGGCAGAGGGGGTAATAACAATAGATGCCGCCCTAGGGGCAGAGGGGGTCTGCAAAACCAGGGCAGTAGAGAGCCTCTCTCTGACAAGCCCTTCCAGCATCCCTGAGGTGTTGCCCGACTGTCCACCCTTGGAGGCAGTCGGGGGGAGATTGTCACTGTACCCAGAAGCCTGGTTTTCCCTCTCTCAAGACAGATGGGTACAGTCGATCATATCCGAGGGTTACAAGATTCCCTTCGAGGAAAGCCCCTTCCCTCAGAAAGGTTCCCTTCCAGACGTACCACCCGGTCTAAGGGAAATTGCAAAAATAGAGGTTTCAAAGCTTCTAAGAAAAAGGGTCATCCAGCCAGTTCCAACAGACCATTTAGAATCCAGAATCTACTCAAGGTTCTTTTTGGTTCCCAAAAAGAGGGGAGACTGGAGACCATTATTAGACCTCAGCAGGCTCAACAAGTCTGTCAAAAAGACGAGATTTCGGATGGTCACACTTCAATCGATTTTGCCCTTTCTCGGCAAAGATAACTGGATGTGCTCCATAGACCTTCTGGATGCGTACTATCACATAAAAATCCACAGATGCTCCAGAAGGTTTCTCCACTTTCGGCTGGGGACCAGTCATTTTCAATTCAGAGCCCTGCCCTTTGGTCTCACTACAGCCCCCAGAGTGTTCACCAAATGCATGGCAGTGGTCACGGCTCACCTGAGACGTCAAGGATTCCAGGTTTTTCCGTATCTCAATGACTGGCTCCTCTCAGCCACCACCAGGCATCAACTCATCCGAGCCAGGGACTACACCCTACGTCTCTGCAGTCAGTTGGGAATTTTGGTAAACTTCGAAAAGTCCTCCTTATCGCCCTGCCAATCTATTACTTTTATAGGCGCAAATCTAGACACTACTCGGATGTCAGCAAACCTAACAAGTCAGAGAATCCTAGATATCCAAAACCACGTTCGGATCATCCTTGCCAGCAAAAAGGTACAAGCCAGGTTGGTCCTGAAAGTGTTGGGCCACATGGTGGCTGCTATCACACTTCTTCCTCTGGTCCGCTTTTACATGCGCCTCCTACAGTGGATGTTGTTCACACAATGGTCCTTCCAGCAGCTTCCCATGCGTCACAAGATCCTTGTGACACAAACCTGCAAGAACCATCTATCCTGGTGGATTTTCTCTCCCCTAGTCCATCAGGGCAGACCATTTGTTCCCCCAGCCCCGGTAGCCATGGTCACTTCGGATGCCTCCCTGATCGGGTGGGGGGGGCATTATCAGGGCAGGATGGTTCATGGCACGTGGCAACCGTTCGAATACCACCTGCACATAAATGTCCTAGAGATGAGAGCAGTGCTTTTAACGTTACAAGCCCTCAACGACTTTCTTCCCTTAGGAACTATTGCAGTTCACACGGACAACATGTCCGTGGTGTGGTACATCAACAAGCAGGGCGGAACCAAGTCCTATCCCTTGTGTCGAGAGGCTCTCAGACTTTGGCAATGGGCGATCTCCTCTCATCAGTTTCTGGTAGCAATGCATATCCCTGGGAAAACCAACATAGTAGCGGACAGATTGAGCAGAGCTATACTCATGCCTCACGAGTGGTCTCTCAAGCAATCCATAGTGGAGGAGATTTTTCAGAAGTGGGGCCGCCCATGCTGCGATCTTTTTGCTACTCCTCAAAACAGCAAATGCCCAGACTTCTTCTCTCTCTTCCCACTTCCAGGCCATCCCCCCAGAGACGCTCTTACCCAAGATTGGCCCCAGGGACTCCTTTATGCTTTTCCTCCCTTTCCATTGATACCTCAGGTACTCCAGAAAGCGGCCGTTTTGAGAGCCCTCTCATTGCCCCTTATTGGCCTCGTCAAATTTGGTTCCCGTTCCTTCACCGCCATCTCTTGCTGCAGCCTTGGCATCTGGACCCAGCACCAGATCTTCTGGCCCACTAGTCGGGTCAACTGCACCGGTCCGTTCCTTCCCTCAACCTCACAGCTTGGTTACTCCACTTCCTTCCTTAGCCAGGCTTCCTATGATATCTAACCCTGTTAGAGACATCATAGTAGCTTCTCTTAAGTCCTCTACCAGGAGGATTTACTCTAGTAAGTGGAAACGCTTCTCCCTTTAGGCGAAAGCTAGAAACATAAATCCCTTTACTGCCCCTGTTCAGTCGGTCCTGGATTTTCTAGCGGAAATTTTTCATTCAGGTTCTTCCTCTTCCACAGTCAAAGTTCAGCTGGCAGCAATCTCGAACTTTCATGTCGGGTTTGTAGACCACAACATTATGTCCCACAAGCTTTGTAAAGCTTTTCTTAAAGGAGTGTTCCTTCTAAAGCCCCCTGTTAGGGATCCTCCACCACAGTGGGACTGAAATTTAGTGCTGACATCCTTGATACTTCCCCCTTTCGAACCGGCTGCTTCATGTTCATTAAAGCTTCTTTCTTGGAAGACACTCTTTCTTGTCGCCATTACCTCGGCTAGAAGAGTGTCGGAACTTCACGCTCTATCGGTTCGTCCCCCTTATTTGGTCTTCCACAAGGACAGGGTATCCTTGAGAACCAATCCATCCTTTTTTCCCAAGGTTGTTTCTAAGACAAATTTAAACCAATCCATTGATCTTCCTGTATTTTTTCTAAATTATTCAAACAGGGCGGAACAAAAATTACATTACCTAGATGTTCACCGCCAACTTAGATATTACTTGGACAGAACAAAACAATTTAGGAAATCTGATCAACTCTTCCTTTCTTATGCTGAAAATAAAAAAGGTCTCCCTGTTTCTAAAGTGACCTTATCCAGATGGCTATCTTCCACCATTTCTGACATTTATCAACTTACGGGCAAACAACTCAGCTCAAAACCTAAAGCACATTCCACAAGAGGCCTAGCCACTTCTACAGCTTTTCAGGCTAGGCTGCCCTTAGATACTATTTGTGCAGCAGCTACTTGGGCCACTCCTCATACCTTTGTTTCTCATTACAAATTGGATTTGGCCTCCAGGGATAGGGCAAGCTTTGGTTCCACAGTTCTCAAGAGTCTGTTCCATTGAGCCACCCAGGATAGAGGTGCTAGGGACACGGTCCCATCTAGCAAGAATGAAGGCGAGATTGACAACTTAACATTTAGAAGTTATGTACCTACCATAACGTTCCATGTTAGTTGTCTTCTCTCGCCTTCTTTCTTGCGTCCCTCCCTCCTGTCCCCCTTGCCTGGACAGACCTTGATCTCCTTTTTCTCTGGAAGATTCTTCTTCCTTGGGCACCAGTTAGTTGGCCTTTATTTCCTGGTTTTCCTTTACAGCCCTTGTAGGCTAGTTGTTCCTCTTTCCTTAGTGGAAAGTTTTTTAGTAGGCAGTTTTTCCTCTAGATACCAAACAAGATCTGGGTAATTACCGCCTTGCATCATGGGATATGGGGCTGCCTCGAGCTGGTAAAAGTGACTCTCGAGCTTAGCAAGTGCCGAGTCGGAGCCGAGGAACCCCATCCAGCAAGAAAGAAGGCGAGAGAAGACAACTAACATGGAACGTTATGGTAGGTACATAACTTCTAATTATCCATCTGGTATTCCTTGTTAGTCTTGTCAGACAGCAAGAATCTGTCCAGTTCCTCTGCTGATTAACCCCCACCAAGTTATCGCAAAATATCATCTACTTAGCTTAATTAGTTTGTCTCAGAAGCACTGGCAGCATCTTGACTATTGGCATTTTGTGTGGATTAGAGCAAAAATATTTTCTGAAGTTACCATAGGCCAGTATGTATTAGCTTTATCTGTCTACTTCCACTGTATGTTCCCTTAGGATCTTGATAGGCTATTTGGATGTACATTCATAAGAGGCTGAGTTTAGGCTAGCAGATTATTTATAGTAACATTGTTGAAATGTAAAAGATTTGACTTCAAACATTTCCAGTCATTTTAATGTTGAGTGACACTGAACAGTTAATTTACCTCATGATCTGATGTTGCTCTTCTCATTCTGCTTCACTTATTGGTCCTGGATCCGAACCTCAGATATGGCTCTCCCACCTCCAACATACTTGAACTTGCAGGCTCAAACTCCACCCCATAATCCTCTGCATCCAGCCCAAGCTCCTCAGAGCTCGCTTGCCGCCAATATCCAGGTGCATTTTTTTCCAGGCTCAGATAAGCATTTCTATTTCTTATTTCTATTGATATCTCGGTTCATGTTCCTTCTCTTAGTGATATCTGGAGTAGTTTCCCTCATCCCTTGTGTAGTTTTTGTGTTCATTAGAGGTTTTTCTCTTATCTCCTGACTTTTTTCTGGGCTTCATCCCTTCTTTCTTATTTCTTCTTTAAAAAAAAAAAAGTCTTTGATGTGATGTTGTCAGTCTTCATTCATTCTTGAAGAATGGGACTCTGTTCCAGTCCTCGCAACCAGCTCGGCCTTTACACAGCTCGCTCCAGCCAAAAAACTTTCCAGATAAGCCTCTACCCGCAATCCCCTTCTCTATTACCTCTGATCTCTGTCAGCAAGACATGTCAGTCGTTGCTCTCAGCTAAGTCTTAAAATTTCTTATATCTTGTTTTCTCACTACCTATAGAGTTATATGTATATATCTATATATTTTATTAATTATCCCTTATTTTTCTCAGCTCTGTGTGTGTGGATTCAATACCCTGTACCTCTGGTAATCTCTATTACCATTGTTGGTAACCCCCCTCCCGCCTTTCTTACTGTTTGCGGTAATTTATAATACCATTGTTGGCATTTCCTCTTTTCTTCTATTATACCTTTTTGGTATTTCTTCTCTACCATTGCTGGTAGACTTTCCTACTGTCCTTTGTGTGTGTGTGTGTGTGTGTGTGTGTGTGTGTGTGTGTGTGTGTGTGTGTGTTTGTGTGTGTGTTGCTCCATTTACCATAGTTGTTACATCTTTCGAAATGGCAGAAAAGCATAAGGGCACTTCAAGTAGTTGCCACATCAGCAGTTTTTCATTCAAAAGCTTCTATGGACGAAATTTGTGCAGTTGCAACTTGGGCTACTTCTCATGCCTTTATCACTCATTACAAATTGGCTATGGTCTCCAGGGGAAGAGCATCCTTTGGCTCTGTGGTTCTCAGGAATATCCTTCCATAAAGCCACTCAGGCACTGAAGTAGCTGGGAATTCTGTCCCATTCGTCAAGAATGAACAGAGACTGAAATCAGATAAAGAAGGTATGTACTCACCATAACATTCCATCTGTGTTGTCAACCTTCATTCATTCTTGACATCCCACCCACCTTCCCCCTCCTGTAAATTTCCTGGGGGATCAAACCCTTGTCCTGGGTTTCCATAGGGTTGTTTCCTTGGACATTGCTTCTGCTTATAATTCTTGTGTATATTCTTGCTATAATCTGCAAACTCGATCTAAGGTAATGGAGAGAGGGGGATTGTGGGAAAAGTATTAGCTTGAGAGTTTTTTTGGCTGGCGTGAGCTGTGTAACGGCCAAGCCAATTCAGAACAGATTCCCATTCATCAAGAATGAATGAAGATCAACAACACAGATGGAATGTTATGGTGAGTACATAACTTCGTTTTTTTAAGTCTTTTTTGACAGTTGGTTGTTTGTGTTTTTCTGTCAGCTATGGAGAAGCCTTCTGGCTTTAAGAGGTGCTCCCAATGCAAGTGGAAGATTCTGCATTTGGATGCACACGATCATTGTGTCTGCTGCCTAGGGCCAGGTCACCCTGACTCTCCTTGCAAGATCTGTGAGGGCTTTAACCCTAGGGCCTTGCAGGAGAGGAGAAACAAGCTTATTTTGAAAGGCCTGTTGGCCACTTCTGTTTTTTCTCCAGGGCCTCAACCCCCCCTCCAAGACTTTGCTTGGCTCCAACGCTAAGAAAAAGGACCCTAAGGAGCCAAGAGCTTCCTCAGGGCCACCTGCCAAGACTCCAAGATTATCGGATCCAACTTCACTGACACTGAGACCTCTGTTGGTTCTGTCTGATCCAATCAACCTAATGGCTCTGAGTGAGCCTTTCACTTCCACTGTGCTCTCAGATCCTAAGCCTCTGGATCTAAGTAGCCCTCTGTGGATCCATTGGTCTCCGGATCCACAGCCTTCAGGGAGATCCATCCTGTCAGTCTCTCCTATGTTGCCAAAAAAGATCTGCAAATGCCTACACATTCTTGTGTTTTGATGGTGACTTCTTCTAGGTCCTTTTGAAGCCTTTACCTGGACATGGACAGAATGGTTAAATCCATAATCAAGGCCTGGATTCAGATGGGGATTCTTCCTGCTCCATCCCCCTGTGGATCTGAGCCTGTCCAGCCTGTGATCTTTTCTCCTTCTTCAATTCAGCTGTTGGTTTCTGAGCCCCAGGACAGTAGTCTGCCAAGGGATTTGAGGTTGGATCAAAGGGCCTTTGCTTCCTCTACTCTGACTGTTGCTTTGACTGCCTCTTCTCTGAGGTCCTTGGATCAGAGTGCATCCTGGATCTGGGGTGTCACATCCAGATCCGAGGGGAGAGGGTAGGCTCCACTGCTCTTGGATCAGTCTCTCCCCCTCAGAGTTCAGCTCTCGACAGTGCAGGTCCAGTTCTGTCTGGGAGTTGAAGTTCTGGTGGGCTGCCTCCATCTTCCTTGGCAACTTCAGATCCAGGGGAGCTCAGAGGTATCTCTCTGGGACTCTTGGCCTTTCAGGCTTTGGAAAAGGCCTGCTCTGCTAGAAGACTACCAGATCCTTCGGGTGCTGATCCCCATGTTCCTCCTCTAGATCGTGGTCTTGGATTAACCATTCTTTCTCAGTGTCAGTCTGTCTCAAAGGACCTCCAGTCTTCTCCACCAGAGGTGGTCCCTTCCTCTTCCGACTCCTCCCCTGAGTTTCCCATGTAGGAGATTCTAATGAAGAGGACATGCAAAAGGAGGCACTTGGACTTCCTGTATGGAGTCTCTCACAGACAATACAGACTACTGTGAGGGAGAGGGGTCCCTCAAAATGCCACCGGACAATGTCTCCTTCACAGACATATTAGAGATTTTGAAGATAAAAGGTAGCCGGACTACCAAAACCCCTCTCCAGAGGAATATGTATTCCTGGAGGCCTTTGGGACAGGGCTGTCTACAGACTCTCTCATTGACCTGGTTGCCAATCGAGCTGCAAGGAGCCAGACACAATAGAACCAGTTCCTAAACGCGCAGACAAGATACCCCCCCCCCCCAAGAACCATGCCTTCTGGAGTAAAGGTATTCCCATTAATGCTATGGTGATGGCAGCCACTATCAAGTAGGAGGTCACCTAGCAGAACTCCACTGTCCATCCACCAAACACGGAGTCCAGGCGATAGGTTCAAAAAGCACACTTTTGTCTCAGTGACTTTTTCGCTGAGGGCACTCAATTACTTGGCATACTTTACGCGTCTCCAGAGAGACTTGCTCAAGGAACTCTCTGATTCTCTGGCGGAGTCTATGCCTAAAGGGGAGGTCGATAAAATCTCCTCTGAGCTAGTCACTCTTAATGCTATAGCCAACTCCACAATGAGGCTTATTTTACAATCAGCAGAGGGTTCCACCAGGGCAGCTGACACTGGCATCGCGACGCTCCATCATGCCTAGATGCGGCTCTGCGACTTTGTGGAGCCCTTTAAAGCATTGTTTGTCAACATCCCCTTTGATGGTTCTCCGCTGTTTGGACCATTAGTTAAGAACACCCTGACCTGCTGTGAGCAAACAGGAAAGACTATTTCTGCTGTAGGGGTAAAGTTTTCTCTCCCCCAATTAACCTATTCTAGGAATCAAAGGGGTGCTAAGAAAACTTGGTTTTGTAAGTCTCAAGGTTCCTTGCATGACCAAAGTGGAGAGTTCTGCAGAGGCAGAGGAGGGGCCTGTAATGGGAGACACTGCCCTAGAGGCAGAGGGGGCCCGCTGGATCAGGGCTCCAGGGAATCCTTTCCTGACAAGCCCTTTCAGTGCTCCTGAAGCGCTGCCTGACTATCCTACTCTGGATCCAGTCGGGGGTCATTTTTCCTCTACACTCAAGCACCTGGGCCCAAATTTCTTCAAATGCTAGGGTGCTAAAAATTATATCCAGAGGTTACTGCATTCCCTTTTCCCTTCCCCCTCCAAATGCACTAAAATCACTCCCCGACATTCCACTCAGTCAGAGGGAGTTGGCAGTGGTCAAAATCGCCGCTTTGCTGCAGAAAAGAGTCATCCAAGAGATCTTGGTCGATCAGAAAGGATCCAGAACTTCCTCCCATTTCTTTTTGATGCCAAAGAAAACAGGGTACCTGCAGTCCATTCTGTACCTAAGCAATCTCAATTTGTTTGTGAAGAAGACCAAGTTTCGGATGGTAACGGTACAGTCCATACTGACATTACTGAGGAAGGATGATGGCATTTGCTCAGTGGACTTCAAGGATGCATAATATCACATAAAAATAGACAGGTGCTCCAGAAGTCATCTGCACTTCCGTCTAGGGGCCAGTCATTTCCAAGTTCGAGCTCTGCCCTATGGTCTCACCACGCCCCCCTGGGTGTTTACCAAGTGCATGGCAGATGTTGCAGCTCATCTGCGACTGCAAGGGTTTCAGGTATTCCCATATCTGGATGATTGGCTCCTGACTCTTCCAACTCAGCATCAACTTTCTCAGGCCAAGGATTACCTTTCCAATTGTTTCATTGTCTAGACATTACCATAAACGTGGACATGTCACATCCTATGCCGGTTCAGAACCTAGAATTCATCAGGGTACATCTGAACACTTCTACTCAGATAGCTGCCTTGCCCCAACATTGCAGCGACACTTTAAAGTCCCATGTTCAAGCTATTTTGCTTTCTCCATCTCCTACTGATTCTAAGAGCTCTGGGAAGTCTGGCTGCTGACATTCTTTTGGTTCCGCTAGCAAGGTACTGTATGCACATTCTCCAATGGACACTGTCTGTTCAGTGGTCCATTCTACCTCATCCCATATCTGCTCCTATCAGGTTGACAAACATTTGCAGATCCCTTCTAAGGTGGTGGATTCAAACAGATCTAACTATAGGCAGACTATTCATTCTTCTCTTACCCTCAGCCACTGTAACCATGGACGCTTCACATCTGGGGGGGGGGGGTGTTTCCAGGGGAAGATGGTCCAAGGCAGATAGACTCAGATAGATACCAGTCTGCATATCAATGTCTTGGAGATAAGGGCAATTTTTCTGTCATTGCAAGCCTTTCAGGACGTCCTCCCTCTAGGTACGATTGCTATTCACACCAGCAACATGTCAGTTGTCTGGTATATCAACAATCAAGGAGGAACCCATTCGTACCCTCTCTGCAGGGAAGCTATGAGGGTCTGGGGATGGGCAATCTCTTCAAACTGCTTTCTTCTTGCAAAACACATACCGGGGAAGTCCAATGTGTTAGCAGACAGGCTCAGTAGGTATATTCTGATGCCTCACAAATGTTCCTTCCATCAGTTAGTGGTGGGCAAGATATTTGACTGTTGGGGTTCTCCCTGCTGCAACCTCTTTGTGTCCCTTACAGCACCAAATGCGGCAGTTATTTCAACCTGATTCCCCCATCCAGGGGCTCCTCGAGGGATTCTCTGGTCCATGATTGGCCACTGGGACTCCTGTATGCCTATCACCCTCTCCCTTTGATCCCAAGATTTCTTCAGTAAGCCAAACTGTTGAAGAGCTCAGTAATCCTCATTGTCCCCTTCTGTCCTCGTCAGGTGTTGTTCCCCTTCCCCTGGTCTCATCTCAAGCATCCTCCTTGGATGCTGGAACCCAAACCAGATCTCCTTTCTCATCTGATATTAGGATGCCACCCAGATCTCCACACTCTCAAGTTGACAGCATGGTTTATCCACTTCCCATGATTGCTAGAGGGCCCAGGTTTTCCTCCAGTCAAAGTAAGTGGAAGAGATTTTAGATCTGGGCAGTCAATTTTAACTTTGACCCCTTTTCAGCTCTGATTCCCTCTATTCTGTCATTCTTGGAATCCTTGTTTAAATAAGGTTCTAGTTTTGCTACCATTAAACTCCAGTTAGCAGCTATCTCCAGTTTTCATTCAAGATTGCCTTCTGGATGGATTGCTTCTGCCAGATTGTATAAAGCTTTCATGAAATGTTTTTTTTTTCTTGAGGCCTGCTACTAAAGATCTCACTCTGGTTTTGCAAGTCTTAACCCAGAGTCTCTTTGAGCTGGCTAAGGATTGTGACTTGAAGTTTTTATTGTGGAAATCTGCCTTTCTGTTTGCCATTATGTCAGGGAAAAGGGTTTCTGAGTTGCAGTTCCTTTCTTCCAAGCATCCTTCGTTTCCACAAGGATTGGGTGTCTCTCTGTACTAATCCTTCCTCCATGTGAAATGTGGCCACATCTTCCAATATCAACCAATGTATTCAATTACTGGTGTTCTTTCCTAATTATTCTAACAAAGAAGAATACCTTCTGCATTCCCTGGATGTTCACAGGCAGCTTCAGTTCTACCTCCATAGGACTAAGCACTTCAGAAAGTCGGACCAGTTATTTGTTTCCTTTTCAATCCTAGGGATCAAGCTGTTTCCAAAGTGACAATTGCAAAGTGGATTACAAACTGTATTACCTTCATTTATGAAAAGAATGGTTGGTAGTTGCCAGGTCCTCCAAAAACCCAATTGACGAGATCTATTGCTACATCCTATGCCTTTTCTTCTAGGATCCCCATTGATGACGTGTGCTGCAGCCACATGGTCTAAGTCTCACACTTTTGTGTCCCACTATAAATTGGATGTCGTGTCCAGGAACAGGACATCTTTTGGTTCATCGGTGCTCTGGCACATCTTTCCTTGATGCCGCCCAAGAAATCGTAATTTTGGGGACTCTTATGTGAAGAAGAATGAGAAGGAAAACATCAGCTTTATTAGTTATGTACTTTCCATAACTTGGTAACTTTGTTGTCCTCTTCTCATTCTTTTTCACCTTCCCGCTCAGCCATCCCTCTCCTTTTGGATATGCGTCTAGATAGCCTTTGTTGGAACCCTGGTTCCAGGTTTGGCTCCTGGTTGTCTTTCCTTTCTTCCTTGGATTTTGGGGCAGCAAACTTGATCTGAGGAGGTTGGGCTTGATGTAGGAATTTGAGCCTAGAAGTTCAAGTCTGTGGGCGGTGGCCAAGCCGGATCTAAGGTTCAGATCTGAGACTCATACGTGACGCAGAATGAGAAGAGGCCAACACAGATACCAAGTTATGGTAAGTACATAACTAATAATTTTCTGTGTAACCAGCTAGTAAAACCTAATAAAAGCAGAATTCATTTGAAAATTGTATGATCTACCTTGGCTCTAACATTTTGGTAAACAGAATGATGATCTAAATATGTAATATATTAAAAGAAGTACTGTGTATGTGTATTCTTGAGTTGCTGTCTACATGTATTGCATTTATTAGTGAATTAAACTGAGCATTTTATTTTCTTGAAGGTGAATTTGTGAAATTAGCTGATCTGCCTTCTTTGGAAGATCTAGTGTTTGTGGGGAACCCCTTGGAAGAAAAGCACACAGCAGAAGGGAACTGGATTGAAGAGGCTACAAGAAGGCTTCCAAAACTAAAGAAACTCGATGGTAGGTGCAAAAAAGATTTGCTCATTGCAGAAATGCAGCTTAAGGCACAGGTAATCTGAACATACAGGTGAAAACTATGATAGCCTTGCTATAATATTTATATTGTATATAATGATTGCTGATTCATTTACTGATCCAAGGCCCACCATAGTTAGAGATGATTCTGTTTTTTCCCCATGAAGCATGCTTTAGCTTTGAGTGAATCATCCTATCTGCTATACCAGAAGAGAGGGTACAACTAATAACACACCTGTCTATTTACCTTACTTTAGATAACCAATTTTTCCACTGGCTTGGATTGATTTTTTATTCATTCATTTATTTGGGTTTGTTATAAGGGTAAGCGGACTGGTCACATTGACTCTATTTTTCAGCCATGACCTAGCCTCTTACAGGAGGAGCAAAGTAAGTACCTTAAAATTATTGGGTGCAATTCATAGCCTCATGCTTCATAGATATATAAGGGAAAGGTGTAAAATATGATGTAAATGTATATTTAGATTAGCACAGTGTGAAGAAGTGGCACTGATTTTCAGTCCTGTGAAGCTTGCGAACATCTGAGTTAGCATAAACTGAGAGTAGTTATATGCAGAAAAAAATTGTAAGTGCATAAAGCCATGAATGCTGTTGTGCATTTTTGTCAAGAGGCTGTAGGTGTGAGCCTACATTTTTTTTCAGATTTTCCATGAAAGCCTCCACTGAGCTTTACTCAATGCTGCTGGCCTGCAGATTACACAAGCTATTTTAAGGTACTTTTATTCCTTCTGAGGGAGTCCTTATATGAATACCCTATTATGGCCTTTATAAGGTTAGAAAGGGGAAGATAGGACAGCTGGAAATTATGGGAGAGAGCATACAGACAAGAGAAACACAAAAGAAACACGTTAAGAGGATTGTGCAGGAAGAAGAGGTAGGAGAGGATGAACTTTGTTTTTACTGGGAATAGACTCCCATATTTCTATTTTCTTTAATGGGGGAAGTTGGGGAAAGAAGATGAACAGTGTGTGTCAAAAGAGAGTTAGGGAAGAGCTAAGGAATTTTTTACATGAAACGTATACAGCATATTAATGAGCTGACAGTGAGAAGACGAAACAAGACATACAAATTACAGACAGACACCAAAGGAATGGAGAGGATGAAGAGGAGGTTTGAGGGTCAGCATTCACCACAGTCCAGAGGGCTTCAAATATCCCTCCACCCTGATGGACTTGGAAGGGGTGACCTCGATGGTATGGGGTCCGAGCCCTCTAGGTGGCCTGATGGTTGGAGCTGACTAGGTCAGTGAGATTTCTTCCCACTGGAGGAAAGCTTGGTATCGTGCCAACTCTTCACCACCTTCTCAACCAAAGCCTCTAGCAGGTTCTGAAGCCTATGCTTCTGACTTACTAGGTTACTGTGTGACAGAAGACCTACAGGGATGAAGCCATCCCACCTCCTCATCCCCATGGAGCAGTCCCAGAGCAGGCAGGGGAGGTGATGATCTCTCCCTAATCTGGGAGGCTTGTGGCTGAGCTGCCTTGGACACTGTTGGACCTATAGAAGATAAACATAAAAGGGAAATTAAATAAATAAACAAATAAACAGAGAGAGAGAGAAATAGTGAGATAGAGACAAAGTGTCCAGTACCAGTACCAATAATTTACTTGACACAAAAGTGAAACCAGGAATATTTTATTTGCTGAATGGGAAACTTGTCATTGATCTGGTATACATATCTTGCAGTTACTAATGCAGTAAGTAAATACTGACAAGTATTGCTTGAGGTTCAACTGTAGTTTCTTTGGTATTACTGCTTTTGCTGTAATATGACTGAAAAATATAACTTTTTCCACATAAAATGCCATGAGCTATCTGCAGTTAAATAGTATAACAGTAATTACTGATAGGTAATTAAATAGTATAGCAGTAATTACTGACAGGTACTGCTTCAGGGTCAGGTATGCTTTAATTTCCAAAGTAATTATTACTGGCATACTACATTTCTTACCATTTGACGGATTCACTATAATATAATATAATATAATATATGTGTCAGTTAAATGTCAATGAATATATGGACTGATTTCTTAGTGACACCATAACTATAACAGAGGCACAAGTTGAAATATGTTACTGAATTATGGAAAGACATTTTATTTTTTATGTTGTGTACATATCTAGAATTTCCTTTTAACAGTTTTCATACTTATGAGGTTATGACACCAGTTGGGCAACTCTCCTTTAAAAATGTCCCTGCTGTAGGCTACCTCCACAGAACCTGTGGGGATAATGAGAAAAGGGGAGGGGAGAGAGAGAGAGAGTGGCTTACTGATCCTGAGTGTGTGCATTGTGTCTTAAAGGACTGCTATATTTTATATGTCTTTTAGTTTGTTAATACAGCTTAAAGTATGACAACACCTTAATCCCCCCCCCCATATCTTTCATTATATCATGTACTCCATTCTTTGTTTGGAAATACAGCATGTTACTTTGTAAACGTATACAGAGGGGTCCATAAGGAAATAGTTATTTTAAAATTATGGCTGTAAAGTTAGGAAGGTATCCAGCCTGCAAAACAGTAATGTTCTTGTATGCCTTTGCTACAAGGAGGGAATGCATTAATAAATTGTTACAGGCAGTATTGAACATTCCTAAGCTAATAAATTTAGAGGCACCAAATATCTTTGCTTTAAGGAGTGAGACTGATGTCCTTCTATTTACATGCTGCAGTATTCATAACATGAGGGAGTCTGCCGCTGGCTGATTTGTACATCCAGCCTGTATACAAAAGTCTAGTGCTACTGTGAGGTACATGCACAGAAGTAGAACATACATCAGTCATAAAATGACGTCAGGTATAAAGCGGAAGTTGGCATGTACCAGACCTTAGAACTGTTCTGTCACCTGTCCAATCGTCTGCTCTGGTCGTTGCTCGTCAGACAAGTTGTACAACTTGGTTCAGATAAGTGCCCCATTGGGGTTTTTCATTACTATCTTTTGGCTACTGTGTATTTTTGTGATTACTTGTTGGCCTGGAAGACCAAGTGTCAATGTGGAAAGCAGATTCCACATAAGGACTCTCACAACCTTTGTTTATTTTGCCTAGGCCCTGACCACAGCCATACTATCTGTTCTATTTTCAAGGCCTTGGTCCTCAAGACCCTACGTAGTCGATTAGCTTTTCTAAATTTATACTTGAAAATCAGCACCTAAAACATCTCACGTGTGGTATGGAAGCTACATCGGGCCCTTCAGGCAAGCCACAAGCTAAGAAGGCCAAGAAATTTAGGCCAGATGTACCCACTGCTCCATCTGGTCTGGATGTCTCTCCTGAGGCAGATGTTGGCCCAAAGACTGTTCTGGAGTCGGTAGGCACTCCTATAACTGGTACCAGAATGGAGGCCATGAAGGACCCTACCAGCACTTCCTTGGGGGGGAAACACAGGTGTCTGACTTGGATGTAGGGGGGGAACCATGGCTCATTGTGACTGAAGGCCCACATGGCATTACTCAAATCATTTTGCAAGAAGATATTCCTTCCAACATTGTAGAGTGTAGGCCGACATCAGGCCTATCCACCTTCCACCAAAGGGAGGCTCCTAAAATAAAAAAATTTAAACAAAACATGTTTCTCCTCCTCCTCAGGAACAACCACTGGATTGGCAGCCCTTTTCCTAAGGCCTGTTCAATGCCTTTATGGGCTTGAGATAGTCCTCATCTCTCTCTCTCTTCCTTCTCCCTCCATTCCTCCCTCTACTCCACAAAAGACGACTTCTGAGGAGTTTTCCTCAGGTGATGAGGATTCCTCAGTGGACAAATCTTTGGCTTATTCAGCCCAAATTTCTTCTCCTTTGGGTTATGCATCCCCAGAAGAATCTAATGGCCCTGATTCCCCTGGGGAAGATATCTCATTTGTGGAAACCATTCTTAAGATGAGGGAGTTTTTCAAATGGGACTGTTGTCAGGTGTCAGACATCCAAAAAAGGTACTATTACCTACTACAGATGGACTCTTCTTTCCCATCTGCCATACCTTTGTTCTGCCAGCCTTCCTTGGATGCCTTTGTTGCAGCTTCAAAGTGCCTTGATTCTCAACCTCCTGCCCCTAAAAGGCCAGATAGACTAGGATTCCAAATTCGTGTTCAAATGTCCCTCTGTAGACCCTTCTACCATTTCAGCATCTGCAGACAAGGCCTCCAAGATGCTGTCTTCCACTTCCCTACTCCCCCTCAGATAAGGAGATCAAAGTCATGGAGAGAATAGGAAAAACATGTTTATACTTCAGCTACTCTAGCTTTCAGGGCGATTAACTACCAGATCCATATGGCCAAATATTCCTTGGCTCTTCTCTTGGACACTGATAAACTACTTTCTGAGCTTCTTGACTTTCCCACTAAGACCAAGCTCTCCTTCCTTAACTCCTCAGCTCAGGTTGCACAGCATTCCATAAAGTGTAGCTATGATGCCATGGAGACATCAGCTAGAGTGGCTGCATCTGGGTCAGTCCTGAGGAGGTACTGTTGGCTCAGGCTCCAACCTTTGCTTGAGGACATTAAGGCAAAAATTATGGATGCCCCCCCCCCCCCCCTGGAGAATGAGGCATTATTTTGTACCTCTGCTGCAGAACTCTTTAAGTCTCTACAGGAGAAGGGCAAAGAGCTGCAAGACCTGAAACATATTTTTGTTTCTCCTGTGACCAGGTTTCAGAGGAACTACCCTACCGAGACCACCCTTGTAAGAAAGCCTGCCAGGCCCCAGTCTTCCAAAAGTAAAAGAGATGCTAGGAAATTCCTCTACTCTCACACAGAAACAGCCCTTTCAGGCTAAGACAGGTAGTCTCTGACTACCCACCTCCTAGACCACTAACACCTCTGTCCCTTTGCCTCTCTCTTTCTCTCTCTGCTTGGAAACAGATAACTCAGGACTCTTGTGTCCTATCAATTATCCAATCATCCTGCAAGGATACTTTATGGTATGGAAGACTCTTCCTCCCTTCATGGGTATTCCACAACCTCCAAAAGAACAACTGGAACTCTTTCCTCCAGTCATTTCCAACCTCCTTTCTCGAGGCACCATTCAGGTAGTGCTGCCATGCCAAGTATGAAAAGGGTTCTACTCCAGGATATTCCTGGTACCCTGGAAGGATAGTCCTTGGAGACCCATTCTAGATCTATCCTATCTAAATACCTTTCTGAAGGTTCCCTCCTTTTGTACGTTACTCTTACCCCACCCTTCTTTCTCTCATCCTTCCTCAGACCTTTATGGTGTCACTTGACATCAAGGATGCCTATCTTCATATTCCCATTCATCCGCGGTTCAGGAAGTTTCTTCACTTTGTTATTGCTTCCTCACATTTTAATTTCTGTACCTTGCCTTTTGGATTGTCTGTGGCCCCGAGGGTATTCACAAACATGTTTAGCTCCTGTCATATCCTTCTGCAGGCTACAGGGCATGCAGATCTTTCCATACCTAGATGACCTTCTACTCCAGGCTCAGACTCCAGACATCCTTCAGGAGAACCTGTCCTTCATGGTGTCACTGTTGGAGGGCCTAAGGTTCAAGATCAATTACCAGAAATCAACTCTGGTCCCTTCCCAAGACCACATCTTCCTTGGCTGTAGGATACAATCAGACAGAATGCTGGCTTTCTTACCTCCAGGAAAGATCCTGTCCCTCACCTCCTACTTCCAGGACCTCTTCCTTCTCCAGTTCCTGACTGTCAGGCCTCCTGGGGTTCATGGCATTCACTATTCCTGTGCTTCCTTTAGCCAAGTTACACATGAGGAAATTCCAGTGGTTCTTGAGAACAGTATGGGTACAACACTCCCATCCTCTGAAGTTTGTTATCCCACTCCTGCCTTGCCTGAAAAAAGAGTTACACTGGTGGATCCAATAGGTTTCAAGGAATCCAGGCTTGCCCTTGCAACCACCTCTTCCCACTCAGGAGCTGTACACAGGTGCTTCAGACATGGGATGGGGAGCAACCCCTGACTCATGGAGCGTCAGAGATGTCTGGTCTCCAGCCCAAAAAAGGGACCACATCAATCTAAAGGAGATGAGGGCCCTGATATTCGCTCTACAAATCTTCAAACCTCTTCTTTCCCCGGGGGTTTTAAAATGGTTTACATACAGTACTATGGTCCTCTGGTATGTCAACAAACAGGGATGGACAAAGTCCTATCTACTCTGTAGACTGCTTTACAGGCCTGGGAGTTAGCTGCCCAGAGTCAACTCTCCCACCAGGTGGTTTACATACCCTCGACCCAGAATATTGTGGCAGATACCCTGAGCAGGTTCATGACTCACTCCTACAAATGGATGTTACACAGGGATGTGTTTCTGGATGTGGTCCATCAATGGGGTATACCTCAGATAGATCTCTTTGCCTCCCCCATAAACAGAAAACTTCCCAAGTTTTGTGCCAGGTTTCCAGATCCCTTGGCATGGAAGGTGGACTTCCTGTCTTTCTCTTGAAAGGGGATGTTTCTATATGCATTCCCCCCTTCCGACTTCTCCAAATGGTCCTGTTGAAAATCCAACATGAGCAACCAAACATCTTGCTGGTGACTCCATTTTGGCCAAGACAGTATTGGTTCCCCCTTCTTCTGCATTTAGCCAAGGGCAGTCACCACAAGTTACTCCACAGAATATACCTACTCACATAGGACAAGGGAACTTTAGTACACCCACAGTTGTCAAGTCTACAACTGACCATGTGGGTGATAGGATTTTGATTCCTTTCTGACACCCTTTTTCTGAGGACGTGCTACAAGTTCTGCAGGAGGCCAGAAAACCCACTACTAGGAAATCCTATGTTTCCAAATGAAAAAGGTTTTCCATCTGGTGTCTTAAAAAGCATTTACAACCACTGCTAGTAGATGTTCCTGTGGTTATGTCCTACATGTGTGAATTACTGAAGAGTGGACTGTCATACTCCTCAGTAAAAGCTCATCTTTCTGCTCTGTCTGTATGTCTGCCTATGTCTCCTCCTTCAGCTTCCAGGTTGGAAGTTAAACTTTTCTTAAAAGGTGTCCTACACATCAGGCCACCAAGGAAACCAGTTCCTCCTCCTTGGGATCTCAGCTTTGTCTTAGAAAAACTTACTCTGGCCCCTTTTGAGCCAGCAAGTTCTGCTTCTCTGCAACACTGCACCTGAAAAGCAGTCCTTCTCATGGCCAGTACTTCTGCCAGAAGGGTGTCTGAGTTACAGGCTCTGATATCTCCTTCCCCTTCACAGTTATTCACAGGGATAGAGTTTCTTTATACACTTAACCTATCCTTTATGTCCCAGGTGGTAAATGAGTTATCACTCAATCAGTCCATCAGTCTTTCAACCTTTTTCCCGTCTCCTCAATCCTCTAGTTTGAGGATAATACACATTTTGGATGTCCACAGGCAACTCAGATATTACTTGGATAAAACCAGACCTATTCAGAAATCTGACTGCCTGTTTGTTTTCTATCACCCAAAGTCCCTGGGACAGCCTGTTTCCAAGCAGACTATTTCCACTTGGATTTCCAAAGCCATTTCTTTCTGTTACGTGTCTCATGGGAAGAATCTCCACTCACCTGTTAGGGTACATTCCACTAGAGCAGTGTCTTCCTCTGATGCCTTCTTTAAAGGTTTGGGCATTCTATCCTAGAAGCAGCTACCTGGTCTTCTGTTCATACCTTCAAGAAATACTATACGTTAGATGGTATTTTCAGGTCCAAAGCTTGTTTTGCCAAAGCTATTCTGCATGGATTTGTGGAGATGTTTCTATTACTCTGCCAAATTCTTCTTCTGCATGAGTTTTGATATTCTCCCTCATGTTATGAATACTGCAGCATATGAATAGAAGGACATGGAATTGTTGTGTAAAATCTTACCATAACCATAGATGTCCTTCTCTTCTATTATGCCTCTGTATATAGCCATTGCTGAAGATGAGTAAAGTTCTGGAAATCCCTAAAGACCTCATCAATAGCAATTTACATGGTTGCGCAAAATATAAGTAATGCAATTTAAATTGCATTTCTGCATAAAAATTAACAGAGTTGTGAACGTCTTCAGAAACTCCAATTAATGCCATCAGTAGAAAAAAAAAGTCTGATTGAACTGCAGTGAATAAGAAATAGAATGAATGAAAATTTCCTATGCAAGTAATTGAAATATAAATGTGATGTGGCAACAATAGTAAACCTTTACAGCATCCGTGAATCTGAGTAAGTGTCAGTGACCAATCATATAATTTTGCTACTTTGTATAACATATGAAAAACTACTTTACAATATATATTTAAAAATCTGTTAAGCTACATATGTGTATAGATATTGGTATATATTACTGTAATATGTAAAAAATTGATTACTTACTATAGAACTCTGTCATTTGGTCCTCTATCTCCAAAACCCACGTGGCCAGCTGGTCCTTCCTCTGCCTTTACAGGTCATCGTACCTGTGTCTGCACTGCTCTCCTGAGATGGAAATTGCTGTCACTGAAAACAGGTGATCCCTCAGATACTGTGAAATATCTTTTTCCAGCCCCCCCCCCAGAGGCCTGCTGCAACTTTTGCATGTACTTCTCCTGCGACAGGCAGAGGAGAACCTTGATCTCTTTCTCAGGCCAGCTTGGGACATGACTGTGACCTTTAATGGATTCCATGCCTTAAGATCAAGGTTCAGAATGAGGTGTAAAAGCATGAAGTTGAGACTGATGACAAAAAAAGGAGGGGGCAATCAAACAAATAACTGTGTACAATATTTACAAGTGAGTAAATCATAAGGAGGAAATTGTTTGAAGTTTGAAGGGGGGCAAAAAAAAGGAAAAGAAAACCCTTGTAACTGGCTGAAGTTGTTGGAACAACGGGGTAGGAGGTTTAAGGAGATTAGGTGGTGTGATCTGAAGAAATGCACTTGCAAATAGCTTGGGAGTTGAATTGTGTTTGAAAGAAAAAAATAATTAGATCTTAAAGATGGGTGGGTGGTTCTTCCAAGATGGTGGGCCCAAGAATGGATACGGAATGGTCGGAGCAATGAAGTTTAGTTTTTGCTGGTTGAAGGAGAGGTCCTGATTGACTATTTCTAGAGAGACTGTAAGAAGGATCCTATCTACGTAGGCCAGAGGCAAGAGATGTACAGGAGTTTTCCTTAAGGAGCCTGAAGAGATGAGATTCTAGGATTAGTTTGGCTTACTGTTGAATAGGAAGCCAATTCATGCCTAGGGAAGAGAATGATGAAACAGTTGATGACATTTGAAATGTTTGGAATGGTGGAAGAGTTTTTTTTTGGAAATGGCTGCCAATAGGGGTGGCAGTATTCAAGTTGGGCTAGGAGAATATCTTTGCCTATGGCATTTCTGGTGGGGGAGAAAAGATATGTCATTGGTCCAAAAGAGAAGTGAGTTTATCTTTTCTTCAGGTAATATTGAGATGCTCTTGGAAATTAAGTGAACGAGTCTAACAGAATGAAAAGGTATCTGAAAAAGTTTACCTGCTTGATGGTGTTGTTAAGGTGGTCATAGATAAGAAGAAAATTGTAAGATCTTTGTCTTTTTGGGTTGGTACCAAAAATCATTGTTTTGGTTTTTATGGAGCTCAGTAGCTTTTTGTTTTTGAGCCAGTTAATGAGTGGGAGGAAATCATTTTGAAGTTCATTCTGGATTGAAGGGCTTGTGTGTTTGGAGTGTAAAACCACCATGCCATCAGTATAGTGTACAGTAATAAGTGGGGAAGGTCAAGAGTGAGCTTATAAATAAAAATGGAGAAAAGAAGAGGTGCTAGTATGGAGCCCTGTGGAACTCCTTTATGCAAAGGAGTTGCGGGCGAGATGTTAAAAATTACCGAGACATACCTGTTTTCAAGGTAGCTTGTGGAATCAAGGAATTGTGTCAGGGCTAATGCCAATTTCAGTGAGATAGTTTTTTTTTTCAGGACAACCAGATCAAAAGATGTGGTGATGTTAATAAGGATGGCCCTAGTGAGGAGTCCTTCGTCTGTTGTTGAGAGGATATGATTTGTTAAGGTCCATAGGGCAGTGTCTGTGCTGGAACTGGACCAGAAACCATGCTGTTTGGCAGAGAGAAGACAGTATTGGCTAATGTACTGAGATAGTTGAGTACACAAAATTTATTCCTAGTATTTTCCCCAGGGTGGGTAGGATAGAGATCAGGTGGTAATCACTGGGGAGTGTCGAGTTTTGATTATTGCTGTTTTCCAGATGTTGGCCATAATATTTTGAGTTAAACATAAGTTGTAAGTATGTACTGATTGTGTGACAATGTACTCCCTGCATTGAAATATGAACCAGGTAGAAAGGCTGTCAGTGCCTGTAGAGGAATCAATCTTTAGCTTCTCAATGATGGGTATAATGTCATTGATTTTGATACTTTTGAAATAGAACAGTGGTGTATAGAGTGAGGGGGTGGTAGTAGTGGAGGGAAGGGAGTATTACAGGTGCTGGTGGTGAGAAGGGTAGAGGAGTGAAGACTGAAGTCAGAGGCAGAGAGAGAAAGAGGATGATGAAGAGTGAGAGTTAGGAGGAGATTTACATCCAGATAGATGATTGACTTCTGCCCAGAAGTTTTTTTATGGATGAGGTTAAAAAGGGAGGGTTAATGTGTTCTTATATAATGAGTCTATGACACCCGACTTCCTGTTTGGATAAGTTTCTGATCTGGATGTTCTGTTATCTGGTGGAGGGAAAGGAGTTAAACTTCTAAGTGTGTCATGCTTCTCTCTGAGTGATAAGAAGGCTTTGAGTTCCTAAGTGAGTGTTGTTATTTTAGAATTATTGAGTCTTGCAAATTAAAAAGAAGTTGGGTAAAGAGTTGGAGAGCTTGATTTAGGTCAGTGGAAGAGAGCATAGTAGACCGGTCAAGTGAGGCAAGATTAAAATTTAGTTTGATCATGTTGCCTGGTGATTTATGTTGGAAGGTAATGAATTTTGGAGGAATTTGTTTGAAAATGTGATGAATATTGCAGCTATCAGGGCAGTGATCACAAATGTTGGGTGGTTGGATTGAGATATGATTGGGGGGTTGTTAGTGATAATTATGTCAAAGAGTGAATGATGCCATAAGAAAGGGTTGGATCTAGTGGGTTCAGAAATAAAGTATGTGAGATTAAAGTAATTTACTAATTCAGGTATGCAATTATGGAAGAGTCCATGCTTATCAAGATTGAAGTCACCAAGAAAAATGATATTTCTGATATTTTTTAAAGAAAATAAGGCAATTACTTGAATAGTACTCTAAGCTTGATGTAGGATGCTGGAAGAGGTAAATAAGCCACCACCAGATGAACTGGGGTATTATTAGAACTGGGGATTTTTGCTAGTATGGAATTAGGAAGAGAATCTGAGGAAGAATTACTCTGACCAAGACGTTGAGTATAGATATCTGATTTAAAGAGAAGGAGAGTACCACCTCCTTGCCTCAAACCAGGTCAAGCATTAACAAAGTAGGATTCTATGATAGCTATGAGTTGTGGGTTTTCACAAGGAGCACACCATTAATCAACTAATTAAAATTCCATTTGTGACCAGTTGTATTCCTTTTTAAACAGTTTAAATTTTTTAAGATTTAACTATTTACACTTTGTATACCACCTGCAAAAAAAAGAAAAAAAGCTGGCACTAGACAAATCCTTTTTTTTTTGACACTTTTTTTCAATGCTTTGCATTTTTCCTGCCATATTACCTATCTTGTTTGCATCTTTTTGTCCCTCAACTGCAAAACCAGTTCTTCCTCCTTTTTATAATTTTCTATCAGAGAGATTAACTACTTTATTGATGGAATGTTACTCTGTCTATAGTCTGAAATTTTCTTTCTTAGCTGTAAAATCAATACTGTTAACATTTCTTATTTTCCATTTTCTTATTAGTTAAGACCAACAACTAAACCCACCATCTCTTCCATTACTCCTTTATCCTCATTTTCCATCCTTCTGATCGAGTTGTCAATTTCCCTTTTATATTCTTACAGCTCCTGAGTGGCTGCGGTGGTGGAGTGGTTAGTGTTGTCACCTCACAGCAAGAGGGTCTGTGGTTCAATATTCAGCTGGGGTGCCTTTTGTGCAGAGTCTGCATGTCCTCCCTGCAGTCACACTGGTTTCCTCCGGGTGGTCTGGTTTCCTCCCACATTTCAAAGACATGCAGTAGTAGGTGGATTGGGCACTCTAAATTGGCCATAGGTGCGATTGTGTGTGTGAATGAGTGTACAAATTAATTACCGTGGCAGGGCTAGCCACCCGGCGGTGCAAAACCTTGGCTCAAGATGATTGTCACTGCTGAAGGGACACCCCGACCCCATGTGCAAAATGGAAAAAGGGGTTGAGGATGGATTCCTCCAGCTGCCTACATCCCTAAAACATGTGCCTCTAGTCTACTACTTTTTGCCTCTTCCACTACCAGTACTGCAGGTCTGCCTCTAGAAACATTTTCACAACCTATCTGGTGTGTAGAAATATTTGTGGATGCACAGATCCTAAATTTCCTCAGTCTTACAGCATGTCTTGTCACTGTCCTCATTTTCTCCCAATGACCACTGTCTATATTGTTTCCTAGGAATCTCCTCATTTTAACTGCTGTTTCCAGAATCATTTTCCAATCTTGAACCCTCACACTCCTATATATTTTTGTTAGTATTCCCTTATTATGGTAACCATTGTTCCTTATGTCACTAACCCATTTAACTCATGTGGGTACGTCCTTCTCTTCCCCCCACACTCTTACCGACTATGTTGTCTTTTCTTCCTCCTGCAATGCCCAGTAGTGAAACTGCAGTCTGCCTAGTAAACCAAACTGTGACTTTGCTTGTTTTCAAGTCATTATACTATCTCCTGCCATTATTTCATCCCAGTATTTTAAGCCTGTTTTAAATCTTCATAACCTTGTATCTGCAGTCTCAACCCAACTTATTTGTTTACCTTCCCCTATTGGAAGTACATCCTTTTTTCAGTCCTTCAGTCCCTCTTTCTGAAACAGACTATTCACTGTACACCATATCAAATCTAACAGCAGAGGAACTAAAAGTTTGAGTCAGTCCATCATAGGACCTCCAGTACATCTATATGGCCTAACCAATCATTCAGTATCTGTACCCACATTTTGCCGCTACTCATTTCTGTTTCTTGCCAAAAAATAATTATAACCATCCTGATCTAAGACGCCCAATCCCCCTGTTCTTTTGACATTATTACCTTGCTCCATGCCACTCTTGTTTTTTCTTGGACACAATAGAAGTCCTTCATCCATTCCTTTATTCTGTTCACTTCATTTTTCCTTGGACCATCCAAAATGCCTGATTCAGAAGTGAGACGCACTGTGCCAGTGTATGACCTATATTTTTTGTTCCAGATTCAGATGTAGCATAGAGTGGTTTTTGCTTTTTTTTTTTTTTTTTTTGTCCTAAAACTGCCTAATATGTTAATTTTTTTGAGGCCCTAACTGTACTTTTTAGCCAAACACCCAAGTATTTAATCTTTTCTTTCATCCAGCACTGATGGTTCTGCTCTTTAATTCTGTCCTGCTTACCTGAGTTCATTCGTAATGCCTTTGTTTTATCTTTCTTTTATTTTATACCCAGGATTTTTTTTTCAGAATTCTGCCATTATTCTCATCAACTGCCCTAAGTTCTCCTCTGGGGGTTACTCGGTGAAATAATATTGTCTTTATTCATTGCTAGCTTGAGTTCCAGCTTTCCTCATTTATATCCCTTTAGTCTTGCTTGTCATATTTTAGTCTCCAAGAGTTCCAGGTATAACACAAACAACAGAGGAGGCAGAGGATAACCTTGCCTTATCACTCTTATCTTCAAGGGCTCTGAGAGCCTATCCATTGTTTCACTTAGGCTGTATCCCCCCCATCCTGTGCACTGTGGGTCTATATCACTTCAGCGAATGGCATTTCATCAGAAATCTGCTCTTATGGGGGGGCTGCACCTCTCACACCCCCCGCTAATTATATATACCAACTCTGAGATCCCACTGCAGTGGGGAAAGGACAAATTTCCCGATCCTCACTGTACCGCAATCTCAGTATAAACAGTTCAACGAATGGGATGTTCAATGTAAGCGATCCAAAAATGCCCTTCACTGAACTGAATTTTTGCAAAAGTAATATAGACCCATACACTATACAGCATTTTAGTCATCTGCTCAGGAAATTTCATTTTTTTTCTAATGCTCTATTGAGATATTCCCGCTCCACACTATCAAAACCTTTTTCTGCATCAAGCACCCTCTCCTTTTTTGCTGCACATCCTGAATTATCAACTTCCAGATAATGTTATCATGTGTACATGTCTCAATGAAACCTCACTGATATGAGACTACCAAATGAGGAAATACCTCCTCTGTACGATGTGTTACTATGTTCACAAGTATTTTATAGTCATGCTTTACAGTTCTAATAGGCTGGTAAGAAGTTGCATCCAAAGGATTTTTGCCTTCTTTCCTTGTTAGGGAAGTAAATATTGTGTGAAGAAATAGCCATGGGATTATTATGGCTAGGCTTGTATAGGCTCTAGGGCCGATAGCCTAGTACCAACCTATGAACCTATTACAGCACTTACTCTTCATCCTCTGGACTTTGGGCAAGCCTCCCTGCTCAGATCTTGTTAAACAGTCTTTTTCAAACAGGAATCACCTTTCCTTTCCCTAACTGCCATATTTCTACTACTAACACATCACTTCCAGACATTTTGTCCTTTTTTTGACTCATTAAGGCCTGTTCTGTTTCTTTTTCAAAAATCTCTTCTGCTAAATTGAGGGCTTCATCATATGTTCATAGAAGATTACTATGCCAATGGTCCTAGAGCCCTTACAAGCCTAGCCATGTTATATCCAAGTTGCCCTTATTATCTTAGCCTTGCTATACCCAAGTTACCCTAAATGATCTTGGTTAGATGGATGTTGTTATTAGAGTGAGTCTAAGGACAGCACCCCCGAGATGAACTTTCAGTCTCCCATCCAATTTTCCAAGTTACGCTTGAATACGGTCAGTGAGGAGCTTTGATTTACATAAATTGGGGATCTGTTCCACAGGAGCGTCAATCTCTGGGAGATTTATCTGTCTCTCCAGCATGTTCTGTTGATGTCACAGGCTAGGTTAAGATCCACTGGAGTGAGTGACTCTTATCCCATTTGATTTGTGGGTGTGCAGCATTTCCATTAAGGCAGGGCTAGAGACTGACCTGTAGGGTAGGCACGAGTCACCTCTTAGCAGCCTATAAGATACAGAGTACAGTGACAGGGCTTTCAGTCTCTCCACAGGACATGGTTTAGAGGCCCTGAATTTTCCTTGTGAGAAAGCCGTGGTCTTTCCAGCTGCTGCAGGTGTCTGGTTTAGGTACATGCAAAAGGGGGCATTGTACTATATTAGTGGTCTAATGAGGGTCAAGTACTGTGGAGTTAAAACATCCTTAGACCTGGATGCAATGCCCTTACATATGAGATGCACAATGCAGAAGACTTTTCCTTACCACTGTGGAAACATAGTGATCAAAGTTTAGATTTCTAACAACCTGATTTCCCAAGTCTTGCACCACTTGGTCTGAGCTTATGGGGGTGCTGTCAGTACTGTAATTAGCAGGGAATTCCTCTTTGCCAAAGGAGATAATAATGCATTTTTTGTGTTTTTTTAGTCCGTGGCTTTGGCACCAATTGTTTGTTCCTGTTAGCTTCTTCTGTAATATGTTAACATCACTGGGGGACTCAATGATTGTACCCAATTTGCAATCATCAGCGAACTTGGTAAGCCACAGAACATCTACTTTAGCCTAGACTTCAAAAAAAAATAGATTGCATACAGTAACAGGCATTGTGGTACACCACTGGTGACTAGTCAGCTGGAAGAGGTGTGGTCCCCACCTTTAACAGTGTGTGTTCTGTCTGTGAGCCAGTTGGCTACCCATCTAGTGATGTAAGAGTTAATCCCCAGCTGGGAAAGTTTCTCAATGATACCCAAGTGGGGAGGTGTGTCAAAAAGTTTGGCTAGGTCAAGATAGGCCGTATGCACTGTCTTACCTTCATCCAGGGCTTTGGTGACATTCTCAAAGAAGTCTACCAGGTTTAACAAGCATGATCTACCCTTAATGAAACCAAACTGGGTTGGGTCAAGAGTTTGAAGGTTGTCTATGTCCTTGTTGATAAGGTCCATGATGATTCTTTCCATGGCCTTGCAAATGAGGCTGGTTAGGCTTATGAGTCTGTAGTTCCCAGGGTTGGTTGATGGGCCCCCTTTGTACAAGGGGATTACTGTTGATGTTCTCCACTCTGCTGGAACATAGCCAGTTCTCATGCTATGGTTAAAAAGAGTGCCAAGTGGTTCAGCTTGGTCTTGTTTTACAATGCTAAGTAAGCAGCCTGGGATGTTGTCTAGTTTCATTGAGGCCATGTATTTGGCCTTGGAGCACACAGATATGACCTGCTCTCTAGAGATACTAGGAAGGGGACTAGTGTCCAGAATGCTTTGGGGTATGGCTGGTGGGGACAGGGGGGTGAAGTCTGTGCCAAATCTGTTAGTTAGCAGGTTGGCAATTTCCTCAGGTACAGTAAGAGTGGTACCATCCACTACTGGTTCATTACTTAGTCGGGCATTCCCTTTTAGATATCTGATGTAGCTAAAGAATGTCTTATGGTTATCCTTAGATTGGGATGCTATTTTAGCTTCATAAGTAACTTTAGAGGACTTTACAAAAGATCTGATTTACTTGTTCAGGCTGTGGAGGGAATTTTTTCTCTGCTGAGTCAGTTTCCTCTTGCTCTTAGACACCAGTTTCTTCCTATTGTTATATAACGTATTTATGCTTGCGGTCCACCAGGGTGGCTTGTTTCTTCAGGAGGACCTATTTTTGATCTGGTCAGGTGCACCTGAGTCTATACAGTTGCTTAGGTGTTTATACAAAGCATTTGTGTACACCTTTGCATAGGAGTCTTTGTTGACTATGTTTGTAGGGGCTTTGAAATGCTTAGTAGGCTGTAGTTAGCTTTGGAAAAATTTTAGTTTTACTGCTCCTGTGGGGATTTCAGGTCTGATGGTTACTTCGAACAGTTATCTGTTCCAGGGCATTTGTATTGACAAAGTCCAGGAACCTCTGGACGATCATGTTTGTGCTCGTGTATCTCGCCCAGTCAATGGAAGAATAGTTGAAATCTCCCATGATCAAGGTGTTTGGCAGTATGGTGAGTGACACCAGTAAGTCCAAGTAGGCGGTGTATGTCTCTTGGCTTATGGTGGGGGACCTATAGTTAACAATGATGTGGTAGGATATTTTGCCTATAGTTATTTGGACCAGAAGTAGCTAAAGAGAGTCATACTGTTTAAACCAGTCTCAAGATATACTTCGCTTTAATGTAGATGGATACATTTCTGCCTTTGGTTCTTTCATGCTTGTTCTTGTTTTTTTTGTTTTTTTTGTTTTGTTTTTTTTAAACTAGAAACATCTTTATTAAGTTACCAAATATGACAAAGGCAATCTTACATTTATATAAATGAAAACAAACCATACTGACAAAATTCTAGCTGCAAACATTATGTGTTACAAACCATGTTGACATAATTGTAACTTCAAACATTATACATTACTTATAATCTATCCAGTCATTGTCAGTCAAACATTACATAACTGATTTAAATCCTGCCATCTTTTAAACCTTGTTCCTCATCTTCATGTATTGTTCCCGCAATTACCATTTTTCCTATGTATTTTGCTCCATTTATCTAAAGATCCCAATTCCAATTATTTTATCTCTGTTACTATATTCACTACTTCTAGTAAAGTTGTTTTAGACTTTAATTTCCATTTTCTAGCAATTGCTTTTTTTGGCAGTCACAACTAGACTCAGCAAGGCCTACTATGTCTAGCAATTCTGATTCTGTATCATAGCTTAAAAAAAATATTTCCTCACTTGCACCAGTTTTCTCATCCAGTATCTCTGATGGAGTAGTTTGCAGGGAATCTTTAAAGTCTCCCAACTCATTGCACTCACAGAAAATATGTTCCCAGTTACCTCTTTCTTCCCCATTACACCTCCAACATTTGCTGTCTACCTGAGGAAAAATTTTTGGCGTCTAAAGGTCTGCATCCAAAATCCCAGTCTATTCTTGTTTCTTGAGATTCCCCCATTTCATCATCATACCTTTCCACTTTGAATTATAAATACCTATGTAAATATGTTCAAGCAAAGATCCTAAATCTTCTCGACTTTGTTGTATGTTTGGGAGACATACATATATCCCCCCACTGTTTCATTGTGAATTGCTTACCCAGTCTCACTTCCCAATCCTTTCTAACCTCCTCTGATTGATTCTTATAGTTATCATGCAATATTTTATATGCTGTACTAATTATTCCTTTATTAACAGCAGCTTCTGTTCTAGATTCTACTAAAAACTCTGCCAGTGCTGGTCTTTTGCTTAGAATCCCCTGTTTTTTTCTTTGCTGATACTCTGATATCAATATTTGATAGGGAAGGCAATCTCTAACCTGCACTCCAAACAATTATTGGCATCTTCCCATTCTGCTACCTTTCCCGCTCTAGTTATTTGCTCTGAATCTCTTGGTTCCTTTGTCAGTTTTCTCCAATAAATACCACCCCCTCTTGCCTATTGTCTGTATCCCTAATTGCAGTCATCCCTATCAGAAGAATCTCCTTTCTCCATTCCAATGTTAGCTTAGTTCTTAGAATACTTTCTTGTACTTTATGAATATAATATTCTGTATGATTATAGCTATTTTCCTTAAAGGTCTGCATCCAACCTTGTTTCTTGAGCTTCCTCCATTTCATCATCATATTTTCCACTATGATTATAGCTTTCTGCCTGTGCTATGTATAGGAGCCTTAACTGTGCTGCTCTGAAATACCCCTTCAAATCGGGTAATCTCAATCTGCCTTGTTCTATTGGAGGAATCAGCTTATCCCACTTGACTCTTAAATCTTCCCCTCCCAGATAAACTACTCTGGCTCTTTATTAATTGCTATCCACAACTTCTCATCTGGCTGATAAAAATATGCCTGACCTGTGTACAAGACTAAAGGGATTAAAAACATTATAACTGCTTGTATCTACTATCGATATCTATATAAAAGAGCTTCCATTTTTTTTTTCATTTTTTTGCACTTTCTTTTGTTTAGTCTCTTCCTTCATATCCTTAACTGGCACACGGGAATAATTTTTAATCCATACTCCTAAATACTTAATTTTATCATATCCCTATAAATATGGATGTTGCTGAACTAGTTCATGTGTGGGAACATAATTTACCGCTATTGCCTCTGTTTTAGCTTCATTAATTTTGTATCCCCAAAAGATTTGAAACTGTCTCAAAATGTTCCACTACACTGTAATGTCCCTTTCTGGTTTTGCCAGGTGTAAAATAATGTCATCTGCAAATAGAGCCAGCTTTTCTTGACTAACATATAAGTTATATCCTTGAATTTCTGGATCCCTTATTTTCTTTGCCAATGGTTCTAAATATAATGCAAAAGCAGAAATTATCAGAGAGGACCCACTTTAATTTTCACCTCCAACCCCTTATATATACTCATAATCAACCTTATAATTTCATCAGGGAATGCAAGTGCTTCCATTCCCCTGCTCATAAAATCCCAGCTTACTCTGTCAAATGCTTTCTCTACATCAAGACCCATCAACAACAGTGGTATTTCTTACATTCTGCTTCCCTCTGAATCATCAATGTTCTGTTAATATTGTGAAATGTTTGCCTCCCTTCCACAAAACCACATTGATCCATATCTATCAATTTTGGCATACCTTTTGATATTCTTTTAGCCATTATAGACATAAACACTTTATAATCATGGTTTAGTATTGAAATGGGCCTTTATGAAGCTGGATCTGATGAATCTTTACCCTGTTTAGGTACTACCACCACTTTCTTCCAGGATGTTGGTACTTCTCCTCCTCTTAAATACTGTTAAACAAAACCTTCTAAATCTTTATCAGTTTTTTCTCTCCTAGCTTTCAAACTTCCACAAGAATACCATCTGTTCCTGGGAACTTTGCTGTAGATTGGTTATACATCACCATTTTTATCTTATCTCCTCCTATCCTGATAGTAATTGAGCCTCATCTGCTTCTAACCTTGGCATATTTAATTCTTCCCTAAACATTTCCATTTGTACCTTTTCTTGATTTCCATGTTTATCTGCTTTATACAGACTTTCACAGAATTTCCGTACTTCTACACAGTCTCGTTATTTTTCTTGTTATAGGCTTCCTAAGCTTGGCAACAGCCGTTTCTACTTTCTATTGCCTAAGTTGTGGTAAAAGCTTTTGTGCTCTATAGTTATTATCAAAAAACAGTTGCTTAAGAGCAAACTTTCTAAACTCATGCATATTATCGAGGTAATCCCTTATTTTCTGTTTAGCATTCTGCAGTTGCTCCCCTTCTTGATCTGTGGGACTGTCCCTGTTTTGCAATACTTTTAACATTTGTCAGTCCCACTAAATAATTCTTGTTACTTCTTAACCATGTCTCCCTGTCTTTTATTTCCACTCTATTTTTAAACTCCACTTTAATTTTATCCCAATCTCTAACTATATTTTCAGAAGAAATTTCTATCTTCTGCAGTAGCTCCTGAATAACTTCCACTACCCATTCCTTAAATTTCTCTCTTTTCAGCAGAGAGGTGGGTAAGCTTTAGTGTCTAATTTTTATTTCACTACCATGTGTTTTTATTTTAATTGTCATTGGAATATGATGTGAAATAGTTATTGGGTATGTGTCAGAACCTTTGGTTAAATGCACATGTTCCTCTGAAATGTAAGTTCTGTCTAGCCTAGCCAAGTTTTTGTATCTTGGGGAATAATATGTAAATTTACTCCAAACTCCTAGTACTGAATTCACATCTTCCATGCCAAATATTTTCATACATTTATTCAAAAATCTGCCTTCCTTTGTTATATCTTCCCTTCTGGGCCCCCCAGACATATCTTTACTATTGCAGATCAAATTCCAGTGCCACCTATAAGTAATATCCCTTGCTGAAAGCGGATTATTTCTCCCAGAATTTTCTTAAGCTCCATTGTAGCATTTATCGGTGGAATATAAATACATGCCATTGTAATCCTCCTACCTTGCCAGTAACCTCTTAGTACTACAAATCTACCATTATTATCTTTTTCATCCTCCTCTATCACTAGTAATGCTCCTTTTGCAATTAATATAAGTACTCCTCTTGCCCTTTGCCCCAAGTATTCCGCTGAATAACCATCCTGAAAACCTTTCTTTATCAAATTCACATGTTCAGTTCTTTCCAAGTGTGTCTCCTGTAGCATAGCTAATTGCACACTACATTTTTTTAATATAGTTCACTACACTTTCTTTTTTGTATTTACCTGTGAGACCATTGACATCTTAAAGACATTACAGAAAGCATAATTTTCTTAAAAAGTTATTATTACCACCTTTTATGTATAACAGCTTTTTTGTTAAATGTCTATTTCCATCTTTTGTGTTACATGTATGTACTATCTGGCAGGTTAGTCTTTTACACAGTTGCTTCTTGTCATCTCCATTTGAGCCAATGTCACATCTTACAAAACTTGTTTTAGTGAAAGCCGTTGAACAGAACAAAAAAAAAAAAAAAAGCACACCCCAATACCCTCCTAAAATCTATTAACGTTCATTCTCATTTTGAGGTCTGAAAGTGTGGTAGGCATTGTAGTCTTGCTCAGCCAGGGTGCTCTGCGCAACCCTGAACCATGTCTTAGTGACTGCACAGACATCAGCATCTTCCAGGGAGAGGAGTGCTTCCAGGGAGTGCAGTTTCCTGTTTAAGCTCCTAGCATTAAGCTGCATAACCTTGAGTGGATTTTGTTATGTCAGGAATTTTATTTTTTTTGGCATTGCCTAAAAAAGGCAGTATGGAGGAGGCAAGAGCCTTTGCCAGTATCTGAAAGCCTACAGTAGACAGGTGCAGACCATCTCTGGCAAAGCAGCATGGTCTGTCAGCCATGTCCTCCCAGGCTGACAGATACTGGATCCCCCTGGTTTGACACCAGAAGGTAAGGAAATTGTTGAAGTCTATCATTTTTTGTCTATATTTTGTGGCATCATCCTGGGTGAAGGTAGAATGTTGCTTAGGGCTAGGGTCATACCTGCCTGGGACACACATTCTGAGAGTTCAGTCATGTCTCTGTTCATATAGTCCAGAGGGGTACATCTGAAATCATTCATCTCAACATGGAGTATGACAGAGTCTTAGCGGTACTTGTTGAGTGGCTTGAGAGCATGTGTGATTTGAAAGATCCTGGCACCTGTTACGCAGCTGATTGTGACCGTCTCCTTGTCCAGCCTGGTGAGGAGGACATCTCTGTGTCTCACTATCAAGTCACCTGTCACCAAGATATTTGGTTTTGAGGTGTTTTGCCTTAAGGGTGTATTTGCTGAGGCAATGGTATGTGTGTTGTGTAGTGGTTTCTATTATTTTTGCAGTTTGTGCAAGGGTTTTGCACTTGGAATGCCTCTGATATTTTGATAGGCTTCTGTTGAGTACCTCCATGTATGTGGATTTATGTGTCATGACCCTGTCTTGTGTGATAGGAGAAGTATGTGGGTTGGCAACCTGTTTTATGCCCTGTTTGTTGTTATGTGAGAGGATTGATTCCAGTTTCACAGTATAATTACATCTCTCACATACTATATTTGTTTGACTTAGGAGTAAGTTGTTGTCACTATACATGAGGGAATTCCAGCATTGCTTCAGGATGCCCATGTCAATCAGGCTGGCCGGAGAAATGATGGGAAACTGACCATCCATTATAGCAAGTTAATAGCATAAACACTATTAAGGAATGGGCAAGTTAGATCAGATTTTGCTCTAGGATTAAAAAGGAAGCATATTCCGTTGAAGGTTAAGGATGAAAAAAATGTGACAAGGCTGCTCAGTGCACAGCTGAGTTACCCGCAGTGCAGCAGGGAAGTTTGGGAGGGTTCTATTGACAGACATATAGAGAAAAAAAAATGTTTCCAGGTGTTTGCATCTATACAGGGCATCACTAACCCCTGTTGCTTGGTGCACAGATATGTGCAAATGCAATGTTTAAATATAGGTGAAGTTAAACACTTTTAAGCTAATCTACCAATAGGAAACCACACAATAACACTTCCTACAGCAATCCCCAGCTCAGACAAGGCTGGATCCACAGTCTTCTGTCACAAGGGTGCATGCAAGGGAGCCTTTCTTAATATACAATGGCTGGATTAGTGCTCAAGTATATCAATACAGGCTAGATTCAACAGGTCTGAATCCAGTCTATGCTATCTAGGTAATAGTACAGTTTAAAACAAGTGCAGAGAATGAATTAGCCACAAACAGTATAAAAAAGGCAGACAATAATGCAGAAATTCTATTAAATACAGTTGAAAAAGTGCAGATAAAACTCAAAATATACTTATTTTCTTGCTTTTTGCTTTGGATGTCTTGGATTCATGTGATTCATATAATCTCCCCTTCATCTTCACTGTCCTATAACCTTTGATAGTTTTCTGTAAATACTTTTAATATTTCTATTGCCTCCTCTGTAACAGATGTTCCCTCTTCTGCCCTTATCTGATAGACTGCCCTTTCTGCTTTTTGTTGCCTCAGTCTAGCTGCTGAGGCAGTCATTATTTGTTTATTGTAGTTCTTTGAAAATCTTCCCTTGAGCGCATATCCTTGCATCATCTTCCTACTAAATTTTCCTTTACAGTTCTTCGAACTCCCCCCTTTCCCTGTCTGTCAGTTTTTCTTCTTAATGGGAATTCTCATATTCTTTGAGTCTTGACTTCCCATTCCTACTAAGTGCAGAGCTAAGATTTGCAAGCTTATCTTTTATTTTCATTTGTAATTCCAACTGTACAGTGTTCCAGGTTAATTAAGTCCCCTACATCTCACTCTCTAGTAAATGCTCCAAGTCTCCCTTAAGCCAGTCACTAAAGCCTTTATTACCTGGTCAACCTACTTGAAATTTTCGCTGTTTCGCCCCTTTCTGCCTTCTGTCTAGTATTACTTCTAGAGTTAACAGGGTATGTACGGTATTGGGCCTTCTTTTATAATTGTAATTATTCCCTTTTTAACACCTTTAATGAATTATCACTTAAGATATAGACAAATATACATTTATATATTAAAAGAAAAAAACAATGTTAACATGTTCACAGTTACAAACATTATACATCACATCCATGCTTTTATACATTTGTCATCAATCCAGCATTATATAAATTGCTCAGTCCTTTCCTTCTCTTAAACCTCACTCCTCCAAAACTTTATTCTGCATGTATTGTTCAAACAATTGCCATTTGTTCTGTGTAGTTTATTAGTCTTTTCTAAATATTCGGCTTCCAGTTCTTTTCTCAGTTACAATATTCACTGCTTTAGAGACAATTGATTTGGACTTTGATTTCCATTTTCTAGTGATTGCTTTTTTTTTTTTTGGCAGCCACCACAAATAAACTTATCAAGGCTTTACTATGTCTACGCAATACAGATCCTATATGCCAACTCAAAAAATAATTTCCTTAGTTACACCCATTTGTTCACTCAATATGTCTGACAGATTACTCTATAGGGAATTTTTTAAGTCTGCCAACTCATTATACTCCCAAAACATATGTTCCCAGTTACCTCTTTCTTCCCCATCACATGTCCAATATTTGTCATCTACTTGAAGAACAATTCCTTGGAGTTTGCTTGGGGTATAACAATACCAATGCAAACACTTCCAAGCAAAAATCCTAAATCTGCTAGACTTTGTTGCTTATTTGGGAGCCATACATATATCCTCCAGTTGTTCCCTTGTAAATTGCTTATCCAGTCTCGCTTCCCAGTCTTTTATAACCTCTTCTGACAGATTCTTATAGTTACTGTGCAGTATTTTATATGCCTCAGTAATCACTTTTTTTTAACAGCAGCTTCTGTTATTCATTCATCTAAAAATCTATCAGAGATGGTCTTTTACTTAGGATTCCCCCATCCCTTTCTGTTTGCCTATACTCTGATATCAGTCCCTGATAAGGAAGCCAGTCTCCAGCTTGCAGTCCAAATGTCTTTTTGGCCTGTTCCCATTATATTACCTTTCCCTCTCTAGTTATTTGCTCCCAGTACCTTGGTTCCTTTGCCAGTTTTCACCAGTAAATTCCATCCCCCTCTTGCCTAGTCTGTGTACCTCTAATTGCAGTCATCCCTATTGGCAGACTCTCCTTTCTCAATTCTTGCACTGGCTTTGTTGATAGAGTACTTTCTGCTTCTTTATGAATCTAATGCTCTGTATGGCAGTTGTTATTCTCCTTAAGGACCTGCATTCAAAATCCCACTCTCTCCTTATTTCTTGAATTACCCCCTGCTTCATCATTATCCCTTTCTACTTTAAATTATAGCTGTGTTATGTATTAAGAACCTTAGCTGTGTAGCTCTAAAATATCTCTTCAAATCAGGTAATCCTAAACCACCTTGTTCTATTGGAAGGATCGACACATCCCACTTGACCTTTGCCCTCTTCCCAGATAAAATCCTTCAATTCTTTATTAATTACATTCACAGATTCTTTGGTTAAAAAAAAAATGTGCTTGACCAGTATACAAAACTAAAAGGACTAAA
The DNA here is from genome assembly GCF_019279795.1 of Protopterus annectens. Lineage (NCBI taxonomy): Eukaryota > Metazoa > Chordata > Ceratodontiformes > Protopteridae > Protopterus > Protopterus annectens. The sequence continues at coordinate 327,285,388 of NC_056737.1, forward strand.
AAACATTTTCCCCAGTTGTTTCTTGCTATTCATATCTGTAAAGAAGAGCTTTCACTCTCTTCCAACATTTCCTTAGCTGCCATAACAGAATCCTTTTTAATATATACTCCTAAATACTTAATTATATCTTGTCCCCATAAATATGGGTATTGCTGAACCAATTAATGTGTGTGGGTACATGGTTTACAGCTGTAGCATTTGTTTTGTCTTCATTAATTTTATATTCTGAAAAAATTTTGAAACTGTCTCAGAATGTTCCATAACACTGAGATGTCCTTTTCTGGTTTTATCAGGTACAAAATAATATTGTCTGCAGACAAATTCAACTTGTCTTTATTGCCATACCAATAATATCCTTGACTTCGAGTCCCTTATTTTCTTTGCCAGTGGTTCTAAATATAACACAGACAAAAGGGGAAATATGTCACCCCTACTTGGCTCCTCTCTTCAGGCATAGTTCAATAGGAGAGGAGCCCTCCCACTTTGATTTTTGCCTCTGATCTGTCATATAGCCTCCTAATTAACCTTATTATTGTATCAGGGAATGTAACTCATAAAATCCCAGCTTACTCAGTCGAATGCTTTCTCTGCATCAAGACCACCAACAACAGCTGTATTTTTTTATGTTCTGCTTCCCTTTGGATCATCATTGTTCTCTTAATGTTGTTAAATGTGTGCCTTCCCTCCACAAAACCACAATTATCCGTATCTGTCAATTTTGGCAACACCTTTGACATTATTTTAGCTGTTATAGACATAAACACTTTATAATCATGGGTTTAAAATTGAAATGGGTCTATATGAAGATGGGTCTGAAGGTTCTTTACCATTGCCTCCTAGCTTCCAAACTTCCACAAGAATGCCATCTATTTCTGCATATTGATTATACGTCACCATTTTTATCATCTCTTTCTGTCTTAAGTGTTAATCTACCTCTAACCTTGGCATACTTAAGTCTTCCATAAATATTTTCATTTGTACATTTTCTAGAGTTCCACATTCCTCTGCTTTATACAAATGTTCATATTCTTTCTGAAATATCTCTAATACTTCTAGTTATTTTTCTTGTTAAAGGCTCCCTAGGTTTGGCAAAAACCTTTTTGACTTTCTTTTGCCTAAGTAGCTGTGCTAAGAGTTTTTGTGCTCTACAATTATTATCAAAGTAATAGTTGCTTAATAGCAAACTTTCTAAACTCGTGCATATTATCTAGGTGCTCCCTTATTTTCCCTCTAGTGCTCTCCATTTGCACCTCCTCTTGTTCCGTGAGATTCCCCTTATTCTGCAATAGATTAACCTTTGTCAGTCCCTCTAAGTAATTCTGTCTTCCCTAATAATTTCCACTACCCATTCTTTAAATTCCTCTCTGCTTAACGTGTAGGTGGGGAAGTGCAAGTGTCTTATTTTTACTTCATTACTGTGCATTTTTATCTCATTTGTTATTAGCGCATGATCTGAAATAGTTACTGGATGTGTGTCAAAGCTTTCATTTATATGCATGTATTCCTGTAAAATATAATTTCTGTCTAGTGTAGCCGAGTTATTGTACCTTGGGGAATGATATGTAAATTTGCTCAAGAGTACCTACTACTGAATTCATGTCTTCCATACCAAATATTTTCATAAACTTCTTCAGAAATCTACCCTGTTTTGTTATATTTTCCCTTGTAGGTCCCCAGATACATCTTCACTGTTGCAAATCAAGTTGTAGTCCCCACCTATAAGTAATATTCCCTGCTGAAAACTAATTATTTCTCCCAAATGTTTCTTAAGTTCCATAATATCAGTTTTAGGTGGAATATAAATACATGTCAGTGTAATCCTCCTCCCTTGGCAGTAGCCCCTTAGGGTCTATATTAGTTCATTGACAGCTTAGGTTGTTGAATCTGTAATGATCGACACCTAAGCTTCGAACTTGCAAAATCGCGGACGGCCATTTCACCGAATTCTTTCCTCGGGAAAGAATTTAGTAGGCCATCTGCGAACGAAATTAACTTTTCAACCTACATAAAGTGGGGGGCTTTGCCCCCCACACCCCCCTAACTAAATATACCAACTCCGAGATTGCTCCACATTGCCGAAAGGCTAAATCCCCGATAACGGCCAAGCGACTTATTTCCCGAGGAAAGAATTCTCTGAAATGACCGTTCGAGATTTTGCAAGTTCGCCGCTTAGGTGTCGATCATTACAGATTCGACAACCTAAGCTGTCGATGAACTAATATAGACCCAGCCCTATACTAGCACAGATCTGTTACTATCTTTTTTCCTCTCTTCTATCATTATTGGAGCTTCTCTAGCAATTAGGATAAATACTTCCCTTTTCCTTTTTCCCTGATATTTTGCTGAATATCCATCCTGAAATTCTTTCTTTACCAAATTCACATGATGTTCTGTAGTCCTATCTCACCTTCATTCTTACATTTGGGATCGGAGCCGAACCTCTGCTCTGACTCGGCCATACTCTAGCTCCAAAACTTCTGGTTGGCTCGTGGCTAGGAGGTATCCCGTCATGCATCACTAACCTTCCCCAGATCTCGTTTGCCACTTGTTCAGCTCAGATGTGATTCTTCTTGGCCGTGGCTAAGTGATATTTTTCAATAGTTATGAATTGTCATTGTTAGATATAATTATCTTGTTTTGATAGCTTAGTGTGTTTATTGCAGTCCTTGTCTGTTTCAGATTATTTGATGCTTATTTTCTCTGTGTACTTTGTACATTGTTTGGCCATTCTTCCATTGGCCCTGTTTGTATCCCTGCATTGCTATCTCCTATGCTGCTGGTTTTTCCTCTTTCCACCCCTGGGTTAAATCCGTTTAAGTTAGAGGACCTAGTCCTCGTTCTGTTGTTTGTCTTCTGCTGGGCTAGGCTCATTTAAATTAGAGGACCTAGTCCTCGGTTCTGTTTTTTCCATCTCCCCCCGGGCTAGGCCCATTTAAATTAGAGGACCTAGTCCTCTGTTTATTTCTCTTTCCTCTTAGGGCTAAGCCCATTTAAATTAGAGGACCTAGTCCTCCATTTGTCCTTTGTCTGTTCCATCTGTTTATTAGTTGTGGTTGTATTCGTGGATAGTGGTTTTTTGCATTATGTCAAAAGACTCTAAAGATCATAAGCCTTCGGGCTTCAAAAAGTGTACTAAATGTGCCCAGAAGATGCCCTTGACTGATGGGCACAATTTGTGTGTTTACTGTTTGGGGGCTATCTAGTTCCAAGAGTCTTGACTATTTTGTCATGCTTTCAGTCCTCGTGTTCTTCAGGAGAGGAAGAACAAACTCATATTGAAAGGACTATTGAAACATTCCTTTGAGGAGAAATTGGGATCTTCATCATCCAGCTCTAAATCTCCTTCCAACTTCAAGAAGGACAGACCAAAAACTACTAAAAGGCAGTCTCCCATCCATTCTGTTTTGTCAGAACCGCCAGACAAAATTTCTAAAGTGACTTCACCCTCGTCGGCTCCACTGATTTCGGTGCCGACAGAGGTTAGCCTAGTGGATCCATCAGTTTCGGCTCCAGGAACTTCAGAGCCGATAACTGACACTACATCTCAGAGCCGGTCATCTGAACTTCGACCGGTTTCCCCGACTCTTAGGTCGCCTATATTCCAGCGATCCAGATCCCCCACTCTATCTTCCAGGTCCTCTAGGAGCCTTTCTGATTAGGACATTGAGAGAGTGGTGTGTAAACTGCTTCAGACTTCAGTGCTGGCAAATTTGCTGTCGGCTCCATCCCATTCGGCTCTGGAGCCTAATGTGCCCCCACACCCGATCAATGTTCCTCCGAGCTTATCTGAGCCTTTGGAGCCAGAGTTGTCGATGCCTCCGGTTGTGGATAGGTCGGTTCCAGCTACCTTGGTTGGTCTCTCGGTTCCGATATCCACTCCACCCTTTCGATGCCATCTGTGGAATCTAGGGTCCTCAGCTCTCCGGTTGGGCCCGAGGGGGACGCTTCGAATCGAACTTCTTCCATTCTGTGCCTACCTCTCGGTGCTTCGGCACGGGTGAGCTTGGACCTCTCGGTGCTTCGGCACGGGTGAGCTTGGACCCCCCACATCTGCCTCGGAGCCCATCTCCTTGGTACCGAGGGCTGTCTCTGCATCTTCAGAGCGGAGGGCATCCTCTGAGCCGAGGGGATCGGCCTTCAAGGTGATGAGGAGTGTGCTGTCCAGGTCTTCAGCTTCATCCAGAGGTACTGACACACTTCCCCCTAAGGTGCCGGCTTCAGTCTCATCTCCCTCTCTCTCTCTCTCTCTCAACACAGCAGAGACCTGCAGCCTCAGGATACCTCCATGAGTGGTCCTCAATCTTCTGAGGTCTCCCCAGAATACCTGTCTGAGGAACCACCTAGGAAGAAAACTTGTAAGAGGAAACATGTTAACTCCCCTGATGAGTCGATTACATCAGACACTGACCTCAAGGAGTCAGAAGGGTCCCCCAAGTCATCCTCTGATGATATCTCATTTGTAGATATCCTGGAGATCCTGAAACAGAGAGGCGTCTGGCCCACCACATCCCCTTCTGATGAGGAGTCAGTGTATCTGAAGGCTTTCGGGTCTCAACCCTCTGCCTCTTGGGTGCCTCCTCCTTTCGACAAGCTACTGGATTTAGTGAGTTGAAAGGTGTGGGAGTCTCCTGATTCTGTGGAACCGGTTCCTAGAAGACCAAATACATTTTTGTCAGCACCCCAGGAGAAGGATTTTCTTACTAAGGGTGTTCCAGTAGATGCCATGGTGGTGGCAGCAGCCACCAAAAAGGAACTTGACGAAACGTCCTCCACTGTCCATCCACTGAACAAGGAGTCTCAAATGATGGATAGGTATGGGAAATGTGTCTTTGATTCAGCGGCCTTTACACTTCAGTCGCTGAACTGTCTGTCCCATTTCACAAGGCTCCAGAGAGATCTCCTAAAAGAGCTGGGAAATGCTCTACAGGATAACGTATCTGATGCGGTATCTTAGAAGGTCAAAGCACAGATGTCTGCTCTAAATTCTATTGTGAACTCCTCCATGAGACTAATTTCGTATGCAGCGGATGGAACGAGTAGGGCAGTGGGTTCAGGAGTCTCTCTCAGAAGACACTCCTGGATGCGTTTGTGTAACTGCGGAGGCCTTTAAGTCTATGTTTTACCAACACCCCCTTTGATGGATCCTCATTGTTCGGATCCAAGGTAAAGGACACACTCAGCAGGTGCGAGCAGGAAGGAAAAACCCTGTCTGCTGTGGGAGTCCGTTTTTCCATCCCTTCTGGACCCTATCCCAAAGGGCAGAAGGACAGCAAAATGTGGTTCAAAAAATCACAGAGGTTTTTTCAGAACGCACAAGGTGATTCCTTCTCCGGAGGCAGAGGAGGAGGAAATAATGGTAGACGCCACCCTAAAGGTAGAGGAGGCCCACAAAACCAGGGAGACCGTGATTCCTTTCATGGTCGTCCCTATCAGTGCTCCTAAAAGGAGGCCCGACTGCATGTCTCTAGTGCCAGTCGGGGTCATATTTCTTTATACCCAGAAGCCTGGCACAACATTACTCAAGACAAGTGGGTATTAAAGATAATTACCAGAGGTTACCATATTCCCTTCTCTTCTCCACCCCCTCAGACCAGACGAATCCCAGATGTGCCACCCAATCACAGGGATTCAGCAACTCTAGAAATCCAAAAGTTGCTCATGAAGAGAGTCAACCAACCCATCCCCACAGACCAAATAGGATTAAGGACTTACTCCAGATTCTTTTTGTTGCCAAAAAGAACAGGGGACGAGACCCATTTTGGATCTCAGCAAATTGAATGAATCTGTACAGAAGTTCAAGTTTGGAATGGTCACCTTACAGTCGATACTCCCGTTGTTAGGGAAAGACATTTGAATGTGCTCCATAGACCTCCAAGATGCATACTACCACATCAAAATGGACAGGGCATTGAGGAGTCACTTACGCTTCTGGCTGGGAGCCAGTCATTATCAGTTCCGTGCCCTGCCCTTTGGTCTCACCACAGCCCCCAGGGTGTTCACCAAATGTATGGCAGTTGTTACGGCTCACTTGAGATGTCAGGGATTTGAAGTGTTTCCATATCTGGACGACTGGCTCTTGACTGCCACCACCAGGCATCTACTGTTGTAGGCCAGGGATGCTACCATTTCAACTTGCCTGCACTTAGGAATGAGAGTAAATTGGCAAAAATCTGCATCATCGCCCTCTCAGCATGTGAATTTTATTGTCGCCAACATAAACACCATCTCCATGAGGGCTTACCTTCCCGTAGAAAGAATTTAGAGTCTAAGGGAACAAGTCTTGAGCTTACTTCCTCTAAGAAAAGTCAAAGCAAAGGTGGTGCTCAAGCTATTAGGGACCATGGCTTCCACAATAACATTAATTCCATAAGCCAGACTGCACATGAAGGTCCTACCGTTTTGCCCAGTGGTCACTGCAGTACCTCCCTCTGTCTCACCCCATCCTGATAACAAATTTATGCAAACAGGATCTTCGTTGGTGGACTCAGACCAGCAATCTAAACACAGGCAGACCTTTTGTCCCCCCCTCCCAGTTGCCACTGTGACCATGGATGCTTCCCAGATAGGGTGTGGGGGGGCATTATCTAGGGAGAACTGTCCAAGGCACATGGCAAGATCACGAGGTTCATTTGCATATTAACATCTTGGAGATGAGAGCAGTGCTTCTAGTGTTGCAAGGACTTCACAGCTTTCTTCCTCTAGGGACGATTGCAATCCACTCGGACAACATGTCAGTGGTATGGTACCTAAACAAGGAGGAACCAAATCTTACCCCCCTCTGCAGAGAAGCCATTTGAGTATGGGAGTGGGCAGTGTCTTCCCAGCGCTTTCTAATAGCAATGCACATCCCAGGGAAATCCAACGTCATAGCCGACAGGCTCAGCAGGGCTACATGTCTCATGAGTGGTTTCTGAACACATACGTTGCGGAACAAATTTTTCAAAAATGGGGTCAGCATTGCTGCAATCTCTTTGCCACCCCTCTCAATGGAATGCCAAATGCAGCAGCTACTTTACCTTGATTCCCCCGGAAGGGGAAACATCAAGAGATGCACACATTCATGATTTGCCCTCGGGACTTCTCTATGCCTTCCCCCTCGTATCGAAGGTGATTCAGAAAGCAATATCCTTGGGAAGCAGAATGATCCTAATTGCTCCTTTTTGGCCTTGACAGATTTGGTTCCCCTTCCTCAGACCTTAGCTAATGGATGAACCGTGGACTCTGGATCCAGTGCCAGATTTGCTGATACAGATGTCAGGGGTGTTCCATCCCTCTCTCCACACCCTCAACCTGATAGCTTGGCTGCTCCAATTCCATCCCTAGTCAGGCTTCATAATTTTTCTCCCGAGGTTGTACACATTTTGTCATCTTCTCACAAACCTTCTACCAGGAAAATTTATACCAGTAAATGGAAAAGATTCTCCCTTTGGGCCCGTGAGAGAAACCTTGATCCTTGCACAGCTCCCATTTCTGCCATTTTAGACTTCCTCTCACAGTTATTCAACTAAGGTTCGGCAGCGGCAACTGTTAAAGTCCAGTTGGCAGCCATTTCCACTTTTCATGTTTCTAACAAACCTAATCTTATGGCTCATAGGCTTTGTAGAGCCTTCCTCAAAGGGACCACTTTGCTAAGACCCCCAGTCATGGATCCCGTGGCTCCATGGGATTTGAACTTTGTTCTCCATAAACTTACTTCAAGTCCTTTCGAACCTTCAGCAACATGTGCCCTCAAGTTTTTAACTTGGAAAACTATATTCTTAGTGGCTATCACTTCTGCAAGAAGGGTCTCTGAACTACAAGCTCTTTTCATTAAGGCCCCCTCTTTGGTGTTTCATAAAGACAGGGTCTCCTTGCGGACAAACCCTTCCTTTATTCCTAAAGTTTCTTCTCAAACTAATATTAATCAGTCTGTTGAATTACCTGTGTTCTTCCCTAATTTTTCTAACAAGGCAGAGTACAAATTCCACCAACTGAATGTGCATAGACAATTGTGTTTTTATCTGGACAGAACTAAAGATTTCAGAAGGTCGGATCAGTTGTTTGTCTCCTTTTCGGACTCTAGGAGGGGCCTTCCAGTTTCTAAAGTCACACTATCTCACTGGATTTCCAGTGCATTTCATTTGTCTATTCCTCCAGTGGTAAAGATCTTCCTTTCAAGGTTAAAGCTCATTCCACCAGGTCTGTGTCTACCTCGGTAGCCTTTCAAGCTAAAATCCCAATAGACAACATTTGTGCTGCAGCAACATGGGCTTCACCTCATACATTCATTACTCACTACAAATTGGGCATGGCTTTTAGGAACAGGTCTTCCTTTGGTTCCACAGTACTCGGGAGCATTTTCCAATGAGCCACCAAAGATGAAGGTACTAGGGACGCTGTCCCAAGTGTAAGAATGAGGCGAGATAGGACTACAGAACATAAAGAAGTTATGTACTTACCATAATGTTCAATGTTTGTAGTCCATCTTGCCCTTCATTCTTACAAACCCTCCCTCCTGCCCCCTCCATGAGGACCTGGGGGTAGAGTGCCTACTGTTTTCTTGTTAGTCCTTTTGATTTGGTTTGTTCTTTGTCTCTGTATTTGTCTACTTGCAGCAAATAAGATCTGGGAAAGGTTAGTGATGCATGATGGGATACATCCTAGCCACGAGCCAACCAGAAATTTTGGAGCTAGAGTATGGATGAGTCAGAGCCGAGGTTCGGCTCCAATCCCAAGTATAAGAATGAAGGGTGAGATGGACTACAAACATTGCACATTATGGTAAGTACATAACTTCTTTTTCACTTCTTTCCCAATGTGTCTCTTGTAGCATTGTTATTTGCATTCTGCATTTCTTAATATAATTCATTATTTTTACCTTTTTTGTCTATACCTGTGAGGCCATTTGCATTCTAAAATAATATGTGTAGTGTAGCCATTATGAGAAGGAGTTATTATTCCCACTTATTATATATGACAGCTTTCTTAAATGTCTATTTCCAGCTTTTGTGTTGCATGCATCCACTAATGTTTGGCAGATTGATCTCTTAAACAGTTGATCTGAAGTAGTTAACTTAATTTGTGCAGCAACCTATGGGAATCGGATCTGACCTCAGATTCGAGCCGGCAGTTTTCAACAGCTTTAGATCCGAGCTCCAAGCTCCTCTCCCTACCCATAATCCCTTGCCAACCCTGACTGACCTCAGATCTAGTTTGCCGCGGTTATCCAACAGCAGCTTGATCTAGAGTTCCAGGCGTTAGAGACTTTTTTGTGAGAAAAAAATTACCTTTTTCTTCTCTTTTCTTCTGTTTTTGGTTGTGAGTGTTTACAGGTCCCTTTTTGTACAAACCCTCTCTAGTTTAACTCTATATTTTTTGTCATTTACCTCCCTCTTCCTTCATGGTTCCGTTAGGGTAGTGTGTGTGTGTTTGGGGCCTAACGTGTGTGGTTTCTCTTTTAGTTAAAATGGCTGAGGCCCCAAAGCCGATCTTTTCTAAGTGCACCGAGTGTGGCCATAAGCTGTCCCCGGCGGATGGCCACACTCAGTGTGTGTTGTGCCTTGGGGTTGAACACCTGTCTTCTGGTTGTTCCATCTGTGTGGCGTTCAACCTCAGGGCACTCAAGGACCGGAGGTCTAAGCTGATTCTGGCGGGTCTTCTGCCCCCGGATTCGGCTTCTACCTCCAGTCCTCCTGTGGCTCCTGCTGCGGCTGTGGTGGCTGCCACTCCTGCTTCCCTCCCCCGGCTGGGACTCAACCTCCCGCCTTAGGCCCGGAGGAGAGGGAGGCCAGGAAAGAGAAAAGGAGGGAGAAGCACCACAAGCGGCGGGCCAAGGCCTCCGCTTCGGCCCCCCCCCGGCTAAGCGGTCTTCTCCCTCCAGGACTTCTGGGTCTCCTCCGTCTTGGATCCGGTCCCCGTACTTTTCACTGGGTCCTGAGGACGAGGAGACCCGATCTCCTTCGAGGTCATCGAGGCGACACTCCCGTCCCGCCTCGGTGGCCTCATCGAGATCAACCCGAAGTCTTACGGATGCAGATTTGGACCGGAAGATTCCTCCAGGCCCAACTGCAGATGGGAATGCTCCTGCCCCCTTTTTTTGCCCCGATAGCTCTTTCTCCATCCTGCTCCCTGGGCTCGGAGTCTTCGGAGCCGGGCAGCCTTGGAGCCGGGGGTGTGTCGGTGCCGATAGTCTCAGGTACTTTGGCGCCGACACTTCCCTCGAGTCTGTCTGGTCCATTTTCTTCGGATCCGAGCTCTCGGAGCTGAGGGCTGAGCTTCGGATCTGGGGGTATCAGTATGCCTTCGGCTCCGTCCAAGTCGGAGCATACTGGTCCGTCGGATCCGATCGCTTTGGTGCCGGCCCCGATCCATCTGTCGGATTCGAGTGAGAGTCTGCTTTCGGATCCCAGAGAGAGCAGCTCTCCCTCAGCATTCGACGTGGTGGAGAGGGCCCTGTCAAGAGATTCCAGGCCCCCGGCCCTTGCCACGGCTCCACCCTGCACTCCTCTGTTGGGGCCGACTTCCATCACCCGGCCCCAGGGGCAGCCTGCTGTGACGTCACAGGTCGTTCCTTTGGAGCAAGATGTGGCTGGTGAGACCTCCTCGGACGGCCCCCCCAAGGAGGTTCCTCACAAGCGAAAGTGCAAAAGGAGGCACCTGGACTCCCCCGAGTCCTTGACTGAGGACACGGATTTGGAGGAGGGGGAAGGCTTCCCAAGATCACCCCCCGAAGATGTCTCATTTGGTAACATCATGGAGATACTCAGGATAAGGGGGGGTGGTCTGCCCCAAAGCCTACCTCGGACGAATCCATGTTCCTGGAGGCATTTGAATCAGGCCCGTCTACCTCTTGGGTGTCCCCTCCAGCCGACCCCCTGGTAGCTTTGATTACTACCAGGGCATGGAAGGAGCCGGACATTGTGGAGCCAGTCCCCAAGTGCCCGGACAAAATTCTTAACCCACTCTCTGACAAGTCCCACTGGAGTAAGGGTCCCCCTGTAGATGCCATGTTGGTAGCGGTGACCACCAAGAGGGAACTAGCTCAGGAGAGTCCCTCGGTTCATCCCCCGAGCAAGGAGTCTTGGTCGATGGACCATTTAGGGATGCGGGTCTTTAGTTCAGCTACCTTCTCTGTGAGGTCGCTGAACTACATGGCACATGTGCTTCGACTGCAGCGGGACCTTATCAAAGAGTATGCTGTGTCACCCCCTGAGTCCATGTCAGCGGAGGACAAGCGATTGCACTCCACCCGGATGGCCACTCTCCGATCTATATCAAACACCTCCATGCGGCTACTGTCCCATGCCATGGAGGGAGCCGCTAGAGCCAGCAGAGCGGGCCTTGTCATGAGGCATCAGGCCTGGCTCCAGCACTGTGGTTTTGCGGAACCCTTCAAGGCGTCTTTCGCTAATGCCCCTTTCGATGGTTCTGCCCTTTTTGGCAAAACTGTTCGCGATACCTTGGTCCAGAGTGAGAAGGACAGGAAGACATTGTCTGCAGTCGGAGTCCGCTTCTCTGCTCCCCAGTGGTCCTTCTCCAAGAACCAAAAGGGACAGAAGAAGATGTGGTTCTGGAAGTCACAACAGTCCCGTCCCGCTCCGGACTCCCAGCCCTTCCGTGGCAGAGAAGGGCAGGGTGGACGCCGCCCTAGAGGCAGAGGGGGCCCGCAGAACTTTGGATCCAGAGAACCCTTCTCGGACCAACCCACCCAACACCCCTGAGGGATTGCCCAACTGCTCCACTCTGGAGGCAATTGGGGGGCATTTCTCGAAGCACCTAGCAGCTTGGGAGTCCATCACAACAGACCGCTGGGTGCTTCGCATTATATCCAGAGGATATCAGATTCCCTTTTCTCTTTATCCATGCAGCCCTAGATACCTCCCCGATGTCCCACCCAATCAGAGGGAGGCCACAGCAACAGAAATCTAACAGTTGCTGGAAAAAAGAGCCATCCAACATGTCCCCCCAGACCAGTGCAGGTCGGGGTTTTACTCCAGGTTCTTCTTGGTGCAAAAAAGATGGGGACTTAAGACCTATCCTCGACCTCTCCCCCCTGAACCTGTCAGTAACCAAAGAGAAGTTCTGCATGGTCACCCTTCAATCCATTCTCCCCCTTTTGCGGGAGAACGACTGGATGTGCTCTATAGACCTCAAGGATGCATACTACCACATTCTGATGGACAGGCGATCCAGAAGGTTCCTCCGGTTCTGGCTAGGAGCCAGTCATTTCCAATTCAGGGTCCTTCCCTTTGGTCTCAACACAGCCCCCAGGGTGTTCACCAAAGTGTTAGCAGTGATAGCGGCCCACCTGAGGCTTCAGGGAATTCAGGTCTGCCCATACCTGGACAACTGGCTCCTGACCGCCCCGACAAGGTATCTACTCTGCACAGCCAGAAACTACTTTCTTCGTCTAGCTCCCCAGCTGGGGATCACTATCAACATAGAGAAGTCGTCTCTTACCCCGACTCAGACTATAGACTTCATAGGGGCAAGATTAGACACAAACAAGCTCCTAGCTTTCTTGACCACAGACCGGCTACGAACCCTGAGGCTACATTGCGGGTCATTCTACATTTTCCAGCTCCTCCGGCGGAATTGGTCCTGAGGGCTCTAGGCTCAATGGCAGCGGCAATCAACCTTTTGCCAATGGTGCGTTTGAACATGAAGGTCTTACAATGGACCCTCCAGGTCCAGTGGTCCTTCCTTCGATTTCCTCTGAGCCCATCCCATTCCCCTCAGCAGGGCTTGCAAGAGGGCCCTCTTATGGTGGTTCCAATCTCCGAACCTCCAGGAAGGACGCTCCTTTTCTATGGCCCCTCCCCTAGCCACGGTGACCACGGACGCCTCCCGCCTTGGGTGGGGGGGTATTGTTCAGGCAGGACAGTCCAAGGCACGTGGGACCCCACGTAGACCTCTCTGCATATCAATGTCCTAGAGATGAGGGCAGTGCTGTTAGCATTGCAAGCACTTCAGGACCTTCTTCATGTAGGAACTATTGCGATTCAGTCGGACAATATGTCTGTTGTCTGGTACATTAACAAACAGGGGAGAACCAGGTCTTACCCACTCTGTCGAGAGGCCATGAGGGTATGGGAATGGGCGATCTCCACCAACCGCTTTCTTATAGCAACGCACATTCCGGGGTGGTCCAACATCCTAGCGGACAGACTAAGTCGCACCATCCTGTTACCACATGAGTGGTCTCTGAATCCCGAGATAGTGAATCAGATTTTCGCCGAATGGGGTCAACCCTGTTGTGATCTCTTTGCTTCTCCCTCGAACACAAAATGTTATGACTACTTCGCTCTCATTTCCCCCTCTGGGGAACCTCCGAGAGACACTCTGGTGCATGCTTGACCTCCCGGTCTACTTTATGCTTACCCTCCTCTTCCTCTGATGTTTCTACAGAAAGCCAGCCAGTTGGGGAGCAGGATAATCCTCATTGCCCCATTCTGGCCTCGTCAAACCTGGTTCTCTTACCTTTGGTCTCATCTGGTGAATCCTCCTTGGATTCTGGATCCCCGTCCAGATCTAATATCCCACCCCCTGGATCTCCCAGTCCTGAATCTGGACAATCTCAAGCTCACAGCTTGGCTGCTCAAGTTCCACTTGTAGCTAGGACTCCCGGTATCTCTTCCCCAGTTAAAACTATTCTAGTAGCAGCGCACAAGCCTTCTACTAGAAAGATCTATAGTAGCAACGTTTCTCCATTTGGGCGGAACGTCGAAATTTGGATCCTTTCACAGCTCCTTTGCCCGCAGTATTAGACTTCCTATCAGGGCTGTTTCATCAGGGGGCTAGCTCCTCCACAGTCAAGGTTCAACTAGCAGCTATCGCTCATTATCACGTGGGAAATGAACTGGGCCCTTTGATCACCACGAAATTGTGTAAGACGTTTTTGAAGGGCACCTTTCTGCTCAGACCTCAGTGAAGGATGTATCCTTGGGATTTAACGCTGGTGCTTCAGGCCTTGACAGCTCCCCCATTTGAGCCTGCAGCTTCAGTAGATCTTAAATTCTTGTCATGGAAAACGGCCTTTCTTGTCGCTATCACCTCGGCTCGAAGGGTCTCTGAACTACAGGCCCTTTGTGTAAAACCCCCATGTTTGACTTTTCACAAGTATAGAGTTTACCTCAGGACCAATCCCTCTTTTCTTCCCAAGATTGCCTCTGAATCAAATATTAACCAGTCCATCAACCTACCAGTCTTCTTCTCTAATTACCAAAACAAAGGGGAATACAAATTACACTCACTGGATGTGCATAGACAACTTTGCTTCTACATCCACAGGACATCTGGTCATAGGCAATCTGACCAGTTGTTCGTCTCCTTTGCCAAATTTAACTTGGGTAAATCTGTGTCTAAAGTCATGCTGTCTAGATGGATTTCGAAGTGTATCCTTTTAGCATATGAAAGTTCTGGCAGGCCCGCACCTCAGGGAGTCCATGCCCACTCTACTCGGTCTATGTCTACCTCTGTGGCTTTTAGAGCTAGAGTCTCTTTGGATGATATTTGTTTGGCAGCCACTTGGGCCTCATCTCATACCTTTATCAATCACTATAAATTGGACATTATCTCCAGAGGGAGAGCATCCTATGGCTCTGCAATGCTCCGAAACATCCTTCCATGAAAGCCGCCCAAGGTTCAGGTAGCTGGGGACTCTGTCCCATAGGTTGCTTCACAAATGAAGTTAACTACTTCAGATTAAGAAGTTATGTACTCACCATAACTGTCCATCTGAGTAGGTAAACTTAATTTGTCAGCAACCGTCCCTCCCTCCTGCCCCCTCACTTACGAATGTTTTCATACTCAGGTCCATGGGTGTTACCCACTTTATCTTGAAAGTATTAGTCTTCGAGCAGTATCTGCTTTTGGGCAAACTTGATCTGAGGTCAGTCATGGTTGGCAGAGGGTTATGGGTAGGGGGAGGAGTTTGGAGCTCAGATCTAAAGCTGTTGAAAACTGCCGGCTCGGATCTGAGGTCGGATCCGATTCCCATAGGTTGTTGACAAATGAAGTTTACCTACTGAGATGGAACGTTATGGTGAGTACATAACTTCTTATTTCTTGACATCTCCATTTGAACATGTCACATTTATGTTTATAGAATGAAGTGTTTATACAAATACTGTTAAGAACAGAAATGGTTTTACTTACAGTAACTTTTGGGGGGGGGGGGTTTCCTTCTTTTTTTTCTCCTTTCCTTCAGTGTCCTTTCAAACTTTAATGACATAAAGTGGAGCATATGTGTTTTAGTCCCCCACAAGTTTAAGAAGGTCAACAAAAATCCAATATTTATACTTTTTCTTGTAAAGCCATATTTCATAATATGATAGATGCAATATAGTGCCATATTTCTACACTAATAATGCTAGTCTTCTTCCTGTTCATTTCCATCTCCCAACCCCTGACTCTGGTTCAAGTCCAAGGTACTCCTGATTCTTCTAGTCCTCACCTGTGCATTATCTGTCAAGCATTTTCCTTTAGAATATTGAAATATGTTTCACTAGCAAAGTCTCTCTGTAAGATTTATTATTAGAAGAATGAGAAGCAGCATCCCCTTCTGTTTGATAACTTATTTTTTGTTGAACAAAGTTATTTATTTCCTCCTTAGCCTGTTCTACATCAAAAAAATGACTTTGATCTTCCTGGAAAAATATTCTGAGCACAGTTGGGTACAGCAGCTTGAATCTCACACTTGCCTCTCAACATTCCCTGATTGCTGGGATAAATTTGCTTTTCTTCTGCCTGGTGTACAGTGAATAGTCATTTTCCAGAACCACTCTGCCCTCTCCAGTTTTTAATACTTTGCCCTTTTGCCACAGTTTTGTCAGGATCAGTTCTTTCTGCTGGTATGATTGCATCTTTATTAATACAGATATTGGCTACTTTCTCATAGCCATGATTGGAGCATACACATGATGTACCCTTTCAGTTAATAAATCCTGCTGTGAATACCAGTCCAGTTGCTCATTTGTCCTTTCATAAAATTAATACAGTCTGCTATTTCCAGTTTCTGTTCTGCAGCAAAAAATCTCCAGTTTCCCCTGCATGCTCTGTCATCTAGCTCTGCCATTTTTTTAAATGGGTGCTCTTGAGCAGTCTTATACTCAGCTAGCATTTTCTTCATTTTGACCTCTGATTTTTGCAGTTTTATCAGTTCATCTTAATAGCTGCTTAAAGCTTCTTCCATTTTTCCCACATTTTGGTATTTGAGTTGATATACTCATTCAGTATTTCATTTATTTTAATCAGTTCTGAGCACATTTGATTTATTTTTTCATCTAGATTACTGGAAGCCATGGCTTGAACCAAACCTGGAACTTGAACTGCTTTTTGCTGAACATCTGCAGGATTCTTCCCAGTCCGTGTTTTCTCTTCACCTTTTCTAGTTGGTTTTCTTTCATACTCTCTAAGTTTCTTTGTTGCTGTCATCCAGGCAGTGTACTTACTAGCCAGTAACTGAATTTAGTAAAACTTGCAGAATTTCTGGTCTTTATCTCTCAATTCTTTTTTCACACTGGGAGAACTGAAATCAATCCGTTGATCAGTGTGTAGCTATCTTGGAACTCCTGCAATTATTTCTTTTTGTTACCTCAGTATATTTATCATTATAATTCTAGACCATGTATCCTATTTCACACTGTAATAAATGTAGCTGGGATCCCAGGCTTTTGTTCCATTTGCAGTCCAGCAGTTTATTAATCCAAATGTATTTTAAAAGATTGCATTGTTTTCTACCTTCATTCTATAGCCTCCTCCCCAATGACATCCTGATTTCATAACCCCATATTCCAGTCTACTGTTAATACCAGTGGTCCTTCTTGCAATTAAATTATTTTTAATATCATCACCTAATCAGTGATGTCTTTGCTCTTGGGGGTGATGGGGCTGTACACTGAAGTGATGGTAAGTGTTATGCCCTTGATTATCCCTTTCCACATAACCAAACAGCCTTCTTCCTTTTGTAGGTCAGCTGTGTTTCTATTCTATCTGCTAACCTTGCTTCTATCACTACCCCTCTTCTACTGCCCCTTTGTAAAAGTCCTGTGCTAATAGTGATATTCCTTTTCTTAAAAAAATTATTGTGTTCTTTCTCTGTCATATGTGTTTCTCTAGTAAAGCTAAATTCACTTGCTGTCTTCTCAAATGTGTTAATGCTCTTTCTGTCTTGCTTGGCCCCACTAGGCCATTAACATTCTAAGACCAAATGTTCAGGTCTAACAGTGCCTCCACTACTACCATATTGTCTTTACTCAACCCCCTCTCCCCATGCTCCCTACTTTTGTACCTCCCTTCCTCATTATTACCAAACTTATCTCTGTACCTCTTGTGCAATCTGTGAAGTGTAGGTTCCCATGCGTATCTATTTTGCATCTTTTTTATCTCCCATCCCTGTTTTCCCAATTAGATTCCATTTCCCTGTCCTTAATTATTTCCAAGTCATTTTTTGTTCTTCCCCTTTATAGTGCCTTGCAGTCCTTAGGTGTCTCCCCCAACATTCTTCATTCCTCCATTTACATTGCCCCCAAAAACTATGTACAAAATCAAATACTTCCATTGTGAGGGCAATAACTGTTTTTTGGTTTGATGAACTTTGCTCCTATTTCTCTCCATATATGGATAGAATTTCAAACTGACTAGACCAGGAGTCATAGATTCATGAATCTCTGCCCCCTCCCTTTTTCTCCTCATCTTGTCATTCCTTTCCTTTCCTCTTCCTTTAGTTTCTACAGTTCTATCCTGCCTCATTTTTCATAGCCTCAACCCCTAGCATATTTTCAGCTTCTGTAATCCTTGTCAAACCCCCAGTACATGGCTCTCCAGTTTACCTCTGTTCTTACTTAAAACACTACGGAAACATGTCTGTGTAGTGATTTCCTTGCTTATTGGAAACTCTCCTTTACTCATTATGTTTGCCTACTAGCTACTCCTTATCCCTTTGTTTGGGACCAGTGTGATTCAGGAAACCCATTCTCCCTGCTGTTAGTTTTAATGCCTGGATTCTCCTCCTTATGGCAGCTTTCCTGTGGTCCACACATCTCTTTTCCATACCATTCTGTCATTTAATCTTATTCGTGGAAAGTTGCAGCTGAAGTTTTAAACACCTGCCTTCTTTCAGCCCTTCCTGTTCTGTTTAGCTTTTTTCATCACTTACTTCTTCTTCTTTCGGCTTTTCCCGATTAGGGGTCACCACAGCAGATTACCTGTTTCCATTTCTTCCTGTCCTCTGCATCTTGCTCTGTCACAACAACCACCTGCATGTCCTCTCTAACCACATCCATAAACCTTATCTTAGGCCTTCCTCTTTTCCTCTTACCTGGCAGCTTCATCCTTAGCATCCTTTTCCCAATATACCCAGCATCCCTCCTCAGCACATGTCCAAACCAATGCAATCTCACCTCTCTGGCTTTGTCTCCAAACTGTCCAACCTGGGCTGACCCTCTAATATACTTATTCTCAATCCTGTCTACCCTCGTCACACCCGGTGCAAATTTTAACATCTTTAACTCTGCCACATCCAGCTCTGACTCCTGCCTTTTTGTCAGTGCCACTGTCTCCAACCCATATAACATAGCTGGTCTCAATACCCTTTTGTAGACCTTCTCTTTCACTCTTACTGGTACTCGTCTGTCACAAATCACTCCTGACACACTTCTCCACCCTGCCTGTACTCTCTTCTTCACCTCTCTTCCACACTCGCCATTACTCTGAACTGTTGATCCCAAATATTTAAACTCATCCACCTTCGCCAACTCTACTCCCTGCATCCTCACCATTCCTCTATCCTCCCTTTCATTCACACACATATCTTCCATCTTAGTCCAGCTGACCTTCATTCCTCTCCTCTCTAGAGCATATCTCCACCTCTCCAGGGTCTCCTCAACTTGTTCCCTACTCTCAGTACATATCACAATGTCATCTGCAAACATCATAGTCCACGGGGACTCCTGTCTGAGCTTGTCTGTCAACCTGTCCATCACAAGTGCTAATAAGAAAGGGCTCAGAACTGATCCTTTATGTAATCCCACCTCCACCTTAAACGCATCTGTCACTCCCACTGTAGATCTCACTGCTGTCACACTACCCTTGTACATATCCTGTACCACTCTTACATACTTCTCTGACACTCCCGACTTCCTCATACAATACCACAACTCCTCTCTAGGCACCCTGTCATATGCTTTCTCTAAGTCCACAAAGACACAATGCAACTCCTTCTGACCTTCTGTGTACTTCTCCATCAACACTCTCAGAGCAAACATCTCATCTGTAGTGCTCTTTCCTTTTACATCACTTACTGTCTTTCTTTATCTGTTTCTAGGCCTGTCCTTTTCTTCCCTTCCCTTTCAATTGTATTTGTTTTCTTTCAGTCCTCCTTTACTACTCTTTAATCTTCCTCAAATAATTCATTAACTTCTACTATTAATAGGTACCATGTGTGTCAGGAGTTTGAGTTATATGTGCATTTCTTAATTAATTACTTAATTACTAATCATAGCCTGTCCTCTTCTTTATATTCTTGTTGGATGTATCCCACAATCTGACACCTCCACAAATAACTTTGCACACCCCTCTAAACAGTTTCTTTGCTTTTTAATCTTATTTCCATTTCACTATCAGTACCACTTTCTAATGGTCCATTTTGGTATAAACCTGTGTATTTCTTCTCTGTGTTCAGTCTCTTTCTTGGTTGCACACCAAGCAATCTGTAACTCTGCTCTTCCTTTCCTCAATTCCATTTAGCCTGTCTCACTCCAAAGGTGAATTTGTGTTATATTGCTGGGTGCTCTTGTTATCACTTGCAGGACCACACTATCTGAGTCATACTTTCTTTTCTCCCTGAACAGCATACTTCTGTTTAGAGGCACACACTAATGACTAGAATAGGATGCTAGGTTGCCACTGGTTCTCTCTTTTTGTATGCCCTTGCAGTAAGCTCTATAGTATTCTATCCAGTACCTATTTACTATTTGAGCCCCTTATCAAATTAAGTCTCCTCCTTTAAGAGACTTTGGCCCCATCTGTCAGTAGTCTTAATATAATATTTTATCACCCATTTTCTTTTCACATTACTTCATTGACAGTGTATATGTTGTATATTCCCTCACCTGATCATTCCACTGAAGCCTACTGTCACCTTCTTTACTTATTTAGTTAGATAAAGAAAAAGTTCTCTGTGACTATCCTATGTTGATACACCCCTACCTTGGAGTCAGACCCCTTACTGAGATCCTTCATGCAGGCATATCCTGTACCACATGGAATTCAAGCTATTATGCCAGCCTGCGACCTCACCCCCATCCCATTACCCTCTTCTTTCACATACCAATCCTATGTTTTGTCAAGAGGGAGCTTCAATCGTGGTTCAATCAATTATTCCCTAAGCCCCCAGGTCTACCCTGTACTCCTCCAGCCCATACTCATTCTATGACCACAGATGCACCAGACTTTGTATGGTATCTAAATTCCAAAGTAGTAAAGATCCAGAATCTGTGGAACCAGCTAGGCAAACTCAAACTCAAATAAATGGTGGTGATCAGTGCACTCAAATTCTTAACTCATCTCTGGATTCTGTGTCCACTACTAGTACGAGACAACACATAATTCTCTACAGTTCGGTACATAAACCAGGAGCATTAAGATCATACCACTTTGCAGACTGGTAATGATAGTCTGAGAACTTGCAACTCATTTAAATCTATCCAGTATAGGCTACCATCAGAGCAGAAAGTTGTGGCAGAAAAGTTGAACAGGACCAGGACAGACCCATATCAATAGAAGTTGCACCCCAGGTCTTCTAGGAATTGTTCCAGCCATTGGGAACTCTTTCTTGTAGATTTGTTTGCCTCCATTCAGAACAGACAGATAAAGAAGTTCTTTTCCAGTATTCCTTGCACAAAGGTCTGGAATACAGATGCTTTTTTATTCACTTGGACAGAAATGGTAGCCTTCAAAGATCACTGTTGCAGTATTACTTACAGATGAGATATCTTGCCAGGGTAAGCCATATTTCTGGCCAGCATACCAAAGCCTGGGCCCCTTTCACTCATGTTGTATATCTGGTGTGTGACCTGTGGTCAAAGACAGGGAGTACATAAAGGATATATTCGTGCAAATTATCTCAGAACATCCTTGCAGTCAGACCAAATGCAGAACTTTGTTTCATTTTTGTTCCTTGAGACATACAACTAGTACAGCTTTCTAGTCATTGGGCAGATGAATACCCTTTTGCAGACCTTCCTTTTCTTATTGCTACCTTTAATCCAAGATAGGTATATGTGATTATGATTCCACACAAGGATCACCACATAGTGTCTTTTTTGCCTTGGTGCTGAACATCACTACAGAGGGTGTGTTATTTGTCAGTCCTATGTCCCAAAGACCCTCCACAACTATCTTTCTACCTTAAAGATTTACTTAGAAAACCAAAGTTTCAGATAGCTCACACATAGCACAATGCCATCCAAGTCTTCCCACCCTGATGTCCAACTGTTATCAAAGAAGAAGCCTAAGAAGACTAAGTATGAGGTTTCCGCTGTTCAGCCTGGGAATTCAAGTTAACAGCAGACTGCAATACAACTGACCTTGTCTATCTGGTTTGCTGTAATAGATGCTATTCATTCTACACAGGGAAAACAAATTGTACTTTAAAAGAACGCATGACAGAACATCTGTATGACATATCCAGGGGTGCTGAATCTAATGCCTTAGCCAAACATGTAGCTATACATGATCATACACACACATTCAAGTTCATGGTGATGGAAATAATACCCAAGAATGAAAGAGGGGGAGACATCAGAAATAAAACAGAGACAGCAGAGTTGGAATGGATTATAAGGATGAGAGCTAACATGGGCAGAGGTATTAATGATAAAGTTTCTATAAAGCCAGCTTTACAGGCTAGAGGACTGCCTAGATGACTACTGTTTTTATTACTGTTCTATTATTTTTTTAATTATTCACATTTATATGTAATATGTTTGTTTCTAAATGTTTACTGCCTAGAAGACTGTTTTTAAACTGATTATAGATATGCTTTTGTATATGTCTTTAAACAAGGACTGCACATATTACTCCATGTAATTGAACAAATTATTGTATTGGTTGTTTTTAGTCTAAAAGTAAGGCGTTGCATTTCTTGCGTGTCTGGTGAAGCAGCTTGATGTGCTGCGAAAGCGCTTACCATTAAACTGAATTCTTTTTTACCTGCTGCCTGCTGTGGTTTGGTTTATATTCTTTTGTTTTTGGTTTACTTTTGTTTTGTTTTATTGTATTTTACTGTGTAGGAAAGTTATTTAGAGCTAAGAGTTTGTGTTTTAATGGACTGTCACAAGACGTAACTGTACTTTTAAAAGGGGGCACACTTTTTTCCATCAGTTTAAACATTTAAAGTAATTGAAAACCATTATTTTCTGTGCAAAAAGTCTGTTTATTTTATCTTTTTAACTGGCAAATTGTTTTAAAGTGCTTTTGCCCATGTTTTTGTGTGAAAAAGTGATCTTTACTGACTTGCTACTTCTGTGATGAGGGGTAAGTTGATCTAGGGAATGTCTAATGTTTTTCAGCCTTCCCTTTCCATATGTTCTAAAGGATTATCTAAACATTCAAATTTTGGAAAAAAAATACAGGGAAACCGACATTTTAGAAGAAATAGCAAAGGGTTTCCAAAAAGAATTCAGGAACCCCCCCCCCAAACCTAGGATAGTCCAGTAAGTTATAATGACCTTGGCAGTCCCTTTTCCCTTTCAGAAAGTTTAATCTCCGCTTTTCTTTTTGGCAACAGATAGTTTCAGATAAATGGGGGGTTCTGAAGAAGATTATTCATCAAGGTTACATATGACAGTTGGAGGAAATTTCTCATTTTCAGGGGATAATTTCCCATTTAACAGAACAGACTCTATTATTTCTCCCTGTCCTTCAACACATGGTGTCCTAAGGAGTGATAGAACCAGTTCCTCCTTCCCAGGTTGGGAAAGGTTTTTATTCAGGGATGTTTTCAGTGCCAATTAAAGAAAATGACTGGAGGCCCGTTCTGGATTTTTCTTTTTTTCCTCAACCTGTTTGTGATGGTGTCCAAGTTCAAAATGATGTCACTTCACAACCTGTTACCTCTTCTTTCTCATTCAAGTTTCCTGGTAACACTAGATTTATAAGATGCTTATCGTCATATCCCGATTAATGTAAACTTTAGGCATTTCTTAAGATACTGTGTGTCTGAACCACAGTATCAGTTCTTTGCCTTAATCTTTGGACTATCCACTGTACCAAGTGTTCACAAAGCATCTAGTTGCAGTTATAGCTTATTGCAGACTACAGGACAACCACATTTTCCATATTTAGATAACTATGTTATTTTTGCAGTTTCTTTTTCAAAGTGTCAAGAATCTCTCACTCTGGTGTGAGATCTCTTGCACAAGATGGGATTCCAGTAGAACACTGAAAAGTCTTTTCTGACTCCTTCACACAGGATTGTGTTCCTGAGGTGTCAGCTAGACACCTCAGTTCAAAGAGCTTTTCTTCCACATGAAAATTTTAACCTATATCTACTTCTATTTCTAAGGTTTTCCATTCAGACCAATATCCTTTGTATTTTCCAAATCCCAGTGCTGGGGTTTGTCAGAAAAGAAATCACCTAGTTGAGACAGCAAATTTCCCTAAACCAAGGTCTCCCCTTTTCCCTTCCTTTTCTAAAGCAGTCAGTCACCACAGATGTATCAGACTTTGCTCGAGTAGCAGTTTCAGAAGGGATACAAGTGCAAGGTGGGACACCAAGGACAGATGCAAGCACATAAATATAAAATATTCCTGGTCTAATCAAGGCACTCAGTTCTCTGAATCATCATTGGTCCCCCTGACCTCTTCAAGTTGATACAGACAATACTGCAGTCATATGATACATCATCAGGTAAGGGGAAACCAGGTCATACCCCCTTTGCAGACTAGCCATGTAAGTTTGGATATAGCTTACCAGCGCAATCTCACTTTACAGGCATACTACATTCCATCAGAGCAAAAATGTGTTACAGACAAGCTGATCGGGACAAGGGCAGGCCATCACGAATGGAAACTAAATCAGGGGGTCTTCAAAGATTTGATCCAACTATGGGGAGTTCCACTAGTAGATCTATTTTTGTCCCTTGGAACAATCAGTTGGTAAGATTCCGCTCCAACATTTCCCTACAAGAAGGCCTGGAAGACAGATGCATTTTTCTTTCCTTGGACAAGAATATTTCTCTATGCCTTTCCACTGATATCCAGGGTACTTTTGAAGATTCAGAAGGAATTTTCCAAGATCACTGTGGTGACTCGGGTCTTTTGGAAATGACTAGAGGCAATTACCACAAGCTTCCACACAGAGTGGATCTACTCACACAAGGTCCATTGTTGTGTGAAATATCCCAACCCCAGTCAGCTTCAATGGACTACCTGGATAATAGGGTCAAAATTCCCTTTAGGCAACTGTTTACTGAGGATGTGCAACAGGTACTAATAGAGGCAAGAAATTATGCTACTAGAAAATCAAATATTAGCAAATGGAAAAGGTTTTCTAGTTGGTACCAAGAACATAACCAGCACCCATTCAAGGCTAGTTGTTCTCTGGTCTCACAATGTTTGTGTGAGTTACTATCCTATGGCCTTTCTTATTCCTCCATCAAGGTTCATTTATTGGCCATTTCAGCATGTCTGCCATGGATTCTCCTCTTTCAGTGCATTCCCATGTCAAATTTTTTGAAAGAGATTTTGCATAAGAAGCTTGCAAGAACACCAGTGCCCCTTCCTTGGGATCTTAATTTTGTGTTAGAGAAGCTAGCACTTGCTCCATTTTTATCAGCTAATCTGGCTGACTTGACGTTCTTAACATAGAAAACTGTTTTACTGAATGTTCTGACCTCTGCAAGAAGACTATCTGAGTTGCGAGCTCTTATGGTGAATCAACCTTATCTCATTTTCCACAAAGACAGGGTCTCTCTGAGAGCTAATATTTTATGTCTAAAGTGGTATCTGAGTTTACTTTAAACCAAGCTATTCATCTCCTCATTTTCTTTTCTGAACCTAAAATGTGGGAGAAAGGGTACTTCTTACTTTGTATATTCACAATCAACTTGGATGCTATCTTGACAGAACTAAATCTTTCATATCTTCAGATCAGTTGTTCATTTCTTGTAAAGGTAAGAAGATTGGATAACCTGTGTCAAAACAGACTATTTCCAAATGGTTGTCTCAGGCTATTAACTTTTTGTTATACTCACCAGAATTAAACTATTCCAGAGAGGGTCAACTTCCCCTCTGTCAGGGCCTTGGCTTCGACTATGGCATTTTGGAATGAGTTGGATTCTAGAAGCAGCAATTTGGTCATCTCTATGTATGTTTACTAAGTGTTACAAGTTTGATTAATTCTCTTGGCCTATATCAGGGCCATTCTCCAGGGGCACCTGGACCCTTCCACCCCCCAAATTTATTAAGCTAGGGTAATCTACCCATATAATAAGGATACTGCAGCAGTGATCAGTATGATAAACATAGTATAGTTGTATAACTAAACTTACCATAACAGTAGATATTGTAATTATCGCTGCTGCAGTAGCCTGTCCTTCCATCTTGCTTGTTTTTTCGGGTGTGTCATTTGTGGCAGGGTGTGGACACTTATTTTTTTGTTGTTCCTAGCATTGTCCTTTCAGGGCCAGGCATCCCTCTGTCAGTTGGTGTGAATTCTCTGAAGTGCCTGATGTCCAAACCTTTCTTTTTAATGGTTTGACATGTGGAAGGTGCACTGAAGCTTTGGAAGCTGGCTGGCTGTTGTATCTTTGGCAGGATGTAAGCCATATAGCTGAGGCCACTGCAGCAGTGATCATTCAAACATGTGCTGTTATTGTAAGTTTACTTAAACAACTGTACTTTTCTTTATAAAAATCCCTCCTCTAGCTCATATGTGATTTCTTTTTCTATGGAAGAAAAACACTAAGGTATTAGGCTCCTCTTATGCCTTCCCTACAGACAAGGGTAGCAGGGCCATGGACTTGTATGGTAAAAAAATGAAAAAGTTTATACCTTTGCTACTTTGGCCTTTAGAGCTGTTAACTACTGGACTCAGATGACCAGATACATTTTATTTGTCATATTTAATCTGTGTGAAATCATCAATGCCATGCCAGAATCTGGTAATATGTCTTCTGCTCTGACTTTGCTTAACTCTGCCTCTCAGTTGGTCAAACACTCTCTTTAAGTGCAGTTAAGATATTGCAAATGCATCATCTATGGCAGCTGCTTCAGTGTGCGTCATATATAGATATTCCAGGTTAAGACTCCAATGCTTACCAGAAGAGGTCGAAGACAAACTTTTGGATTCTCCTCTAGACAAACAACACTTGTTTGGATCGCCTGCTGTGGATGTTTTTAAAACCATACAGGAAAAGGGAAAAGCTATACAGGACTTAAACCAGATTTCCTTTTCCCATTGCCTAAGTTCTAGAAGAATTTTCTTTTAAGGTTAGTCCTTTTGTCAGGCAAGACCAAAAGCAACCTCAAAAAGACAAAAGGGATAACAATTTAAGATTTCAAGATAAACCAGGACAGGATTCCAATAGTTCCAAGCTTTCCTTTCCTAGCAAACCCACATCCTTATTGCTATCTCTTTTTACCTCTTCACCTTTCCCTCAGCCAGGTTCCCATATCCCAAACACTTTCTCTCCGTCTGTCTTCCATCCTGAACGACAGTAAGTACAGACAGGTGGGTTCCCTGTGTCATAGAGCAGGAGTACAGAATGCCTTCAAAGACTTGGCCTCTCTTTTCTGGAATCCCTCAACCACCACTTTATCAGTTAACTTTTACTCTCCCTCTTTTGCATGACCTCCTAACTCAGGGAACTCTTCAGTCATGTCTCTCCACTCAGCTTGGCGGGGTTTTTTTTGTTTGTTTGTTTTTTTACTTCAGAATGTCCCTAGTCCCAAGAAAGGAGGCCACCTGTATGCCAGTTTGAGACCTCTCTTTTCTCAGCACCTTTTTGAATGACCCAAGTTTCAGAATGTTAATGCCTCAGTCCCTGTACCCTATGATATTTCTCCAAGCATATTTAGTTTCTTTGGATATGAAGGATGCTTATCTTCTCATTCCTGTCCACCCTCTTTTCAGAAAATACTTGAGATTTTCTATTTTTTCATTCCATTTTTAGTTTTCTCCTTTACCCTTTGTTTTTTTCTGTGGCCTCAAGGGTATTCACAAAGTGTGTAGCTCCAGTCATAGCTTTCTGAAGACTTCATGGAATCCAAATACTTCCATACTTGGACAAACTACTTCTCCTGGCTCCTTCTGAACAGTCTCTTCTGAATGATCTCAATTTCACAACGGACCTGCTTCATGTGATGTCTGGGGTTCAGTTTGAATTTAAAAAGTCTGTTTTTATTTCTTCAAAGACTTGATGTTCCTAGGGTGCAAAGTCTGTTTTTATTTCTTCCAAGACTTGATGTTCGTAGGGTGCAGTATCAACTCACTAACAATGATGGCTTTCCTTCCTATGGACAAGTTTCTGTTTTTAATGAAGTTCTTTCAGGACCTTATTCCTTTGGAAATGACCTCAGCAAGAGAGTACTTGAGATCCCTGGGTTACATGGCATCAACAGTTCCTATGTTTCAATGATTTCCAAGGTGGCTGCACACTGACTAACAGCTTCATTTCAGCTCTCTCAATGCAAACAAAAAAAGAAATGTGTAAAATTCAGTTACTGGCTAATGAGTACACTGCCTGGATGCCAGCAAAGAGGAAATATAGAGAACCTGAAAGAAAATCAACCAGGAAAAGTGAAGAGAAAACACTGATTGGGAAGATTCTTGCAGCTGTTCAACAATAAGTATTTCAAACTTCTAGTTCAGTACAAGGCTGGCCTCCAGTAATTTAGAGGACGAACATAAATTAAATACACTCCAAGGCAATTACAATAAATGAAATGTTGAAGGAGTATATCAACTCAAATAACTTAAGGATGGAAAAAATAGAAGAAGCTTTAGCAAGCTATTCAAATGAACTGATAAAACTGCAAAATTCAGAGGTAGAAATGAAGAAAAGACTGACTGAGCATGAGACTTATGAATAGCTGTTTCAAAAAAGTGATAGACGTAGAAGACAGAGCATACAGAGAAAACTTGAGATTTTCTGCTGTACCACGGAAACTGAATGAACAGACTGCATTAATTTTATGAAACCACAAATAAGCAACTAGACTGGTATTGCACAGCAGGATTTGTTAACTGAAAGGGAACAATGATTGTTTGCTCCAAATCTGGCTATGAGAAAGGAGTCAAGACCTGCATTAATAAAGATGCAATCATACCAGCAGAAAGAGTTGATCATAACAAAATTATGCAGAAGGGAAGTGTATTAAAACTTGGAGATCTCAGAGTTTTTGTGAAACAAATATTATTCACTGTATCCAGTGGTTCAGAAGATTTTTACTGAAGGATCAAAGATGTTTTTGATGCAGAACAGGCTAAGAAGGAAATAAGGTTATCCAACAAAAACTGAGCCAGCAGACAGAAAAGAACTCTGCTTCTCATTCTCTTGACAATAAAGTTCATAGACAGACCTTGCCAGTGAAATCTTTTCCAGTTCCAAAGGAAAATGCTTGAAATACCTAAAATTACAGGAGATGACTGGAAGAATCGGGAGTACCTTGACTTTGAACCAGAATCTAGTGTTGGTTGATTGAGATGATTTGTGAAATATGGCTTTGCAATAAAAAAGTGTCAAACTTGACTGGACTTTTGTTGACTTTGTTAAACGTATGGATAGATTCTAAAGCATATATCCCAATTTATGTCATTAATGGTTAGAAGGGCACTAAAAGGGAAAAAGTGAGTGTAAGTACAACAATTCTGTTTTTATTAATATTTGTATAAAACATTTCTGAATATGAACTGCATGTTATGTTATATATATAGTAAATATTAATAGTAGCAAAGCAGTTTTGTTCAGTGTGTATTAAGGAGTATTTTAAATGTGAGGGGAGTATTTTCAGTGATTCTTGAATGTATTAAAGATATTAAAGTAAACAAGTATTTTTTGTTGTAAGAAATATTAGCTTTACAGTATAACAAGAAAGGCAAGGCTGTGCAAAAGCCAGTTTAATGTTAATATACTGTGATCTTGCGCTGCTGGGGTGGGGATAGTGTGTAAAAGTGCACTAATTATATTATATAGAATTAAAATACTTCCTCTTATTTTTTGACAAGGGTGAATGTCTAGATTAATGCATTTGGCTTAAGCTACATACAGGTGTTTTTTTATAAGTAGCCTTGAAAAATAAGACAAAATGAAAGCCATAAAATCATAAATGTCTTACATCTGCAAAAATATTAGCTTGTTTTTTTATTTTTCATTAGCATATTTTCATTGACTGTCAAGATGTCTGCTCCTGAAGGCACTTGTGCATTCTGTTCTGAGTGAAATTGACAGATTCATTGTTGACTACTTTTACATGAAGGCGAGCTGTCTGCAGGTGTAAGCAATTGATTGAGAGTTCTGAGCATTCTTTTCTGAGAGAAATGCAACATTTAAATGTATAGGGCAAACAGTATAGTGAAAAACAAAGTCTGAAGTTATGGGAAGTGAAGAAGAGGTAGCTTTCCTAGCAATGTAATACTTTAATGTGTTTAATAGAACAGTGTACAGTTTGGTTTTATTTAACAATAGCCAGTGCACTTTTTCTTAGGGCTAAACATTAATATTTTCTGAAAACATGCAAACTCTTTATCACATCTAGGAAGGGAACAGAGATAAGAAAAGAACAGAAAGCAATCAGTGTAAGTGGGAACACAGGCTGTCATATGCTCTTTAGCTTGGGCAACCTTAATTTTGGGTTAGTAATGACTGTGAATGCAGCTGTTTATATGGGGAAGTTGTTCCCATCTGTTGGGGTAGACTTCATTTTCAAGATGTAAATAGTTTTGTGTGTTTGTTCTAAGTTAATAGGGGATGGGTATGTTCTTATTAAAGTAAAAAGTCTTGAAAAGTGTGGCTTATGTTCAAACGGAGGTAAGAAACATCTGTATAAAAGATCAGACTGCCAAATTAATGTGTGCATGTAACACAAAAGTTGGAAATACACAAAAAAACTGCCATGTATAATCAGTGGGAACAATAGATTTTTATTGTAATGATTATGCTTATTCATATTATCTAGGAACATAAACAGCCTTACAGGTTTAGACAAAAAAGGCAAAAAGAAAAATTATTGAATTATATTAAGAAATGCAGAGTGCTGATAGTAATGCTGCAGGATACATATTTGGAAAGAAATGAGCATGTCCATGTGACAAACAGAGGATTTCATGATGGGTACTCAGCAGAATATCAGGGACAAAGGAAAAGAGAGTAATTGTACTAATCAGTAGAGGGGCCCAGTAATGATAGAAGAGGGAAAACAATCAGTAATGGTAGATTTTTGGTAGTAAGGGGCTAGGGAGGAAGATTACATTGGCATGTACTTATATTCCACCAAAAACTGCTGTTATGGAGCTTGAGAAAATTTTGGAAGAAATAATCAACTTTCTGCAGTGAATATTACTTATACGTATGGACTGAAACTTGCTCTGCAGTAGTGAGAATGTATTAAGGGAACGTAGAAGGGAAATATGACAAAAGAAGGTAGATTCCTGAAGAACTTCAGAAAAATATTTGTTATGCAAATGTGAACTCGGTAATAGGAAGTCAGACAGAATTTACATATTATTCTCCAGAGTAGAAAAACTGTGTTGGACTAGATAGAAATTATATTTCAGAAGAACATGTGCATTTAATTGAAAACTTCGAGGAATTTAAGGAATGGGTAGTGAAAGTTATCCAAGAAAGTTATCCGAGAGTTATTAGGAAAGACAGAAATATCTGCAAGAGTTGTAGCTAGTATGATAAAATGAAAGTGGAGTTTAAAAATAGGGTAGGAATAAAACAGAAGGAAATGTGGTTAAGGAGTTATAGGAATTATTAAACTATTGTAGAATAAGGAGAATATTACAGAACAAGAAGCATAGCAAATACAGAGTATTAAAGAGAAAATAAGGTAGTATCTGGATAGCATTCATGAGTTTAGAAAGATTGCTGTTAAGCAACTGTTTTTGATAATAACTCCAGAGCATAAAAACTTTTATCACACCAACTTAGGCAACAGAAAGTTAGAAAGGGTCATCTCCAAACTTAAGGAGCTTATAACAAGAAAAATAACCAGAGATTATGTAAAGATATTAAGAGATATTTTGGAAATTTTATGAACATTTCTGTAAAGCAGAGCAATGTGGAAATCAAGATAGGGTACAACTGGAAATATTTATGAAAGGCTTAATTATGCCAAGGTTAGAGGTAGATGAGGCTTAACAACTAACAGGTAAGGTAGAAGGAGATGAAATGAGATGAAAATGATGTATAATCAATCTTCAGAAAAGTCTGCAGAAACAGATGGTATTCCTCTGGAAGTTTGGAAGCTAGGAAGGAAAAAACTGATAACGATATGGAAGGTTTTGTTTAACAGTATTTTAAGAGGAGAAGAAGTACCAACACTCTGGAAGAAAGTGGTGGTAGCTGTAATACGTAAAGAGGATAAAGACTCATAACATCCAGCTTCATACAGGCACATTTCATTATAAAACCACAAATGCGACAGACACCACTTTGCAGCTCTGCTGTCACCTGGGAATCACAATAAATTACGAAAAGTCTGTCTTGTTGCCTTCTCAGCATACTCTCTTTATAGGAGCAGATCTAGACACAAGAAATATGGTAGGAAAACTTCCCTCTGTAAGGGTTTGTCTTACGATCCCAAATCTTAAACATTCTTTCCAAAAGAAAAGTTCAGGCAAGAACAATCATTAAAGTTCTGGGAACAGTGGCAGCAGCAACTACCCTGATCCCACTGGCACAATTACACATGCGAATACTTCAGTGGCTACTGTTCACTCAGTGGTCCATGCAGGAACTACCCATGTCCCACTAGATCTTGATAACAGAATCCTGCAAGAAGGACCTTCAATGGTGGCTTTACACCAGTCATGTAACATTAGTCCACCTCTTTCACCC
Source organism: Protopterus annectens (assembly GCF_019279795.1). Classification (NCBI taxonomy): domain Eukaryota; kingdom Metazoa; phylum Chordata; order Ceratodontiformes; family Protopteridae; genus Protopterus; species Protopterus annectens. The sequence continues at coordinate 327,317,433 of NC_056737.1, forward strand.
CTTTCTCCCCCCTCAGCCTTTAGCCACAGTGACCATGGACACTTCTCAGATAGGATGGGGGGGCATTATCTGGGAAGGACAGTTTAAGCCACTTGGCAGGAATACGAGGCCTACTTGCACATCAGTATCCTAGAGATGAGAGTGGTGCTTTTAGTGTTGCAAGCATTCCAAGACTCTCTTCCACTGGGAACTATTGCAGTACAGACAGACAATGTGTCAGTTGTTTGGCACATAAATAAGGAGGAATCCGGTCTTACCCCCCTTTGTCGAGAGATCCTAAGAGTATAACATTGGGCTAACTGATCCCAATGCTTTCTGTTGGCAGTGCATATCCCAGGAAAATCGAACATGATAGGAGACAAACTCAGTAGAGTGATCCTAATGCCTTACGAGTGGTCCCTAAAACAAGAAGTAGTGGAGATGATTTTCTGCAGATGGGGCCAGCCTTGCTGTGACTTTTTTGCCACATCCGTGAATGCCAAATGCAGCAGCTTTTTTTGCCCTAAATCCCCCCCGGTGGAGTCACCAAGGGATGCACTTGTACACAATTGGTCCTCGGGTCTTCTCTGTGCCTTCCCTCCTTTTCCATTGATACCCAAAGTTCTTCAGAAAGCCACCTCATTGGGAAGGAACTTAATACTCATTACCCCCTACTGGCTTTGCCAAATCTGGTTTCCCTTCCTTTGGCCTCACCTACAGAAGGAGCCATGGATTCTGGACCCAGTTCCAGACCTTCTGACTCATGCATCGGGGTGGCTCCATCCCTCTCTTCAAACCCTCAAACTGACAGCATGACTGCTCTGATTCCAAACATAGCCAGGCTCTCTAACCTTTCCCAGTGAGTGAAACATATCTTAATCTCATCTCATAAGGCTTCAACAAGCAAATTATACATGAGCAAATGGAAGAGATTTTCTTCTTGGGTCGTAATTAACCACATTGACCCTTTTTCCTGCCCCCATAGCTTCCATTCTTGAATTTTTTCAAAGCTTTTTAATGAAGGTGCAGCTACAGCTACTATTTGAGTTCAATTAGCAGCGAGATCTAACTTTCACATAAGTGAATCAGGGCCAAATCTAATGTCCCACAGACTATGCAAGGCCTTTCTGAAGAGCACTGTTTTATTAAGACCACCCATTAATTCCTCACCAGCACCATGGGACCTCAATTTTATCTTATCCCACCTGTTTCTTCCCCCTTTTGAACCTGCATCATCTTGTGACCTGAAGTTTTTGTCATGGAAGACAATTCTTTTGATAGACATCAGTTCTGCTAGAAGAATTTCAGAATTACAAACATTGTCGATAAAACCACCCTACATGCTTTTCCACAAAGACAGGGTGTCTCTATGAACAAACCGATCCTTTCTACCCAAAGTAGGCTCAGAATCTAATCTGAATCAATCTATAGAACTTCCAGTCTTTTTTCCCAGCTATGGCAACAAAGCAGAATATATACTACACCAACTAGATGTGCATAGACAATTACATTTCTATTTACATCGGACAAAGGACTTCAGAAAATCTGACTGACTATTTGTATCCTTTTCAGACCCTACAAAAGGTGCTCCAGTGTCTAAAGTCACACTTTCTAAATGGTCATCAGATTTTATTACTTTTACTTACAAATCTCAGAACAAAGAACTCCCAGAAAAGATAAAAGGTCATTCTACAAGAGCTATAGCAGCCTCTGCTGCCTTTTGGGTGACAATACCAATTGATATAATTTATGCTGCAGCAACATGGGCAAGGCCTCATACCTTTATCACTCATTACAAAGTGGATTTGGCCTCCAGGGACAGGGCCTCTTTTGGGTCCACTGCTCTGAAGAATATTCTCCTTTGAGCCAACTGACAAAGATAGTGCCATGGACACTGTCCCAACAAGTATAGAATGAAGGTGGGATAGGACAACATCACATGAAGTTATGTACTCACCATAACATTCTATGTGTGTTGTCCATCTCACCTTCATTCATACCCCCAACCTTTGGCTCCTGGAGGACCAAGCAGTTACAGTTGGGCAAAATAATGTTCTCTGACCTCTCTTCATTAACCTAATAGACATGAAATTAGACCTTCTGGTATATGTTGTTATATCAGCAAACAAGATCTGGGGAGTTTCCTAGAGCATCATGGGATAGGGTTTGAGCCACGAGCTAGTTGAAGACCTTGAGCTTTTGTAAATGGCCTTCTAGCCTCATGTCTATAATGGCTAAAAGAATGGCAAAAGTGATGCCAAAATTGATAGATATGGCTCGTGGTTTTGTGGAGTGGAGGCAAACATTTGACAACATTAACAGAACACTGATGATCTTGAGGGACTTAGACGATACCATTGTTGTCGGTGGGTCTTGGTGCAGAGAAAGCATATGAGCAGGCCAATTGAAGCATTTGCTTTTCCTGAAAAAAGTATGAGGTTGATTAGGAGTATATATGAGGGATCAGAGGTGAAAATTAAAGTGGGTGGAGTCCTCTCTGATAATTTCTGCATGAGCAGAGGAACCAGGCAGGGGTGTCCTCTTTACCCTTTGTTATTTGCATTATATTTAGAACCACTGGCAAAGAAAATAAGGAAATCAGAACATCAAGGATATAATTGGTATGGTAGTCAAGAAAAGCTGCCTCTATTTCTAGATGATATTATTTTATACATGACAAAACCAGAAAGAGACATTACAGTGTTGTGGAACATTTTGAGACAGTTTCAGATCTTTTCAGGATACAAAATGAATACAGCTAAAACAAAGGCAATAGCGGTAAATTGTGTACCCACATACAAATTGGTTCAGCAATATCCGTATTTATGGGGACATGATAAAATTTAATATTTAGGAGTATGGATTAAAAATTATTCTGGTGTGACAACTAAGGATATGTGGGAAGAGACTAAACAAAAGATAAAACAAAAACTGAGAAAATGGAAGCTTTGTTATATGGATATGGATAGTAAGATACAAGCAGTCAAAATGTTTTAGTTCCTTTAGTCTTATACACAGGTCAGGCATATTTTTATCAGCCAGAGGAGAAGTTGTGGATAGCAATTAATAAAGAGCTGAAGGACTTTATTTGGGAGGGGAAGACTGCAAGAGTCAAGTGGGATAAGCTGATTCTTCCAGTAAAACAGGGTGGATTGGAATTACTCAGTTTGAAGAGGTATTTCCAGGTTACGCAGTTAAAGCTCCTGTACATAGCCCAAGCAGAAAACTATAATTCAAAGTGGAAAGGGATGATGTTGAAACAGGGGAAAGCTCAAGAAACAAGATGAGACTGGGATTTTGGATGCAGGCCATTAAGAAGAATAAGAATAATCATACAAAATAATATCCATAAAGTAGGAGAAAGTATTCTAAGAACTAAACCAACATGGGAATGGAGAAAGGAGATTCTGCCAATAGGGATGATTGCAATTAGGAATATAGACAATAAGCAAGAGGCGGTTGGAATTTATTGGAGAAAACTGGCAAAGGAACCAACGGTATTGGGAGCAAATAATTAAAGGGGGAAAGGTCAAGAATTTATTTGGACTGCAGGTTAGAGATTGCCTTCCCTATCAACAATTGATATCAGAATATAGGCAAAGATAAGGAAATAGAGGGGTCCTAAACAAAAGACCAGAACAACACTGGTAGAGTTTTTAGCATAATCTGAAAGAGAAGCTGCCAATAAAAAAGGAATAATTAGTAGAGCATATCAAATATTGCATGATAACTATAAGAATCAATCAGAGGAGGTAAGAAAGGATTGGAAAGAGAGATTGGATAAGCAATTCACAAAGAAACAATGGATGAATAAATGTACGTCTCCCAAATATACAACAAAATCTAAAAGATTTAGGATTTTTGCTTGGAAATCTTCACATACCACAAGTAGACTCCAGAGAATTTTTCCTCGGGTAGACAGCAAATGTTGGAGGTGTGACAAGGAAGAAAGAGGTATTTGGGAACATGTTTTCTGGGAGCGTGGTGGGTTGGCGGACTTTAAAGACTCCCTGCAGGATGCACTTTCACAGATGCTGGGTAGGCAGATAGGTGTGATGAGGGAAATGATTTTTCTGAGATATGATACCGAATTAGAATTGCCTAGACATGGTAAGGCCTTGCTGTGTCTAATTATGGTGGATGCCAAAAAAGGAATTAATAGAAAATGGAAATCAGAATCTAAACCAACTATATTAGAAGTAGTGAATGTAGTAAGAGAGATAAAACAACTAGAACTGAGATCTTTAGAAAAGGGTGAGAGCATACTACATAGGAAAAAATGTGAATTGTGGGAACATACAAGGGAGGAATGAGGTTTAAAAGAAGGCAGGACTTAAATATGCTATGTAATATTTGACTGAAAATGATTGAGTATATTATAAGTGACTTATAATGTCTACAACTGGGAGTGTGTCAGTATGGTTTGTGATGTAAAATGCTTGCAACCAGGATTCTATCGGTGTGGTTCGTTTTTATTATTGGTTCATAGGTGGGTACTAGGCTGTCTGCCTGAAGGCATTTATAAGCCTAGCCAGAATGTGTTGGCTTTCGCTGTCCCCTTAGATTAGTTCCCTGTGCCTCTGTCCAGCAGAGCCACTGAAGTGATCCCGAGGTAAACTTTCTGTTTCCCATCCACTCGTCAAGGCTTCTTTTGAAGAGTGTTAGCGAGGAGCTCTGCCTAATGTAGATTGGGATCTTGTTCCAAAGCATGGGAAGTCTCTGGGACAGGAATCTATCCCTCCAGCACATCCTATTTATTGTTGTGGTGATGTTTAGATCCCTAGAGCGTGTGGATCGAAGGATAAGGTTTGCTTTAGGTGGAGCATGTCCATCAATTCTGGGATGGACATGGCCTTGTATGTCAGGCAGAGATCACCTCTGAGTAGGCAGTATGCAACTGAGTACAACTGGAGTTTCTTCAATCAAGCTGCATAGGGCATCTGTTTGAGGCCATTGATCCTCTTAGTGAGGTATTTCTGTGGTCTTTCCAACTGTTGCAGGTGTCTTGTAATGTACATGCCAAATGGGGCGTTGTACTCTAAGATGGGTATGATGAGTGATGAGTAGAGGGGCACAATGACCTCTTTTGATCTGGATGCGAACCCTTTTGTGATTAGGTGGGCCACGTAGAAGGATTTTCTAACCACTTTGGCAATGTGATTATCAAAGTGTGAGATTACTATCTACTTAGGTCTCCAGATCATTTATTACGTCTTCCGTATTTAGGGGACTACCACCTATGTGGTAGTTTGTGGGTACTTTGTTTTTTCCAAATGGGATGACTATGCACTTTTTGGCATTTAGCTTGAGGCCATGATTTTAACATTAGGTATCCGTTTCAGTGAGACCCTTTTGGAGGATGTCTGTGTCAGCCAGCGAGTCAATTATTATAGCCCCTAGTTTTCAGTTATCTGTGAACTTGGTCAGCCATAGTCTTCTTCTGCTTGCCTGTACCTCTGAGAAGTATATGTCGAACAGGAGGGGTCCTAGGACTGAGCCCTAGGGAACACCACTTGTAACCGGTTTAGAGACGGACCTAGCTCCCACAACTCTCACCATGTGGGTTCTGTCCATGAGCCAGTTGGTAACCCATCTTGTGATGTAGGGGTTTATGTTCAGGCTGGTGAGCTTGTCTATAATACCAGAATGGGGAATGGTGTCGAAGGCCTTAGCGAGGTCTAGGTAGGCTGTGTGTACCACCTTTCTCTTGTTTATAGCCTTGGTAACTGTCTCAAAGAAGTCCACCAGGTTTAGGAGGCATGATCTACCCTTAACAAAGCCAAACTGGGTAGGGTCCAGGGTTTGGAGGTTCCCAATGTCTCTGTTAATGAGTTCCATGATGATGCGCTCCATAGCCTTGTAGACCAAGCTAGTCAGGCTTATAGGGCAGTAGTTCCTGGGGTCTGTTGTGGCTCCACCTTTGTGGAGTGGAATAACCATTGCTGTGCACCACTCTATGGGTATGTAGCCTGTGGAGACGCTGAGGTTGAACAGTGTGTTTAGGTGAGGGGTTAGTTCGTCTTTGAGTTCATGTAGGATGCAGCCTGGGACACCGTCCAGTCCCATTGATGCTGAGTTGTTGGCTTTGGAGAGGGCTGTTTTAACCTGAGTGTCTGTGATTTCAGGGACTCTATATTCTTCTGGTATAGTTATGGGCCATTTTGGGGGTGAGAGGGGGTGAAGTTTGCGCTGAACCTGTCTGCCAGGATGTTGGCAATATCGGTAGGTTCAGTGTATTTTGTGCCATTCTGCACTAATTCTGAGCAGATCTGAGCATTGCCACTTAGATTCTTGACATAGCTAAAGAATGCCTTGTGGTTATCTTTGGAGTCCTTGGCAATTTTTCTTTCAAAGCTCGCCTTGGATGATTTTATGAGGGATCGTAGTTTCTTGCTGATACTGATCAGGGATGTCTTCCCTTCTTGGGATTTTACTCTTTTCTGTACTAGTTTCCTCCTTCTATTGTATAGCTTGTTTATGTCAGGAGTCCACCAGACTGGTTTCCTTTTCTTGGAGGAGTGAGTATTGGTTTTGCTTGGGATGGCACGATCCATGCATTCTTGTAGCTGCCCGTAGAATGCATTAGTAAAGGATTTTGCAGCTTGGACAGTGTTATCCTTCAGCATGGGGGTTTTGAAACTTTCCACCTCGGTCTTAAGTAACGTAAAGTTTGCTTTTGAAAAGTTTTTCATGGTGGCTTTCTTGTCCGAGGGTGGGGGCGGAATATGTATACCAAAGGGATTTGTTTATGGTCAGATCTAACCAGCGAGGGGTTGAACTCTGGTGTGGAACACTGGTCACCCATGTTGGTGATGACCAGGTCCAATATGTTGTCACCTCTGATGGGAGTGTTGACCAGTTGAACCAGGGCATTTGAGTTTATAAATTCTAGGAAAAGTTGGACAAGGGAGTTAGTACTTGAGTAGTTCTCCCAGTTAATGTTTGGGTAATTGAAATCACCCAATATTAGAGTGTTTGGTAGGACCTTTATGTTTCTCAGTGTTTCCAGAAACATGGAATGGGGGTCCTGGGACATGGTGGGTGATCTGTAGCAAGCTACTATTTGAATTGCAGTTTTGCCCATTGTTAGTTGCACGTGAATGATCTCTGAAGCATCGTGCTGTGCCACTAACCTGGAGGTGTGGGTAGCCCCTTAGCACTACAGATCTACCATTATCTTTTTATCCACTTCTATCATTATTGGAGCTCCTCTTGTAATTAATATAAGTACTCCTGTTTTCTTTTGTCCCAGGTATTCCACTGAATAACCATCCTAAAAACCTATCTTTATCAAATTCACGCATTCATTTCTTTCTAAGTGTGTCTCCTGTAACACAGCTATTTGCACTCTTTTGTAATGTAGTTCACTAATCTTTCCTTTTTGTATTTATCTGTGAGACCATTGACATTGGAAGACATTACAGAAGGCATAATTGCATTAAAAAGTTATTATTCTCACCTTTTACATATAATACCTTTTTGGTAAATGTCTAGTTTCAACTTTTGTGTTACATGCATACAGTGTTTGACATGTTGAACTTTTATACCGTTTTCTTGTCATATCCATTTGAGCCTATGTCACATCTTACAAAACTTTTTGTTTAATTGAAAGCCCTCAAACAAAAACAAACAAACATACCCCTAATACCCCACTAAAACCTATTAATTTAACACTAACACACAAAACTATGTACATCTCCAAATACTGATTTTATACCATCCCAATCTGAACAAAAGTCCCAAACTGACAGCTACACTCAAAGACTTGAGTTAACCTAAAAGAAAGGTTAAACATGCTAAGACTCATGGTGCAGCGTGTGCTTCTACTAGGTGCTGATTCCCAGATGGGAAAACTCCAAAATGCTTTCAGAGAACATTATGTCCTAGCCAATTTCTCTTGTCAGTTTTTTCCTTTAGCCAATCACTCTCCACCAGCCAGTCAACAGTTTCTGTTTATCAGATTGTCTCCATGGAAACATGAGAACCAGGCAGCCAGATTCTCTTTATCAGATTGTTTTCCATGGAAAGATGAAGACCAGCTGCATAATTACTACTGAGCATACAATTTTGCTAGGAAAAAGCCTCATAATGTGCAATATTCTTTTTCATTTACTTGCTTACTCTTAAAACTTGTTAATCAATCTATGATCCGTAATCCAGTCATTTCCCCATGCAAGAATGAGAAAAAGCACATCATTTTTTTCTTTTGTCATGCTTTTGTAACCATGCTTTTTTCATTGTCTTGCCTACATTTCTTAAAACTGAACATGAAGAAAGAGAGAATGGAGAAAAAAAATGTATTTATTTATTTGCAGTTGGTTTACCAGGATAGTCCATTGGGCCAAAATAACCCGTTTTCAATGGAGTCCTGGGGAGAAAAGCTCCAAAAACAATTAGTAAGGTTACAATAAGGTATTTAGTTTCAATTATACAATTCCTATGGACTTGGAAATACAGTAGACTAGTGTACAAACATATACAAATATTACAATCTTGTATCACTGAAAACAATTTACAATATAGAAACTGAGAGGCTTTTACAACTTAGGGTGGGTTACACTGGAGATATCTTTCATACATTCAGGATGAGTAGCTTAATACAATCAAGAGAAAGGTATATGAGCTGACATAGAACCTTTCAATATAGAAACAGAGAACCTTTTCCATCAGAGGGTATATTTACACTAAGGTATCTTTTAAGTATTCAGAAAAAGCTAATACAAGCAAGAGCAAGATCTATGAGTTTAGTAGAGTAAGTAGAAATTCTCATTATGAATAGGGGAGGAGAAGTGAAAATTCTCAGTATGAGGAGATTATGTTGGGTGGGAGCAGGAGCATTCCCACTGGGAAATTAGGTGTGAGTGAAGGGATTTTTTGAATGAGAAGTGATTTGTGATGGTACGAATGGATGGGGGTAAGGAGTTCCAGAGACGAGCAAAACTGTAGGATAAGAGATTTTTTTCCAGGGGGACAAATTGGTTTTTACAGTTCAATTAAGTTTTGGTTGTTAGATCTTAGAATTCTATCCGGGAGGTGCATTTTGAAGGTATAGGAAAGGGATGGGCAGAGGGAGGGATTGAAGATGAGTTTGTGTGCAAGAGTCAGATGGACGTAGGTGAGGTGATTGGGTAGTTCTAACCATTTTAGTTTGTGGAGAGCTGAACAGTGATGTGAGGAGGACTTATGGGAGGTAGCAAACTTGACAATTTTGTTATAGCAAGAGGAGAGTTGTGTTTTGAGAGAAGATTGTAGGTTAGTTAGACGTGGGGCTCCATAGAGGAGGGATGGGATGAGAAATGTGGTAGATAGGGTGAGTTTGGTGGAGGGTGTAAGATAACGATTCTGTCTGTAGAGCATGCCGAGTTTTTGGTGTTTTTTTATATTTAGTTGAAGATGGGAATTGAATTTAAGCTGACTATCAATTTGGACCCCAAGTAATTTGGCCTCAGATACCAGTTCTAAGGGTGTATTGTTATGACTAGTAATAGTGAAATTACTTGGATTGAAAAAGGTAGCTTTAGAGGGGGTGAATACCATTACTTTGGTTTTGGAGGCATTGAGTACAAGGTGATTTGTTTTCATCCATTGTTTGGTGGTTGAGAATGCATCTTGAGTAAGCTTTAGCAGTGTGGGGATGGAGGTAGCAGAGCAGATTATTGTTGAATCATCTGCGTATTGGATAATTTTAGTTGAAGGGATAGAGTTATGGAAATCATTTATGAATATATTGAAAAGCAGGGGACCCAGTATAGATCCTTGGGGAACACCGGTTGGGGTGTTGATGAAAGGGGAGGTGTTTTTTTTCCATCTCACTGCCTGATATCTATTGGATAAGTAGCTAGTGACCCAGTTCAGAGAAGAGGATGACAAGTTAAGCTTGGAGAGTTTAGTTAGTAATAAATTGTGGGAGATAGTATCAAAGGCTTTAGAGAGGTCTAGTAGGAGGGTAGAGACCATGTGTCCTGTGTCCCGGGCTTTGTTCACAGCTTCCAGGAAGGAGAGTAGGGCGGTCATAGTACTGTGTCTTGGTCTGAAACCATGTTGTGTTGGAGTTAGTAGGTTATTGTTTAAGAGGTATGGTAGGAGTTGTAGGTGAATACACTTTTCTAAAAGTTTAGAGATAGGAGATAGAATAGCGATGGGACAGAAATTAGTAATATTGTTATTGATGCCTCCTTTGTGCATTGGAACAACAAAAGCCTTTTTCCAGATTTGGGGTACCGAGCTTTCTTGAATGGAACGGTTGATTGAAATGCTGATGGGGTAGGCAATGGCTTCAGCAGCTATACTGAGAAAGTAAGAAGGAATGTTATCAGGGGCATTAGAGCATGGTTTTAGTTTCTGCAGTAGTTTTTTTATGGTGGATGTGGGTATAGATTTTAGTGAGAATGGTGGGGGGAGGGGGGGAGAATTTGAGAATGTTGATGGAGTGGAGCTAGGGGGATGAGCAGTGATGAGGGGTGAAAAGTTGGTAGGGGAGGATTGGGGTGTAGTGGGGGGTATGGTGGGGTTTGAAGATGAAAAGGATGAGGTTAGTTTGGAGATAGAATCAATGAAGAAGGTGTTGAATTGAGTGGCCAAGTCTATGTCAGGAGTGTTAGGGTCTGGGCTCGGGTTATCTGGTTTGTTGGGATTGAGGAGGGTAGACATGCATTTCCTAAATTTTTGAGGGTTTGTTTTGTTGTTGTTTTGGATTATGGAGAAGTAATTTTGTCTATCAGAGATGATAAGTTTTTTTACTTTGTTTCTGAGTGTTTTGTATTCGTTATGGGCTAGGGGAGTCCTATGTTTCTGATATGATGACCATGACTTATCTCTAAGGTGCATAGTTACTAGTACGTTTTTTGTTAGCCAAGGGGCAGTTTTGTTTTTTATTCATTTTATTTTTATGGGGACTTGTTGCTCTAAGAGGTTTAGAAAAGTTGAGTTAAAGAGGGCGACAGCCTGTTCCCAGGGTAGAGTTTTTAGGGTGTACCAGTTGATTGCTTTTAGAGAGTTGGGAAAGGTAGTGGGGTTAAAGTTTTTTTGGCAGCGAGTAGTAATAAAATTGTGAGTAAGATGTAGGGGTGAAGTTAGTCGGTGTGTGAATATGGGCAAGTGGTCACTAAGGGAATCAGGCAGGGTGCCACTGTGTGAGAAGTAATGAGGGTGGGAGACTAATATCCAGTCTAGGATACTATCACTGGTGAGGTTTTTTGAGGGCCGAGTTATGGAGTTGATCAGTTGAGAAAAGTTGTAAAGATTAATGTTAAGTGGATTTGTGGGAGACTGTATTGCAGACCAATTAATATTCATGTCACCCATAAGTATAGTTTCATTGTTAATGTTATTGGAAAGCCAGGAGAGGATATCTGCTAGTGTAGAAATATTGTTGCCTGGGGGGATGTAGAGGGAGGCTATGCATATGTGTTTGTGTTTATTTACTTGAAGCAGAGCCAAGAGTAGTTTTGCATTATTGAATTGGGGAGTTGGTATGTTGTAAGGGGTAACTGTTAAGGAGGATAGGTATAGAAGGGCTACTCCACCTCCTTTTTTGTTTGTTCTATCTTTTCTGATTATAGAGTAGTTGGGTGGAATTATTTCTGAATCTTTTATATGAGGTTTTAACCAAGTTTCAGAGATGGACAAAATGTCTGGTTTGTTATATGTAAGCTAGGCATGCAGATTAGGGATTTTGTTAACTATACTTTGGGTATTTAAGGAGGTGAGTAGTATGGATTTATCAGTTGGTGGGGATGAGGATGGGCCTGGGTTGGGGTGTATGTCTCCTAATAATAGAATAGAAGTCAGATATAGCATTAGGTTGGGGAGGTACTTTGCTTAGAGATGGGGTTGAGTTTAGCTAGATTTAAGGTAGTTGTTGTAGGGTTCGGATAGTTGTGAGGAGTAATAAGTTTATAAGAGAAGAAAAGATGATGTTTTATGGGGTATAAGCATGGAGAGATTGGGAAGTGTGAATGTAAGACAGGTAGGTTAAGATGGTTAATAGTATGAAAGGATGGAGTGTGGTTATAGTTAGTTGGCAGGGTCAGGTAGTAAATATAGGATATGCCTAGGAACAGTATTAGATGAGTACAGAAGGATATGGCTTTTGAGAGCATAGTGGGATAGGATATTGAGGGAAGGTATGCTGTGGGTGGCTAGTTTACTAGGTATGCGAGTTATAAATTTTGGGAGGAGACAGAGAGGGGAGGTATGGAAGAGTATTGGTGAAAAGAGGGGAGGTGTAAGAAAGAGCAAAAGAGCAAGTATCTATCCTAGCAGAGGGCTGCCTCCCAAACATCTCTGATGCTCAGGTGAAGGCTGCCCTCTCCAAAGCAAAAAACACTGCTTCCATGGGACCAGATGGCATCCCAGGTTGCGTCCTACATGAACTCCAAGAGGAACTAATCCCTCAAATAAAACAGCTATACAATCTCAGCCTCACTACAGGATATGTGCCCACAGAATGGCGTACAGCAACAGTGGTCCCACTCCACAAAGGTGGAGCCTCTACGGACCCTGAAAACTATCGCCCCATAAGCCTGACTAGCTTAGTCTGCAAGGCTATGGAGAGGATCATCATGGAGCTCATAAACAAAGACATTGGGGACCTACAGACACTAGATCCTACCCAGTTCGGCTTTGTTAAGGGCAGATCCTGCCTTTTGAACCTGGTTGACTTCTTCGAAACTGTCACCAAAGCCATAGATGAAGGGAAGGTAGTCCACACAGCCTATCTGGACCTTGCAAAGGCATTTGACACAATACCCCACTCGGGCATCATAGATAAGCTATCCAGCTTAAATATAAACCCCTATGTCACAAGATGGGTCGCAAACTGGCTCAAAGACAGAACCAATTCCAAACAGCACACCTCGCACGTACAGCATGCTCGGCCAAACCAATCAGAAAAAAACACTAGAGGCCAGCATAGATAGTTCCACGTCATTTATTGGAAATACTGAAAAAGGACATAATAATGTCCAAAAATTATCACTCAGACTAGTTTCGGCTACTGCCTTCTTCAGTGAGAGAAATAAGCAAATAGTAAATGCAACCAGCAAACCAGCGATCATTTTATATACTTCACCCAGCCAATGAGGATGAAAGGTATGCTCCATACCTTTTGAATAATTCATGAGTTGACTACCAGGCTGTAATGAAAATAATAGTTAAAAAAATAATTTAAGACATATACAGGGATGCCCTAGATACTCATTTGTGATATAGTTTGTAGACATAAGTACAGCAAAAACCATAGGCAAATAATCCATGTAGACTTCCATATGTAATCCAAAAATGATAATAAGCATAAGAAAGAAAATAAAAATAAGAATGAAACCAAGTAACAATGCTATGTATGGCATTATAATATATACATTTACTAGATTCATGCTATACTGAAATATTCTAATAATGGAATAAATTAATATACTCATCATAAATGGTCATTAAGACTCCAAGATCTTATTCCCACCAGGTCTTAATGACCATTTATGAGGAGTATATTAATTTATTCCATTATTAGAATATTTCAACATAGCATGAATCTAGTAAATGTTGTATATATTATAATGCCATACATAGCATTGTTACTTGGTTTCATTCTTATTTTTATTTTCTTTCTTTTGCTTATTATCATTTTTGGATTACATATGGAAGTCTACATGGATTATTTGCCTTTGGTTTTTGCTGTACTTATGTCTACAAACTATATTACAAATGATTATCTAGGGCATCCCTGTATATGTCTTAAATTATATATTTTTTTAACTATTATTTTCATTACAGCCTAGTAGTCAACTCATGAATTATTCAAAAGGTATGGATCATACCTTTCATCCTCATTGGCTGGGTGAAGTATATAAAATGATCACTGGTTTGCTGGTTGCATTTACTATTTGCTTATTTCTCTCACAGAAGAAGGCAGTAGCCGAAACTAGTCCGAGTGATAATTTTTAGACATTATTATGTCCTTTTTCAGTATTTCCAATAAATGACGTGGAACTATCTATGCTGGCCTCTAGTGTTTTTTTTCAAAGACAGAACCCACAGAGTGAGAGTTGCTGGAGCCATGTCAGACTCGAAACCGGTCACAAGTGGCGTCCCACAGGGTTCTGTCCTGGGACCACTCTTGTTCGGTATATACTTTTCCGAGGTACAGGCAAACGTGGGAGGACTATGGCTCACCAAGTTCGCAGACGACTGCAAACTGGACGCCATAATCAACTCTCCAGCTGATACAAACATCCTTCAAAAAGGTCTCACAGAGACAGATAACTGGTGCCAGCGCCATGGTTTAAAGCTAAATGCCAAAAATTGTATAGTCATACCCTTTGGCAAAAACAATGTGCCCACAAATTACCACATAGGCGGAAACCCATTAAGTACAGAGAAAGTTATTAGGGACCTGGGGACCCAAGTTGATAGCAATCTCTCCTTTGAAAACCATATTGCCAAAGTGGTTAGAAAGACCTTCTACATAGCCCACCTCATCATGAAGGGTTTCACATCTAGATCATGAGAGGTAATCGTGCCCCTTTATTCATCCCTCATCAGGCCCATCGTAGAATACAATGCCCCTTTTGGGATGTACCTTACCCGACACCTGCAGCAATTAGAAAGACCCCAAAAGTATCTCACCAAGACGATCAAGGGTCTCAAACAGATGCCATATGCTGCTCAGATAAAAAAACTCCAGCTCTACTCAGTTGCATACCGCCTACTTCGAGGCGATCTATGCCTGACATACAAAGCTATGTCAAATCCAGAATTAATGGACATGCTCCACCTCAGTAAATGTAAATCCCTTAGAGCCACACGCTCGAGGGACTTGAACCTCAGCACAGAAATAAATAGAACTTGCTGGAGGGACAGGTTCATAACCCAGAGGCTCCCTTCGCTCTGGAATAGAATTCCAGTTCATGTGAGGCAGAGCACCTCACTGAATCTCTTCAAGAAGAATCTCGATAGGTGGATGGGAGATCATAGGTTTGTCCCAGGGATTACTCCTGTGTCACTATTAGACAGAGGCACAGTAAACTAAACCTTAAAAAAGGCACAGTATACTCAAATCAAGGGGTGGCGTAAGCCATACAGAATCAGGCTAGGCTTATAATTGCCCCAGGGCAGATAGCCTAGTATGAACCTATGAACCTAAGTGGGTGTGGAAGGGAGGAGGTTACTAGTTGGTTGGGGCGGGGGATGGGCGTGGCTAAAGTGTATAAATGTAGATGTGCTGGGGGCGGGTGGAATTTGGGGGCAGGGTAGGGGAGCGGAGTGAGCCCGCAGGGCGAACGAAGCGGGTAGACCCAAGGGAAGGCTAAGGGTGAACAAGCGAAGGCTAAGTGTTAACAAGAACCAATCTGTGGAGCACTAGTAGCTGAAGGTAAGTCCAGGGGACAGGGATTAGGTGGGATTGGGTGGGACTAGAGTTGAGAGAGGGGGGAGTAGAATAAAGTTTATTATAGATCAAAGCAGATATCCAAATAAATAAGTAATTAAGAGATAGTGAAAATAAAGAAGTCATGAAACAGGAATTATGAGGAGAGGATGCCACCTAGTGGACAAATACTATAGTACACCTGTGGCTCCACAAGGACAGATCCCTAGAGTGGGAGGATAAGGGGGAGTCTTTTGTAGACCGCTACAATTGTTCTTGTGGGGAGGGGAGGATCAGAATAGACCAGAAAAGTGGTGGATAGCAGTAGTATGATGAAAAGGGCTGGCCCTGATTTCACAGATATGCAAGTCTACAGAAACAATAAGAAAAGGCAGTAGTTACTCTGACTTGCTTGTTTTGCATACCTGTCTTACTGAAATAAAATAAGCCAATTTTACCAAGGAGTTATATGGAAATTAGGAAGACAAGAATTTATAAGAGAAAAGGTTTAGTAGAACTAGAAAAACAGCAGAGCATACAAATAGTACAGCATCTAAAGACAGATTGCAGTTAGAAGTACAGAATGGGAGTGGGGGGCAGCTAATGTTCTGAAACAAATCAGTAGGTACTTTGGACTTGTTTTGCATACCTTTCTTTTGAAATAAACACTTGTAACCAGGAGTATGTGGGATTTAGAAAGACCACAAGTTATAGGAGAAAGGGTTTAGTAATACTAGAAAAACAGCAGGCCTTTCAAATAGTTGAAACAGCTTGCAAAGGGAGACTGCTGTTAGAAAGTACAGTATGGGGAGGGGCAAACTAACGTCTGTGATGGAGTGCTTTACTTAAAAATAGAAATTAAACAAGGGCTAGCAATTAATTTTGTCTGGAGGATAAAACATACTTTTTGTATATTTTGAAAATAACACTCATTCCAAGGTTGAGTGGTTCTGTTAAAGAGCACTGCAGGCCAGTAGATCGAACTTGGCTTGGTAGGGATCCAGGGAAAGAAGAATTAAAAGGAGAAGCTGGGAAAAAAATAATCAATATTAATACAAAATACAGCAACTGTTAAAAAAAAAAAAACAAAGCTGATAACAGAGGTGTGGAAAGAAAAGGAAAATCTAGGTAATCTATACACGGATAAATACCTCAATTTGTGAAATGTGAAAATTAAGACAAGTCAGTTATCGCATTCAACAGATTAATGCAGTTGCAGATATATAAGAATACTAATACCAATTAATTGGTATAACACATTCTAAACCAATAGGTGAGGAAATGTACACACTAATAACTAGGCATCTCTAAAAAATGCAATAAAGTGAGCAGCAAATAAATAATATTCTAACAAAAAATGCTCTACACAAGTAAAGCTCTAAAAAGTCTATACTCTACAGTATCTGAGCCTACTAATACAATGGCTAAGTAAACAGTTTCAAGCACACAGAGTTACTGAAAATACTGTCTTCCATAAAAATACAAAAAAAGAAAAGAAAAAAAAGGCAGCAGCACCTGTTTACAATCCCCATTACACTTAAAAATAAGTGAGAAAACTTTAATTTATAGCATGTAAAGAAAAACATACACCACAAAAATAGTGCTAATAAGAAAAAAAATCTTTACTTAGTTAACTTTTCCCCCCTCTTCCCCTCCCCAAAGCATTTTTTGAACATTAATGACATGAAGTAGGACAAATGCTGTAGAGTCCCCCACAAGTCCAACAAATTCTGAGAAAGTCCAATATGATCAGATTTTCTTGTTCTGTCATATTTCATACATATAATTATTGCATTGTAATCCCACAGTAAGTTACTGTTTTTATTATTGTTCATTTCCATCTCCCAAATCCTGTTACTGCTTCATTTCCAACGTACTCTGAATTCTTCTAGTCAGCTCTCGTGCTCCCTTCCTTCACTCCGTTTTCTGCTGAAACACTGGAAAAAGTTTCACAGGTACAGTCTATTTGTGGTCTTTATTTCACCAGAAGAGCAAGAAGCAGAATCCTTCTGTTTCACAGTTCACTTTTTGTTGGACAAACTTTTATATTTCCTCCTTAGCATGTACTTCATCAAAAAATTATTTTGACCCCCCCCCCCCAGCCAAGAGTACTTTGAAGAAAGCTGGGCACAGCAGTATGAATCTCACACTTGCTTCTCGGCATTCCCTAAATAGTGGAATAAATTTGCTTCTCTTCTGACTGGTGTACAATGAGTAATCAGTCTCCACAAACACTCTGCTGTCTCCCACTTTTAGTACTTTGTCCTTCTGCCACAGTTATGTCAAAATCAGCTCCTTCTGCTGATAGGATTGCATCTTACTATTGATGGTTTAGCTTGCTTTCTTGTAGATAGGTTTGGACCATACACACATCTCCTGCTGTGGAATACCAGTCCAATTGGTTCTCTGTGCTTTCATAAAATTAATGCAGTCTGTTCCTTCCAGCTTCTCTGCTATAGTGGAAAATATCAGGTTTTCCCTACGTGATTTGTCCTCTATTATTTTTTGAAACATCTCTTCCTGATCAGTCTAATATTCAGCCAGTCTTTTCTTCATTTTGACCTCTGATTTATGCAGCTTTGTCACCTCATCTGAATATTTCTTTAAAGCTTCTTTCATTTTTGCAGCCTTTTGTTGTTTGTGTTGATAAACTCCATCAGTGGTTTGTTTATTTTAACCATGTATGTGTGCAGTTGTCATATCTTCCTGTAGGTTACTAGAATTCATGTCTAGTGGTTGCATTGCTTTTTGCTGAACAGCTGCAGAACTTTCCCTAGTCATTGTTTCTTCCTCACTTTTTGTAGCCGGTTTATTTCCAGGTCCTCTGTATTTCTTTTTTCATGGCATCCAGCAGGTGTACACTTACTAGCCAGTTACTGAAATTTACCCATAAGCACAAGTCTACAGACCTTCTCTGCTGTGTATCTGTTTTCACACTGGGAGAGATATAATTAAGCTCTTACTCATTGTACAGCCATCTTGGATGACCCTTGGATGTTCTTAATATTGATCACTACTGCAGTAGCCTCAGTTGTGTGAGTTATATCCTGCATAGGAAATAACAGATTGTCAGCTTCCAAAGCTTCAGGGTACCTTCCATGCATCCAAACCATTAGTCAGTTCAAGCTGAGCTGACTATAAAGACAGGTTTGGTTGCCAAGGCTTTCAGAGCTTTCCTGCTGCTGAGATAGGGGCTCCTCTGTGGGATTTCAAGGAAAAATGGTCTGCTAACTCTTTTCCATTACTGGGCAGATAGGCTCCATTTGGGAAAAACCTTCCACATTACTTTTAATTTTGTTTAAACTAACGTTTTGTGGGAAACAAATACTTTTAAGATAGGAAAAGTATTTTCCCTGCTTATCTCATGACTTTGATGTACTTTTAAAAGGGAGTGAACGTTCTTAAAAGTTATTTAAAACTACTTTTTCTGTGGTGGATAAACTGTGTTTATTTTACTTTTAGGCACTGGGGAAATCATTTAAAGTTATTTTTACTGTGTTTTCTGTGCAAAAAGTTACATTTCTGTTACTTTCATGTTTTACTGACTATTGTGGCTAAGCTTACCCAGGAAACAAACACCATTTTCAGCTGGACCATGGAACAAACTACTGGTTCTTTGGTTGGACCTTCTTGCAGCCACAAAGAGAAAAAGATAACTAAGCAATTTTTGCCACTAAAGCATGCTGGTGATTTGCTTCAGGCACAGGTGGGTTTGCAAAGCGGTTCCTCAGACCACTTATTTTTTCTTTATAGCACTCTGGTGTTGGTCATGCAGCCACCATGGACCAAGGGTTAGAGTTCCCCTCAGTGAGCAAGGGAGAGCTACTCTTGTCAATCATTTAAGAAGGGGCAAGGAATGCGTTCCTGCTTAGCCAGAATGTTGTGCCAATTCCTAGGGTAGCTGTTGATGGCAATACTGAGTCTGTTTCCTTAACTTTCCTGTCAAAAAGAGACAGAAAGCAAAGCTTTTAGCCTCTCCTATGTCAATTATTCTGGACTGGAGTAATTTATTGGACTTGGACTTTTCTTGTAAGGTGGTTTCTGGTGAAAGAAAAAGGGATTTCTTCCCCTGAAGAAGTTTAAGAAGTGGAATCTGTAAAGGAATGTGAAGGGACAGATGAAGTGTTTTCTTCTCAGGTTTCTGATTCAGTCTTAGGAGAGTGTGGTATTTGATTCTCCCTGTGAGGGATTCTCTTTCTCTGATATTGTTTCCAGAATGAGCCATTGTTTTCAGTGGGAAAATACTAAGTTTTTTCTGTCATGTAGAACATATTATGATTTGCTACAATTGGAATTTCCAGAACCATCACCCCCCAATGCAGTCAGTATTGGATGATATATTTGTCACAGACTGTGGTTTCGCTAAAAGTACACTTCCTACCCCTAAGAAACCTGACAGAATGTACAAAGTACCTCGTTTTTCAAGTTTTTATACACTAGTCCCAGACCTGTCCCAGCAACTATAGATCTGATGTTGTTTTCTTCATTCCTTCTCATGATAGGTTCAAGGATCTGACCTTGAGATCTGGCTTGGCCACATTCTACAGACTTGGATTTGACTCTCAAGCTCCTCCTTCTTACCCATAATGCACTACATCCAACCAAGTACCTCAAATCATGTTTGCCGCTTCAGTGTCCAAATGCGAGTGTCATGCTCTCAAGCTGTGGGAATCATTTCCTTTGGAAACTTTTCAAAACTATTGCAAGATTTTTCCTGTAAGTCCACCCTCCTTCTTGTTATTATTATTGTGTGTGTGTGTGTGTGTGTGTGTGTGTGTGTGTGTGTGTGTGTGTGTGTGTGTGTGTGTGTGAGATAGCTATTTTTTCCTGTAAAAAAAAAAAAAAGTTCTGTCTTAGACAGTTATTTTAACTGGTCTTTCCTTAACTTTAAACATAAAGCTTATATTTAGTCTTGGTATATTTTCTTGTAGTTAGGTTTGTGTTAGTAACCTCTCAATAAGGTTACGTTGGTTAGCTTTGACAGTTTGTTTTTTGGGGAGCTTTACTGATGATGGTGGACAAGCCTTCGCCTGGTTTCAAATATTGCACTTCTTATGGACATAAAATCCCCAACCAGGATGCCCCTCAGAAGATGATGTGCAAAAGGAACAGGTAAGGAAGTGCAGGCCAACACTAAGGGACTCTGGCTAACAAAGTTCGCAGATGACTGCAAACTGGGGGCCATTATTGAATCCCCAAATTATGTAGATATTCTACAAAACGGCCTTACAGAAACAAATCCTTGGTGGCAGAGCCATGGGCTCAAGCTCAATGCCAAGAAATGTATAGTTATCCCCGTTGGGGAAAAAACATGTACCCATGAATTACCACATAGGTGGTAGTACACTAAACACTAAATGCGTGATAAGAGACTTAGGGACACAGGTGGACAGTGGTCACACCTTCAATAACCATATCGCCACAACAGTCAGGAAATCCTTCTATGTGGCACACCTCATCACTAAGGGCTTTTCATTCAGAAAAAAAGGAGGTCATTGTCCCACTGTACTCATCCCTCATTAGACCCATTATAGAATACAATACCCTGTTCGGTATGTACCTGTCAAGACATCTACAACAACTGGAAAGGCCGCAGAAATACCTCACTAAAAGAATCACAGGCCTAAAGCAGATGCCCTATGCTGACCATCTAAACAAACTCCAGCTATACTCTGTCGCATATCATCTACTCAGAGGTGATCTCTGCTTAACATACAAGGCCATCTCAAACCCAGAGCTGTTGGACATGCTACACTTAAAGAAATCCCAGTCCCACAGAGCCACAGACTCCAGGGATCTAAACCTTGTCATCACAATGAACAAAATATGCTGGAGGGATAGGTTCCTGATTCAGAGACTCACCAGGCTCTGGAATAGACTGCCCATACATATCAAGCAGGGCTCCTCTTTGGCCCTCTTCAAAAGGAACCTTGACGATTGGATGGGAGATAGTAAATTAACTCCGGGGATCACGTCAGTCATCCTTCTAGACAGGGGTCCAGGGAAGTAAATACTGTGGGAAGAAATAGCCAGAGAATTGTTATGGCTAGGCTTGTATAGGCCCTAGGGCCGATAGGCTAGTACCAACCTATGAACCTATAAGGGAGGCACACTGACTCCCCATTGGAGTCTTTAACCAAGAACACTGACTTCAATTGAGGGCGAAGGATCCCCCGATCCCCACCTGAAGACATTTCCTCTGGGGACATATTAGAGATCTCGAAGCAAAAAGGTGGGTGGTCTGTCCAACCTCCTTCTTCTGAGAAGTCAGTTAGTTCTCTTAGAAGCATTCAGGATGAGCCCATCAATGTCCTGGGTGACACCCCCCCCCCAGTGGATGCCCTGGTTGATTTGGTGTCCTGCCAGGCATGGAAGGAACCAGACACCATCAAACCCATAACCATGCGACCCGATAAGTTTCTGGTACTCCCAGCAAATAGGAAGCATTGGAGCAAGGATCCCATAGTTGATGCCATCATGATGGCAGTGGCAGCCACTAAGAAAGAGCTGGCAGAAGAAACTGCTAATGTCCATCTACCCTTCAGGGAATCTAGAGTGTTGGACAGGATTGGGAAGCACATTTACACCTCAGCCACCTTTGTGCTGAGGTCATTGAAATACCTGGCCCAATGTACCCGGCTTCAGAGAGATCTGATCAAGGAACTCTCAGCTTCTGTCTGAGTCCATGCTTGCAGATGAATTTAAAAAAAATTTCTCCCAATCTGACCACTGTATCATCCACTGCCAACTCATTGATGAGGTTGATCTCCCATACCAAGGAAGATACTTCACAAGCAGCCAATTGAGAACTTACCCTAAGGAGGCATGCCCAGGTGAGGCTATGTGATTTTGCGGAGCCCTTTAAGGCATCCATCCTGAATGCCATTACAATGGCTCTTTGCTGTTTGGGCTATCAGTTCAAGATACACTCACCCACAGAGAAAAGGACAGGAAGACCCTTTCTGCTGTAAGAATAAAATTTTCTACCCCCAGAGGTCCTTCTCAAGGAACCAACGTGGAGGTAAGAAAATGTGGTTTCACAAATCCCAAGGGCCTTTCCAGGACCTGTGCAGGGAACCCTCATCTAGAGGCAGAGGAGGAAGGTTTGATGGTAGACACTACCATAGAAGCAGAGAGGGTCCGCAGAACCAGGGCTTTAGGGAACCTTTTCCCAATAAGCCCTACCAGCACTCCTGAAATGCTGCTTGACTGTCTGTCTCTGGAGACAGTCAGGGGCCCACTATCTTTTCACTCAGAAGCCTGGATCCAGTTTGCTCAAAACCATTGGGTGCTAAGCATAATATCCAGAGGCTATCACATTCCCTTTTCTGTTCTTCCCCCAAACTCCAAAAGCCTTCCCGGTGTGCCACCCAGTCAGAGAGAGTAGGCAGCACAGGAAATTCAACAACTGTTGCACAAAAAGAGTCATCCTAGAGGTCCCAGATGAGCAGAAAGGATTTGGAACTTACTCCCACTTCTTTTTGGTGCCAAAAAAGACAGGGGACCTAAGATCCATTCTAGCTATAAGCAAGCTGAATGGATATGTAAAGAAGTCAAGGTTCTAAATGGTGATGGTTCAATCCATTTTGCCACTGTTGCAGAAAAATGACTGGATGTGCTCAACAGATCACGTCAAAATAGATAGGTGCTCAAGGACATATCTGTGCTTCTGACTGGGAGCCAGTCATTGCCTGTTCTGACCACTGCCCTTTGGGCTCACCACAACCTCCAGCAGGTGTTCACCAAATGGATGGCAGTGGTAGCAGCTCACTTGAGGATCAGAGGATTCCAGGTGTTTCCATATTTAGACGATTGGCTCCTTACCATTTTCATGAGGCATCAGCTAATCCAAGCCAGGGATTACTTAATAGAGTTATCGCATTCCCTGGGCATGACCATAAAACTGTGCAAATCCAACCTGACTCTGGTACATAACCTAGAATTTATAGGGACACAGGTGAACACAAAGAATCCGATAGCTTCTCTGCCCATACACCAAGTAACAACTCTGAGAAATCAGGTACAGGACCTGTTATCTCAACAGGCCTCTCCTGCACAGATGGTCTTACAAGCCCTAGGACCCATGCCAGCAGCTATCCTGTTCATCCTTCTAGCCAGATTCTTCATGCAGATTCTTCAGTGGACATTAGCACTGCAGTGGTCCATTCTCTTTCAACCGCTGTCCCTTCCCATCAGATTGACTCCAATTTGCAAGGGTCACCTTA
Organism: Protopterus annectens; assembly: GCF_019279795.1. NCBI lineage: Eukaryota > Metazoa > Chordata > Ceratodontiformes > Protopteridae > Protopterus > Protopterus annectens. The sequence continues at coordinate 327,341,001 of NC_056737.1, forward strand.
GCTGATGGGTACAGTTAGACAATCTCCTTCTAGGCAAACCTTTCTTAAACAGCCCCCGATAGCCACCATGACCATGGATGCTTCCCAGTTTGGGTGGGGGGGGGGGCATTACAATGGGAAGATGGTCCAAGGCATGTGATCCCCTATCAAGACCAGGTTGCATATCAGTGTCTTAGAGATGAGAGCAGTCCTCCTAATGTTGCAAGCCTTTCAGGACGATCTCCCCTTAGGGAAAATTGCAGTACATACTGACAACATGTTGTCTGGTACATCAACAAACAAGGAGGAACCTGTTCTTACCCCTTGTGCAGGGCGGCCATGAGGGTGTGTGAGTGGGTGATATCTTCAGACTGCCTTCTAGTTGCAATGCATATCCTGGGGAAAACCAATGATCTAGTGGACAGACTCAGCAGATCGCTCCTGGTTCTGCACAAGTGGTCCTTCAATCAATCAGTGGTGAACATAATCTTCAGCTGTTGTGGTAAACCTTGCTGCGACCTCTTTGCCTCTCCCCTCAACAACAAATTCAGCAAGTTCTTCACTCTGATCCCTCATCCAGGGGAGTCCCTGAGGGATGCACTAGTTCACGATTGGCCCCGAGGTCTCCTGTATGCTTACCCTCCTCTTCCTCTCTTCCTGAAGTAGGTTGACAAGCTTGGTCATCCTCATTGCCCTCTTCAGGCCTCGTCAGGTGTGGTTCCCCTTCCAATGGTCTCATCTAAAATATCCTCCTAGGATATTGGAGCCAAGGCAGGACCTCCTTTCTCATCCATCAGGGATGTAGCATCCGAATGTTCGTGCCCTCAAACTTGACCACTTGTTTTCTCCACTTCTAACCCTAGTGAGACAGTCCAGGCTTTTTCCCTCGGTCCAAAAGATACTTCTAGCCTCACAAAAGGTTTCCACCAAAACAGTTTACATGAATAAGTGGAAGATTTGTTATTTGGGCCACAAGCAGAAACATTAATCATTTCTTAGCACCCATTTCTGACATTCTGCTATTTCTTAGTACTGTATTCAAGGAAGCTGCTAGCTTCTCAACTATGAAGATTCAGTTAGCTGCTATTTCTAATTTCCATGCTGCAAGTCAGTCTCATTCTCTGTTCACTTTTAGGTTGTGCAAATCCTTCATGAAAATGTTTTCTTGTTAAGGCCTCCCATCAAGGACCCATCCCCCTCCTTGAGATCTCACTGTCATGTTTGCAGGCTTTGACCCAGGGACCCTTCGAACCAGCTGCAAGTTGTAACATGAAGTTTTTGTCACGGAAGACCATCTTTTTGGTGGCTAGAACTTCCGCTAAGAGAATTTCTGAACTACAAGTCTTATCCTCTAAGCTTTCTTGCATAGTTTTCATAAGGACATAGCATCTTTATGCACCAATCCTACCTTTAAGCCCAGAGTAGCCACTGAGAACAATATCAACCAATCCATCCATTTACCAGTGTTCTTTCTAAATTTCTCCAATAAAGGGGAGTATGTTCTTCACCTTCTAGACATTCATAGACAACTTTGTTTTTACCTGCACAGGAACAAGCAACACAGGAAGTCTGACCAGCTCTTTGAAGCATTCTCATCTAGTAGACTAGGATAAACGGTGTCCAAAATTACCTTGGCAAAATGGATATCTGGCTATGTTTTGTACACTTACTCACTCAAAGGATTGGAATTGTCTAGAAATCCCAGTGCACATTCCACCAGAGCTATGACTACTACTTCTGCTTTCTATTTTAGAACCTCCATTGATAATTTTGTGCAGCAGTGACATGGTCTAACAGTCACACCTTTGTTTTGTACTACAAATTGGATATCTTTTCCAGGAGCAGGACCTCCTTTGGTTCGATGGTGCTCTGGCATGTCATTCCATGGGGCCACTCAGGATATACGTATCTGGGGACTGATCCCATCGTGAGGAGGAATGAAGAAGACAACATCATATTAAAAGGTTATGTCTTACCACAACTTGGTATCTGTGTTGAATTCCTTCTTCCCTCCTCACTTTCCCACCCAAACATCCTCCTGTCTCATTTGATCTAGAGGAGCCTGGATTATGAAAGGACTCCTGTGTCCCATGTGTGAGCCTCTTCTACCATTCCTTGCTGTGTGGGTGATGGATGCATGGAATTAACAAACTTGATCTGAGGTACTTGGGTGAATGTAGTGCATTTTGGGAAAGAAGGAAGAGCTTGAGAGTCTGCTCCAAGTCTGTAGAATGTGGCTGAGACAGATCCAAAGGTCAGATCTGAGACACTATCGTGAGGAGGAATGGAGGAAGACAACACAAATGCCAAGTTATGGTAAGACATAACCTTTTATTTTTGTTAATCCAGCTGCTGCTAAACATTTTGATCTGATGTTGCCATTTTCATTCATTCCTCAACGGATGGGTATTGGATCTGACTCTGTCACTTTTCTTTTAGACTCTGGCTTAGACAATTGAGCTCCTCCCTTACCCATAATGTCCCTTACTGCTGCTTTACCTCAGATCTTGTTTGCTGCTCAAATGGTGATATTTGTAAGTGAATGATAGAATTTTATTCCTTTAACTATTCCTTCCTTGCTGGTTACCTGTACTCCTCCCTTCACCCTTACAGTTTTTCTTTAGATAAGTTGTGTTTCTATCTAGCTCATATTTCTACCCTTCTTGGGTAACTTTCCATTACCATTGTTGGTAACTTCTGTCCCTCTCATACCCCTTTTTCTTAAAGTAGTGTTATAGTTACCATTGTTGATAGCTCTTTTCTTCTGCTTTCATCTCCCTTAAAAAAAAAAAAACTTTTTTTCTTTTCTACCTTTGGTCTTCTCCTCTTTGATACCGTAGCAGATTAGCAAACGGTTTTAAGAAATGCATTTCCTTTGTGCACAAAATACCCAATTCTGATGCCCACAGGGAGTGTGTTTATTGTCTAGGCCCTATTCACCTGGATTCCCCCTGTAAGATTTGTTTGGGGTTTAATGCCAGGGCCATTAGCAGTAGGAGAAATAAGCTAGTTTTTAAGATGCTTCTTTCTGCTTCAGCTCCTTTCTCTTCTGCTTTGACATCAGGGACTCAAACCCTCTAAAAAAAAAATGAGATCTTCGGAGCCAAGGGAGCATGAAGCATAGCTCTCCCTCTCGGTCTCTAAAATCCACTCCGATATCAGAGCCACCTGCCAAACTTGCTAAATGTTCAGATGTGACTTCCTTAGATCTAACTCCTTCTACTGCTGTTACCTCAGTGTCAGAGCTCTCTGGGCTCTCATGAGCCGATCTCTCCATGGCTCTGGTCACCATTTTTGCAAGAAACTCCTTGGCAGTTTTTCTTGCCCTCCTTACACCTCTTCATCCATCAGGTCCTCATGAAGTCTCTTCAAACTGATGTGGATAAGATGACGAGGAAATTTCTCAGGACTCAGATTCAGATGGAGGTTTTATGGTCTCCATCTCCCATTGGATCTGTGAACCTTCAACCAGTTTCCCTTCCCTTCGTCCCTCCTTCTACTATCCGACCAGCTATTTCAGAGCCATCAGGTCTGAGAACCCTGATAGTCAAGATGTCGGATCCGAAGATAGATTTATCTTTGACTCCAACCATATCCCTGACTTGTTTGGTGCTGACCCCCCTTGAGCAGGATGAGTCTCGTAGCCGAAGCATAGGGGTCAGATCTGGGAGGATGTCTTCAACTCTGAGAGTCTCAGAGCTGTCACTTCCCCTCACAGCTTGGCACTGGACAGCTCAGGTCCAACTCCTCACTTGGATCAGAGGTCTGGGCAGGGTCGGGGCTAGAAAGCACCAGGAGTTTTGGTACCACTAAGGGTCGCCTCGGCTTCTCCTGGTCTCTCTGCTTTTGAGGTAGTGGAGAGGATATTTTCTCATCTGAGAACACTCTTGACTCTTATTTCTTTGGATCCTTACCCCATTCCATCTTTGTATTCAGCTTCTGATCCTTATCTACCTATTCCACAGGGCCAGCTGGCCCCTCTAGGTTTCCAGGCAGTTCCAGTCCAGGAACTTCCCATCTCTTCCAATACCTCTACAGACTGTAGCACTGAAGAGGTTTCGTGGAAGAGTGTAAAAGGAGAATTTAGATTCTCCTCAGGAATCTCTTACTGAATATACTGATTTTGATGAAGAGGAAGGGTCCCCCAGGTCAACACTGGAAGATGTCTCTTTTGGAGACATTCTAGAGATCCTTCAAGGAATAGGTGATTGGTCCTCTGAACCCCCCCTTCCCAGGTGGAGGAGTCAATGTTCCTGGCCTATCTATGTCTTGCCCCCCCCCCCGTTGGATGATTTAATAGACCTTGTCTTCCGATGGACTTGGAAGGAATCAGATACCGTAGAACCTATTCTCCGTCACCTGTACAAGAACCTAGCTCCACCAATGGACAGACCCTTCTGGAGTAAGGCAATTCCCATAGATGAACAGGAAATAATGCTCAAGTACTGTAATCAAGATAATCCAGCAATAAAAAGCACCAATGATGTCAGTAAGGTTGAAAAAAACAAAACCATCCACGAATAAAAGACTCCAGAGAAACTTTATGTAGTGTTCCACAAATAATACAAACAATATCACTAGAACGGTTAAGCACTTTCATCCCCATAGACTTGGGACTTTATCAAAACTGTTAAATAAGACAGTTTAAAGACTTTTTATTTAATTTAAAACAGTAATGTGATACTCTATCTTTTAAAATTGAAAACGGCATCACACTAAAAATGCTAGTCACATAAATGACATCCAAAACTACTAAATAGCAACACATAAAACATTACAGAAACTACTTTCCTTATTTAAAAAAATCATCTGTGTAAAACATGAGTTACGCTATTGTAAAATATGTGTAATCTAAGGGTGAGATCATATTAAAGTGTCTCCCTTTTATTAGAACTTAAAAGGCTGCACAGTTAAATGTAATGTGTATAAAAACATGCACAAACCATTAAGCAGACTTGACTGTACCATAAAATGTACCTCACAATAAATTACTTAAGAAATTATGTTTTGAAAAAAAAATACAACATCATAAATCAGCTGCTTTAATTCTTAAGACTGGTGCTATTGAAATGTGGTTATTTAAACCTGATGTGTGTGCTGCATTTAACATCACCTGCCAGCTCTCTTTTTTCCATCTCTGTTTCCAAAGAACCTTCCCTCAATCTATTTGGAACCATTTCTAGAACACCTAATAAAAACTTTGTGAATGAGGGTAAGTGAGGGTATGTTTAAGCAATGCGTTATTAATGTTACCCCTGGTAATAGCGAGTGTGTGTTCATAAGTACGATTACGAAACTGCCCTTTGGTCTTTCCAATATAAAAATTATTACACCCTGTGCATGCAGCTAAGTAAACTAGCCCTGTAGTGGCACAATTACCCTCACCCAACTTGAGCGTGGCAGTGTTATTGGTAATTCCCATAGATGCCATGGTTGTTGTGGCAGCCACCAAAAGGGAGTTAGCCGAACAGAGCTCCTCTGTTCACCCCCCTAACAGAGACTCTAGGGCTTTGGACGAGTTTGGAAAGCACATGTATGCATCAGCAACCTTTGCATTATGGTCTCAATTATTCAGCATACTTTACTAGATTACAGAGGGACTTTATTAAGGAATTCTCTAAATCTACCTCTGGGTCCATATCAGCAGAGGAACAAAAGATGTTATGTGGTCCAATCTTGCCTACATTCTTACTCACGGATTCGGAGCCGAACATCGGCTCCAACTCGGCCAACTTATATTTTTCTAGCACGAAGTCTCTAATTGGCTGGGCTAACCTGGTATCCCATGTTGCACCACTCTATAACCCCAGATCTCGTTTGCCGCTCATGTAGCTAGGACGTGGTCTCGCTTGGTTGTGGCTAAGTAGCTTTAAAACTTCTTTTTTCACTGAAAATTGTCTTTTTTCTTCACAAAAGCTATTTTAATAGCTGTTTGCTCGTTATTATCGTTTTTCTTGTGGTGTGAGTGTATTATTTGTGGTATCCCTCCGTTCCTACGGGCTAGGCCCGTTTAAGTTAGAGGACCTAGTCCTCCCTCCTTTGTGTAGTTTGTCTGAGGAAAGCATTTGTCCCTTGCTTTGGTGTGTGTCTTGTTGTCAGGTAGCTTTCATCCTTCTAAGTTGGGAACTGCTGATTGAGAGCCCAGTGTCCAAGTGTATTAGTTCTGGTTTAAGCACTTGGGCTTCAGGCCAGTTATTTTACATTAAGAAGGTTCATGGTCTGCACTCTTGTGGGAGAAGAGGCTGGACTCTGCCCTTCTGAGCTGGGAATTTCTGATTAAAGGTTTATAGTGCCTGAATATTTGAACTGTATCTTACTGAAATTGGTACACCTTGTTTGCTGTAGCATAGACTAGATCCAGGCCTGCTGAATCTAGCTTTGTTTATATGCTTGTTGTTTGTTTGCTTGTTATTTCCCTGGAAGCTAATTCCACCTAATACGAGGCTTCTCAGCGCTTCTGTGGATCACTAGTGATATCTGCATTGCTTACTGTACTTATTTCCTTGTTTCACTTGAAAGAAAGTTACTGTTTGTCGTTTTTGCATTTAGTTACTTGTAACACATTGCACTCAAGTTACCTGGCACTTGCTCACTAAAGCAATTATATAAGTCAGCACTAAAAATTAAAAGCACTACACCCTCACTCCCCACTGGCCCTTGTTTTCAATTATTAAGGAATTCCCAATATTATTCTAGCATGTCCAAAGGTCAGTTGTCAATCTCCTCTCTGGTCCAGCTGGTGAATCTGGGAATCTTGAGGCAATGTATAACTGCCTCATGTACACAGACAACCCTCTCCTCCTCCCACATAACACAAATACTTGCGAGAGATGCAGCTATTTAGCCAAACTGGAGGCTGAGCTTTCTCAACTCAGGACTGGCAAGACCAGACAGGAGGAGAAGGCAACTACACACACCACAAAACCAGCCTCACATAATGCTACCACACCACTGAATCAAACACATAAACACACAAAGACATACTCGGAGGCTCTGAGTAAAAATTTACCTAAACAGCGGAGGCCTCCAAAGCAGACACCCAAACAACTGCTACCTCAAGACACCCCACAAGCAACACATAAACTACAAAATCAGTGTGCAAAGCAGTCACAGCCCTTAAGGCCAAATACAACACCAAACGTACTTGTCATAGGTGACTCCATAGTCAGACACACTGACGTCGCACTCACCAGGCTGAACAAGGAGCGGGTCACAGTAAGCTGCCTATCGGGCGCTAGAATCCGCCACATAACACAAGCACTCGGGTCACTCCACGGCAAGTACAAATATGACACAGTCATTGTCCATGCTGGTGTGAACGACCTGAGACGTACCTCCCTGGACTACATGAAAAGATACATAGAGGAGCTCTCTGATTATGTAGCCCAGGCAGGTATGACCCTGAGCAGTATCCTTCCTTCACCAAGAATGATGCCACAATATAGAGACAAAATGATCAGCTTTAACAATTGGCTTAATGTCTGGTGTCATTCAAAGGGGATCCAGTGTCTGTCTGCCTGGGATGACATGCTTGACAAGCCACGCTGCTTCGCAAGGGACGGCTTGCACCTGTCACCCCTGGGATTCCGGATATTGGCTAAGGCTCTTGCTACCCCCATAGTGCCTTTTTTAGGCAAAGCTCAAATTCTAAACCTACCATCCTAGAAAACAAAAATGGGAAGAAACTGAGGGTAATGCTGCTCAATGCCAGAAGTCTAAATCTCAAAATGCACGCACTCGAGGCCCTTCTCAGTATGGAGAACATCGATGTCTGTGCTGTAACTGAAACCTGGTTCAAGGCTCCTGAGAGCACCCGGCACTATTAGGTTTTACCTCATATCATGCGTTCCGGCCCCAAAACCCGGACCACACCACAAAAGGAGGGGGTGTATCCATATTCATAAAGGATACCCACACCTCCAGGTTGGTGGCAACGCACGAAGCTTCGGAAACCATCCAGGTGCAACTAACCATAGGCAAAACTGCTTTACAAATTGTAGCATGCTACAGGCCACCCCCTCAAACTCAGGAACCCCACAAAGCCTTCCTGAAGACACTGGAGGGTATAAATGTAGCTCCAAACACCATCATATTGGGTGACTTCAACTACCCGAATATAGACTGGGAACATTACTCAAGCCCTAACTTTCTAGCCCAATGGTTCCTGGAGTTCATAAATTCAAATGCCATGGAACAGCTAGTCACTGTTCCCACGAGAGGAGAAAATATACTAGATCTCATTATCACAAACATGGGGACAAAATGCTCCACATCGGAAGTATATCCCTCATTGGTGAGATCTGATCATAAACTAATCTCACTGGAAATCCAAATCCCGCCCCAACCCCAAACAAAAAAGACCACAGTGAAGAACTTCTCTAAAGCAAACTTCACACTACTCAAGACTGGTGTGGCATCCTTCAAGGCCCCTGAGCCAGTGGAAACCACAACCCAAGCTGCGGAAGCCCTTACAAATGCCTTCTATGAACACCTCCAGGACTGCATGGATCAGGCAATCCCAAATAAAACCAAGACTCTTTCCACAAAGGGCAAACATCCAGTCTGGTGGACCCCAGCCATTAACAAACTTTACAATAAGAGGAGAAAGCTATTACATGATAGAACAAAATCCATAAAGGGGAAGTCACCCCTGATCATTATTAGTAAAAAATACGAGCACTCATAAAATCAACTAAGGCCAATTTTGAGAGAAAAATTGCCATGGATTCAAAGGACAATCATAAGGCCTTTTTCAGCTATGTTAGGAACCTGGGTGGAAACTCCCAGATATGCTCAGAATTAGTCCAAAATGATACAAAAATCACTGAACCCACAGACATTGCCAACATACTGGCAGACAGGTTCAGTGCAAACTTCACCCCACTCAAGGAGAGATAACTATCCCAGCGGAGTGTAGCCTCCCAGACATCTCAAATGCGCAGGTGAAAGCTGCTCTCTCTAAAGCTAAAAACACAGCATCAATGGGACCGGATGGTGTGCTACACAAGCTAAATGAGGAATTAAACCCGCACATAAGGCAGCTGTTTAATCTCAGCCTTACCACAGGATACGTGCCCAAGGAGTGGCGTACGGCAACTGTGGTCCCACTCCACAAAGGCGGTGCCTCTACGGACCCTGGTAATTACCGCCCCATAAGCTTAACAAGTCTAGTCTGCAAAGCTATGGAGAGGATCATAATGGAGCTCATAAACAAAGATATAGGGGACTTGCAGACATTGGACCCGACCCAGTTTGGCTTCGTCAAGGGCAGATCATGCCTTTTGAACTTGGTCGACTTCTTCGGAACAGTCACCAAGGCCATTGATGAGGAAAGGCAGTCCATACAGCCTACCTTGACCTTGCAAAGGCTTTCGACACAATACCCCACTTGGGTATTGTAGAAAAACTTACCAGCTTAAATGTAAACCTGTATGTCACAAGATGGGTTGCAAACTGGCTTAAGGACAGAACCCACAGGGTTAGAGTTGCTGGCGCTATGTCAGACTCCAAGCCGGTCACAAGTGGTGTCCCACAGGGCTCGGTCCTTGGCCCCCTATTGTTCGGCATCTACTTCTCAGAAGTACAGGCCAACATGGGAGGACTTTGGCTGACAAAGTTTGCAGATGACTGCAAACTGGGCGCCATAGTGGAAAGTGCATCGGACATGGATATCCTTCAGAAGGGACTCACGGAAACAGATAGCTGGTGCCAGAGCCATGGCCTGAAGTTAAACGCCAAAAATGTATAGTCATACCCTTCAGGAAAAACAAGGTAACCCCAAGCTACCATATAGGTGGCAATCCACTAAGCACAGAAGAGGTTATCAGGGACCTGGGGACCCAGGTTGACAGTGGCCTTTCTTTTGACACTCATGTTGCTAAAGTGGTTAGAAAGACCTTCTACATTGCCCACCTGATCATGAAGGGATTCACATCCAGATCTAGTGAGGTCATTGTTCCCCTGTACTCTTCACTTATCAGACCAATGATCGAGTACAATGCCCCATTCGGGATGTATCTCACCCGACATCTGCAGCAGTTGGAGAGACCCCAAAAGTTCCTCACCAAAAGGATAAAGGGACTCCAAAATCTGTCATATGCTGCCAGATTGAAGAAATTCCAGCTCTATTCAGTCGCATACCGTCTGCTTAGAGGTGACATGTGCCTGACATACAAGGCCATGTCCAACCCGGAATTAATGGACATGCTCCACCTCAAAAAATCCAAATCCACCAAAACCACTAGAGCAAGCGACTTAAACCTTAGCACGGATATAAATAGGACGTGCTGGAGGGATAGATTTATTACTCAGAGACTCCCTATGCTGTGGAATAAAATCCTGGTCCATGTGAGGCAGAGCACCTCGCTGGCTCTGTTCAAGAGAAATCTTGACCTGTGGATGGGAGATCGTAGGTTTACCCCGGGAATCATCTCTGTGTCACTGCTGGACAGAGGCACAACAAACTAATGGGCACAGTATTTTTTCATATAAGGGGTGGCGTAAGCCACAAAACTTTGGGCTAGGCTTATAAATGCCTTAGGGCAGATAGCCTAGTATAAACCTATGAACCTATGAACTTATGTCAGAATCGTTTAACTTAGAGATTCTTGTCAACTGTTCTTAGCGGTAGTTTCCCACCTTAACCGTTGTGGCCTAAAGTCCTGTTTCTGTGGTGTTGTGTACTGTGGTTTTGCTGTTATGTCTAAGGATCAAAAAGAACACAAACCCTCCGGGTTTAAGAAGTGTTCTAAATGTAGCTACAAGATGTCCATAACAGATGGACATGCTGTTTGTTTATACTGCCTGGGGGCGATCCATTTACAAGAGTCCTGTAGTTTTTGTCACGCTTTTAGCCCTAGGGTGCTACAGGAGAGAAAAAATAAACTTATACTGAAGGGGTCTTCTTAAGCCTTCCTTTGAGGAGTCCTTGGACTCTTCCTCTGGTTCACAGTCTAAAACCAAGACTTCTAAGACTAAGAAAAGATCTCCGGCTCCATCTGTTTCATCGGAGCCACCGGAGAAGACTACCAAATTGGATTCTACCTCCTCGGCTCCTTTGTCCTCGAGGCCGCAGGAGGTAGCTGTGATTCTTGAATCTGCCTCGGCTCCTATCCTGTTAGAGCCCATTCGGAGCCGGTCTCCTAGTGTCAGACAAGGATCTCCAGATAGGAGATCACAGTCACCTTCTCTCTCCTCCAAATCCTCCAGACTCTCTGATTTGGATGTGGATAGGGTGGTCCAGAGGCTCCTGCAGTCGCCGGTTTTGGCAAAATTATTTTTGGCTCCGACCCAGTCGGCTGCGGAGCCAGTCCCGATGAGTGCACCCATGTTTCCTCCTCCGAGCACCTCCTTGTCTTCGGAGCCAGAGTGTTCTGCTCCGGGTGATGTTCTGCCAGCTCCGATACCTCTTAAGGCTTTATCGTTGCCGACGTCGGCTCCTACCATGTCGGCTCTGTCCTCTGGTTTCGGAACCCCCATTTCCTCGGTCGGGCCCGAGGGGGATACTTCGGGACTTTTGTCGGTTCCGAGCCTCCCTCTCGGCGCTTCGGCTCGGGGAACTTTGGTTCTGATCTTGGCCTCGGAAATTGGTCCATCCTCAGATATGGGGGGACCCGCCTTCGAGGCCATGAGGAGCGCACTGGCCAGATTCTCAGTGACATCACCCAGATCGGTCATTCCATCCCCTTCCACTCTGGCAAGAGCCTCTGATGTCCCCCTATCGGTTGACGGTGGAGCCCCAAGGTCTGGGGATACCCCCATGAGCGGTCCCCAAGTTTCTGAGGGCCCCTCAGAGTCTGTGCCTGAGGAGCCCCCAAGAAAGAAGTTGTGTAAGAGGAAGCACATAGACGCCCAGGATGAGTCCCTCACCTCTGATACCAACCTTGAGGAGTCAGAGGGGTCCCCAAAGTCATCCTCCGATGACATCTCTTTCTCCGACATCCTGGAGATTTTGAGGCAGAGAGGCGGCTGGTCATCCAAAAACCCCTCTAAGGAGGAGTCGGTATTCCTCAAGGCCTTTGGGGCTCAACCCTCCACCTCCTGGGTGTCACCACCCTTCGATGAGCTCCTGGATTTGATCTGTCGAAGGGCGTGGGAGACTCCTGACTCAGTGGAACCTGTACCAAGATGCCCTAATAAATTTCTCTCAGCTCCCCCTGGGAAAGAGTTCCTATCCAAAGGGGTTTCTGTGGATGCCATGGTGGTGGTGGCAGCCACTCAGCAGGAAGTAGCTGAGTCTTCTTCCTCCATCCATCCTCTTAACAAGGAGTCCAGGAGTATAGATCGGTATGGGAAGCGTACCCTCTCTTCAGCGAACTTCACACTTTGGTCTCTGAACTATCTATGTCAATTTACTCGGCTCCAGAGAGATCTCCTTAAAGAGTTAGGAGATACTCTAACGGGTAATGTACCTGAGGCGTTAACACAGATGGTTAACGCCCAGTTGTCTACTTTTGGCTCGATTGTCAACTCGTCCATGAGGCTGATATCTTATGCAGCCAAGGGGGCGAGCAGGGCAGCTAGCTCAGGTGTAGCCCTTAGGAGGCAAGCCTGGATGCGCCTGTGTCATTTCGCGGAGGCCTTCAAGTCTTCCTTCACTGATGCCCCCTTTGATGGGTCCTCACTCTTTGGGACCAAAGTGAAAGATACCCTCACCAGATGCAAGCAAGAGGGAAAGACCCTGTCTGCCATAGAGGTCCGTTTTTCCTTACCATCTAGGCCTTACCCCAAGGCTCAGAGGGGAGTAAAGATGTGGTTCAAAAAGTCACAGAAGTCTTTCCCTGACAGTCAAGGTGAGCCCCCCTCCAGAGGCAGAGGAGGGGGTGGCTATTCTGGGAGATGCCGTCCTAGGGGCAGACGAGGCCCTCACAGTTCGGGAGACTGTGATTCCTTTCGCGGACCTTCCTATCATCGTCCCTGATGTATTGCCTGACTGTGCTGTTCTGGAGCCAGTCGGGGGGGCCGCATTTTGTTGTACCAGGGGCAAGTATCACTCAGGATCGATGGGTGCTTCGTATAGTTACCGGAGGTTATTCCATCCCCTTATTGTCAGACCCTCCTCCACCCAAGAGAATCCCAGACGTTCCACCCAGTCAAAGGGATCATGCAACACTAGAAATTTCAAAGTTGCTGGAAAAAGGAGTCATCCAACCTGTCCCCTCAGACCAGATCGGATTAGGGACTTACTCAAGACTCTTTTTGGTGCCGAAAAAAACAGGGGACCTGAGGCCCATTTTGGATCTTAGCCGACTGAATCGATACGTTCTAAAGTCCAAGTTCCGAATGGTCACCCTTCAGTCTATTTTTCCGTTGCTGGGAAAAGAAGTATGAATGTGCTCCATCGATCTCAAGGATGCTTAATACCATATCAAAATGGACAGGACATCCAGGAGTCATGCTTCTGGCTGGGAGCCAGTCATTTCCAGTTTTGTGCCGTGCCCTTTGGCCTCACCACAGCCCCCAGGGTGCTCACCAAGTGTTTGGCAGTGGTGACAGCTCACCTGAGACATCAAGGATTCCAAGTGTTTCCATACCTGGATGACTGGCTCCTCACCACCCCCACCAGGCATCTTCTCATTCAAGCCAGGGAAAAGACCATTGCCCTTTGTCATCAACTAGGAATTACCTTGAACTGGGGAAAGTCTGCCTTGCTGCCCTCACAGCGTGTCACATTTATAGGCGCAGAGCTAGACACTGTTCTTATGTGGGCTTTCCTGCCTCAAGAAAAGATAGAAGTGTTGCAGGGTCAGGTTTGCGCGTTACTACCCCTCAAGAAGGTTCAGGCCAGATGGGTCCTACAGCTCCTGGGATCCATGGCAGCCACCATTATGTTAGTGCCCCTAGCCAGATTACACATGAGACTTCTGCAGTGGCTCCTCTCTGCCCAATGGTCCTTTCAGAAACTTCCCCTGTCCCATTTGATCCTACTCACCGATAGGTGCAAACAGGACCTCTGTTGGTGGCTGCATTCCACCAACTTGAACAAAGGGAATCCCTTTATTCCTATGACTTCGGTTGCCACGGTGACCACGGATGCCTCCCCGATTGGGGGGGGGGTTATCTTGGCAGGATGGTCCAAGGAACCTGGCAGGATGACGAGGTACATCTGCACATCAACATTCTAGAGATGAGAGTGGTGTTACTGGCATTGCAAGCACTGCAGAGCTCTCTTCCCCTAGGAACGATTGCAATTCGCTCGGACAACATGTCTGTGGTGTGGTACCTGAACAAGCAAGGGGGAACCAGGTCTTACCCCCTATGCAGAGAGGCCATGCGAGTGTGACAGTGGCAGGTGGGCAGTGTCTTCCCGATGGTTCCTAGTGGCAACGCACATTCCGGGGAAGGCCAATGTGATAGCAGACAGGCTGAGCAGATCTATTCTGATGCCTTACGAGTGGTCCCTGAACCGCCAAGTTGCGGAACAGATTTTCAACAGGTGGGGTCAGCCTTGCTGCGACCTTTTCGCCAATCCCCACAATACCAAGTGCAGCAACTACTTCACTCTGATCCCTTCAAAGGGGGAGTCACCCAGGGATGCTCTAGTCCACGATTAGCCTCCCGGTCTGCTCTATGCTTTCCCTCCATTTCCTCTGCTACCAAGAGTGATCCAGAAAGCCATTTCCTCGGGAAGCAAGATGATTCTTATTGCCCCACACTGGCCTCACCAAGTCTGGTTCTCCTTTCTTCATCAGTATGCAGTGGACAGTCCTTGGACTCTGGACCCAGCACCAGACCTACTGACACACATGTCAGGACAGTCCCATCCCTCCCTGCAGTCCCTCAGGTTGACAGCCTGGCTACTCCACTTCCATCTTTAGTGAGACTTCATCGTTTTTCATCTGAGGTAGTACACATTTTATCTTCTTCTCATAAATCTTCTACCAGGAAGATTTACTCCAGCAAGTGGAAAAGATTTTCAATTTGGGCTCAGGCCAAGGGACTGGATCCTTTCACAGCCTCCATCCCTGCTGTCTTAGATTTCTTATCCACACTTTTTCAGCAGGGTTCTGCTCCTGCTACCATTAAGGTTCAGCTGACCGCTATTTCTAATTTCCATACCTCTTACGAACATTCTCTCATGGCTTATAAGCTATGTAAGGCCTTTCTGAGGGGCACCTTGTTGTTTCAGCCTCCTGTGTCAGAACCCATCATGCCATGGGATTTAAATTTTGTGTTATAGGCCCCGACGTCATCACCTTTCGAACCAGCTGCCACCTGTGAATTAAAATTTCTGTCTTGGAAGACTGCATTCTTAATAGCTATCACATCAGCCAGACGGGTGTTCGAGATTCAAGCATTGTCCATCAAATCCCCGTATTTAATATTTCATAAGGACAGGGTTTCCTTGAGACCTAATCCGTCCTTCCTTCCGAAGGTAACCTCTGCCGTTAACCTCAATTAGTCCATTGAGCTGCCAGTTTTCTTTCCTTAATTTTCCAACAAGGCAGAGTTTAAGTTTCATCAATTGGACATACACGGGCAGCTTCGTTTTTACTTACACAGGACAAAACAACTTTGTAAGTCTGACCAACTCTTTGTGTCCTTCTCAGAAAATAGAACAGGTTTCCCTGTTTCTAAGATTACAATTTCCAGATGGATTTCTGACTGCATCTCCTACGTTTACTCGTCAGCAGGCAGAGAGTTACCATTCCCCATCAAGGCTCACTCCACCAGGGCAGTTTCCGCTTCAGTAGCTTATCACTCCAGACTATCCTTGGATGAAATTTGTGCTGCGGCCACGTGGGCTTCTCTCCACACCTTCATTACTCATTACAAATTAGACGTGGCTTCTAGGGGCCGGGCTTCCTTTGGTTCCACTGTTCTCAGGACCATCTTCCATTGAGCCTCCCAGGATAGAGGTGCTGGGGACGCTGCCCTGTAAGTAAGAATGTAGGCGAGATTGGACCACATAACCTCTACAAGTTATGTACTCACCATAACGCTTGATGTATGTGGTCCATCTTGCCTCACATTCCCTCCCACCTTCCCCCCTCCTGGAGGATTTGGAGGTGACATTTGTTTTCAGTACCCTTCAGTATTGGTTATTTTTCTTTGCTGCCCTGGTTAGTGTTCTACTCTTCTGAACTGTGGTTGTGCATGAGGTGTAACTATGAGCTGCTGCAAACTAGATCTGGGGTTATGGAGCGGTGCAACATGGGATACCAGGTTAGCCCAACCAATTAGAGACTTCATGCAAGAAAAATATAAGTTGGCTGAGTTGGAGCCGATGTTCGGCTCTGAACCCGTGAGTAAGAATGTGAGGCGAGATGGGCCACATACATCAAGCGTTATGGTGAGTACATAACTTGTATTTTTTTTCCTCACAACTGGCCATCCTCCAGTCCATCTCGAATGCGTCCATGAGGTTAATCTTTCATGCAACTGAAGGTTTCTCATGGGCTGTGGGTTCAGGCATAGCCATCAGGAGACATGCTATGATGTATTTGTGTGATTTCCAAGAACCCTTCAAGTCTTCTTTCATCCATGCTGCCTTTGATGGATCTTCCTTGTTTGGCACCACTGTTAAAGGCGCACTTTCCTGGAGTGAACAGGATGGAAAGACCTTATCTGCCATGGGACTCCATTTTTCTGCTGTGCAAAGATCCTTTTCCAGGAATCGGTGTGGCAGGAGAGAGATGTGGTTCTGAAAATCCCAAGGTCCATTTCAGGATGTACAAGGGGAAATTTCTCCCAGAGGCAGAGGAGAAAATAATAACAGAAGATGCTGGCCTGGCAGCAGAGGGGGGTCTGCAAAACCAAGGGTTCTGAAATTCTGTTTTGGATAGCCCCTTTTAGCACTCCTGAAGGGCTGCCAAACTGTTCTTCTCTGGAGGCAGTCGGGGGTGCTTGTCTTTGCACCCAGACACCTGAACAGCCATCACAAAAGATTTTTGGGTGCAAAGAATCATATCCAGAGATTATTTCATTCCCTTTTTACAAATTCCTCCATCCCAACATAAATATTTCCCCACTGTATCACCCAATCAGCGGGAGTTAGCAGCCCTAGAAATTCAAAAGCTGCTGGATAAGAGTCATCCATGAGGTTCCACCAGGCCAAATAGGATCCAGTGTTTACTCAAGGATCTGTTCAGTGCCAAAGAAAACAAGGGACAAGAAACCAATTCTAGATCTCAGTCATCTGAATCAGTTTGTAAAGAACTCTAAGTTCGAAATGGTCACAGTACAGTCCATTCACACTCTCCTGGGGATGAATAACTAGATGTGCTGCACAGACCTCCAGGATGTGTACTGTCATGTCAAAATGAACAGACGTTCTCGGAGGTACTTGTGCTTTTGGCTGGGGGCCAGTCATTACCAGTTCAGAGCCCTACTCTTTGGTCTCACCACAGTTCCCAGGGTTTTCACCAAGTGTAAGGCAGTGGTAGCACCTCATCTCAGACTGCACGGATTAATAGTATTTTCTTATTTGGATGACTGACTCCTTAGCACTCCAGCCAGGCATCTACTAGAGGAAACCAGGGATTACTTATTCCGTCTGTGTCAGTACATGTGGATCACAATCTCCCTAGGTTTCATCTTCAGAAAGTTCAAGTCTTGAACTTCATAGGAGATCGCCTGCACACTAATAGTCAATTGGCCTTTCTACCACAAAACAGAAGACATACTTTGAAAATTCATGTCAGTCAAATCTTATCACATTCTTTTCCTCCAACAAAACTGGTACTCCAGGTTTTAGGTTCAATAGCTACAGCAATTACTCTAGTACCCACTGCTTGCCTTCTCATGTGAATTCTCCATTGGACTATAGCAGTACAATAGTTGATTCTTTGTCGATCACTGAATCATCCTATAAAGCTTTCCTGGGTTTGCAGGGATTCCCTACTTTGGTGGATCCAGTCTAATTGACGTTTGTCGGGATGCCCCTTTATCCTTCATCCCCCAAAGGCCATGCTGACCACGGATGCCTCCCAGTTGGGATGGGGGGGGGGGGGCATTTCTTGGGAGGGATTGTTCAAGGCACATGGTCCACAGAAGAGACGAATTTGCATATAAATGTCTTAGAGATGAGAGTGGTCCTTTTAGTGTTGCAGGCCTTTCAGAACTCTCTTCCTCTTTGCTGAGAAGCAATGAAAGTCTGGCAATGGGCGATGTCTTCCAACCGCTTTCTAGTGGCAATGCACATACCAGGGAAATCCAACGTTCTAGCAGACAAGCTCAGCAGAACTATTCTGATACCTCACGAGTGGTCTGTCAGTCATGCAGTGGTGGAAATGATCTTGCACAGATGGGGTCAACCTTGCTGCCATCTCTTCACCTCATCCTAATTCACAGGGGGAGTCACTGATAGATGCGCTATTCCACATCTGGCCCTCCAGTGTCCTGTATGCTTGCCTTCCCCTACTTCTAATCGCCAAATTTCTTCAAAAAGCACTATGGTTGAAGAGCAAATTTGTCCTTGTTGTCCCTTTCTGGCCTCTGCAAGTTTTGTTTCCCTTCCTGTGGTCTTGCCTTCTCTGTTCTCCATGGACACTGAATCCCAATCCAGATCTGGTATCTCATCCTTCAGGGATGACTCACCCAGACATTCCAGGCCTCATGTTGACCACATGGTTTCTCAATTCCAGTGATGGCTAGACAGTCCAGGCTTTCTTCTTCAGTTTGCCGTATATTAATATCTTCCCAGAAACCTGCAACCAGGAAATTACACAAGAGTAAATGGAATAGATTCTCCATCTGGGCACAACAGAGACAATTAGATACTTTTACTGCTCCTGTACCTGCTATTTTGGATTTCCTGGCATCTATTTTTTAAGGAGGTGTTAGTTTTCCACCATCAAAGTTCAGCTAGCAGCCATCTCTGTTTATCACACTCGAGATTATGCTTCTCCTCTAACTTCAACCAGACTATGTAAAGCATTCCTTAAAGGCACTTTTCTACTTAAACCACTGATTAAAGATCCTGCTCCACCTTGGGATCTCACAGTTGTGTTACAAAACTTAATTCAACTTCCCTTTGAGCCTGCAGCTAAATCTGACCTCAGATTTCTTTCTTGGAAAACAGTCTTCCTCCTGGCTATTACTTCTACCAAGCAACTTTCTGAACTCCAAGCAATTTCTTCAAAAACACCTTATTTTATTTTCCATAAGGACAGTCACTTTACATACTAATCTGTCTTTCCTACCAAAGATTGCTTCAGAAACGAGCATCAATCAGGTCATAAATTTGCCAGTCTTCTTTCCAAAATTTTCCAATAAAGAAGAATACATGCTTCACCTTTGAATATATGTAGACGGCTTCTTTTTTATCTCCTTAGAATGAAGGATTTCCAGAAAACTGACCAGTATTCTTTGTTTCTTTTACCTATCACAAAATGGGTAAAAGCTTGTTTCTAAAGTCACCCTAGCTAAATGAATTTCAGATTGTATTTCTTATGTTTGTTCCTTTAAAGGTTTGCCTCTGACAAGACACCCAAAAGCTCACTCTACTAGATCTGTGGCCACATCTGCCACTTTCTGGGCCAGAGCTTCCATTGATGATATTTGTGCTGCAGCCACTTGGTCCAATTCTCATACGTTTATCGCACATTACAATTTGGATAGCATCTCCAGAAACTGGGCTGCCTTTGGTTTTATGGTACTCAGGAATTCTGTTCCATGAGGGCCACCCAGGGTTATCATAGATGGAGACTCTGTCCCATCCATTATGGAATGAATGAAAATGACATCCGATATAAAAGTTATGTACTCACCATAACTATGCATCTGTGTTGTCCATTTCATTCTTCCTCAACTTCTTTGGAACTCCTGCTCCTGTTTTGAGCCCCTCTGCTATTCTTTTTCTTGTTATACCCCTTTTCCTTGAGTAGATTATAGTGACAGCAAACTTGATCTGAGCTAAGGCAATAGTAAGGAGCATTATGGGTAAGGGAGGAGCTCAACAGTCCACTCTATTGTCTGGAAGAAAAGTGGCCGACTTGGATCTTAGGTCAGATCTGATACCCATCCATTGAGAATAAAATTAAAATGGGCAATACAGATGCATAGTTATGGTTAGTACATAACTTTTATTTAATTCTAATCCTTCTCCTTCTGATTAGGATGGGAAAGCCTTTGATAAGTTTGGAAAAAGCTATATGCTTCTGCAACTTTGATTTTTAGAATTCTAATCTGTTACACTCGTATGTTAAGTTTATCCCAATTGTGAAAGCATCAGGTATGTTTTGGCTTCTGTTTACTCTTGTGAGGAAAAATCTGATTTGTGTACTTTAGTATTTCTCAGGTCACTGCTCATCATTTGAAATGTGTTTATGACTCTGTAGATACTGCTTCCAGGAGTCCTGCCACCGGTACTGTTATAAGGGGGCATGCCTGGCTGTGTTCTCAGAACCTCAGAGAAGATAACAGTATAAAAATTAAATTTTAAATTCTCCCTTAGGTAGAAATTTAGTTTTTGGACCCTCCTGCTGTAGAGGTTATGAAAAAGTGTGATGAAAAGATAAGCTGATTCAGGGAATCTCTTAGATTTTTAAGCTGTCCTGTATATTTTCTATGGGATTTTCTCCTCTATCGTCCAATTTTGACAAGAAACAAAATAAATGGTCTCAGTAGAATGCTGGCAAGCAAACATTAAAAAGCAATGGCAGAGAGGTTCCAAAAAGAAAGCAAAGACCCCTCCTCAGAACAAAGGACAGTCAAGCAAGTTGGAATTACTATATAAGGGATCTTGCCCCCCTTCTCACACTGACAGTGCCCTTACCCCTTCCAGAAAGTATGACTCTCCATTGTTCTCTTTGGCAGTAGATTATTTCTGATAAATAGATTATTATTTGTGATCAGTCTGGGATAGAAATGGCATTGGGAAGAAATTCCTCTTTTCCAGGAGATTCTTCATCTGTCAGACCAAAATCTTCTCTTTCCTCCTATTTTACATCATATGCTACCTTGGGGTAATAGAAGCTGTTTTTCCTCTCCAGTTAGGAACATGATTTTACTCATGAATGTTTTTGGACCTTTCTTTCCTGAATCAGTTTGGATAGTGCCCAGGTTCAAAATGCTGTCATTATACAATGTATTTATCCCTTCTTCCTCATTTGAGTTTTTTAACAAGTTTAGATTTAAATAATGCATGTCATCACATTGCTATTCATCTAGGTTTCAGGCATTTGTTAAAGTTTTGTGCGTCTGGATCACATTATTAGTTCTCTGCCTAACTCTTTGGACTATCCACTGCTCCAAGTGTGTTCATAAATTGTCTAGTTCCTGTTATAGCCTATGCTGGCTACAGGGCATCCACATTACCCATATTTAGTTGACTTTAGTCTTTGCAGAGTGTTTTTCAAAGTGTCAGGAATCTCTCAGTTTTGTAAGAGATCTCCTACACAAGCTGGGATTCCAAGACAACATTCAAGTATTTTTTGACTCATTCACACAGGATAGTCTTTCTGAGGTACCTGCTAGAATCCTCAGAATGGGTGCCGGAACTATAGAGCCAGGGGGAGCCCCCCCCCCACACTTTTACCGCTGCAAGACCTGTTGGGAAAAATTAATGAAGTGGAGTTTTCACACTAACATGGATTCGCTCGCAGAAGTTAAACTTACTAATCTAGCTGTTCTTGTTCTCTTATTGCTCTGTGTTACAGGGGTTATGCTGCCGCTGTTCTGTTGGTGCTGCCAGAGCCAGAGTCATACCAGTAAGGAAAGCTTTGTTCTTTTATTTGCAGGGGTTATGCTGCTCCCGTGTGTGTGTGTAAAATGCCCCAGTTAGGTATACCTGATGGTTAGTGTTACTTAGGCTCAGACAAGACCTGAATTCTCCACCCATACCACCACTTGTGACTCAGGGAGTTGAGTCCATAGCTCTCAACTGTCCAGATTTTCACAGAATATTTGGTTCATACTTTTGGTTTGTTCCTCTTAATATTTGTGGTTTTCTGGCAAATCAGTGAGAACTGAATTCACTAAAGAATGATAGCCCTTTAAGTTTCAGTCTTCCTATCTTTCAGGAAACACATGGGAACACCTAACACTTTATTTTGGCAACTTTCTAAGATTATACAAGCAATATTTAAAATGTGTCCCTGGTTTTGGGCCTTTGCCTCCCACAAATAAATTTTGGCTTTTTCCAGATTTCTTGTGCTGCGAAGTTAAGTATGTCAAGTGGATTTTACAAGGAGCTAAGAGCTTCATGGGAAGAGAAGTTTAATGCTACTTATGCTAAGTAATTTGCATTGTTAGTAGCACGACAGGTAATATACTTGCTTTTGATGCAGAAGGCTGTTGGTTCTACTCCCACAGTATGCAGATGGATTGCTGATACTGTACTGTGTTGTACTTTAAAGGGAGTGGATGCTGAAGTCCTATGAATGTCCTCCTTTGGAGGAGTTCCTAGTAACTATATTTCTGTTATCAGTTTGCCATCCATTCCCCATTGCAAAATTACTAGCTTATCATTTTTTAATGTAGCATAGGCGATTTATTCTTCAAGGGCAACATGCACTTTATTTGTAGATGAAACAATGAAATATAAAATTGTTTACTAGCAGCAACCTCTTCATTAGTTACAGATTCCTTTAATGTGGAATTATTTAGATGACTTACTTCTGCAGAGATTTTGCATATTTAATGATATTGGTAGATTGTAATGACAGAAGTTTGAGTGGCCTTTTATGGTTGAAATTTTCTGAAATGGGTAGTTTTGTCATTATTGGTTCATACATTTTGTTTCATTGCTTGCTATAGAAGACTGTTCCAAACTACAAATTTAAAACACATTCTAACAAGTGGTGCTGTATTGTACAAGGAATATAATTTAATGTAATCAGGTTAATACAGTCGGGAAGGTGAATCAAAGAATGCGTACGTGTATGCTTGCTCACAGGATGCAGGAGATCAAAATAGGGGAAGAGACCAGTCACCAATGGAGTCCCCCAGGGTATGGTGCTGAGACTTTTTTCTGTTTGGTATGTACATCTTAAAAGTGAAAGGAAATACCAAAGGGCTTTGGTGACTAAGTTTGAGATGACTGCAAGCTAGGTGCAGTTATTGAATGCCCAAATGACTTAACCATCATGCAGGAAGGTTTGTCCCAAACAATAACTGGTGCCAAAATAATGAATTGAAACTGAAGTCCAAGAACTACATTATCATATCCTTTGGGAAGTCATCTACTCCAAGGAACTGCCAAATTGACAATGCCCCCTGAGAACTGACCCAGTTGTTTGGCATTTGGGAACTTGTGTGTACAGTGACCTAACTTTTGACCAATATGTGTCCAGAGTGATAAGAAAGTCTTTCTATATTGTACAGCTTATAAACAAATTAATTGTGATTAGATCTAGAGATGTTATTGCCCCCCCCCCCCTTTACAAAGCCCTCATTAGGTCACTCATTTTGTATAATGCCTACTTTGGCATGTATATGTCCAGACCCATGCAACAATTGGAATACCCACAGAGATACCTTACTAAAAGGATACAAGTCCTAAACAATAGGTCTTGCATGGACCACCTTGAAGACTTATCACTGTATTCAGTATCCTATAGAGTGCTTAGAGGTGACATGTCTGGCATACAAGGCATTCTCTGACCTAATAACCTAATATAGAGGGACCTACTGAACATCAGCAGGTCAAATGGCATCAGAAATACTCAGTCCAGGTATCTAAACTGAATGTTGTGGAGAGATGGATATATATCACAGAGGCTGCCACTGTTCAAGTAAAACAAAGCTCATCCCTGTCCATATTCAAATGCAACTTGGATCTAAGGCTGGGTAATAGAAAATGTACTCCATCATTGCCCCTGATGCCACTGATGGATAGAGGCAGTTCCTAAATGCTGCATCCCTTACATGGGTCCCCTCAAATTATTTATAGTATGATCACATTTATTCTCACTAGGGCTAATATACAATTAACAGCCATGGGATATGTAAGACCAATCAGGAAATGTTATTTCAAGCACCAAAAGGGAAATTGGTGAACCTATGTTGCTGTAATAAATAGTTTTAAAAAAATTGCCTTTTTTACATCACTAAGTACCCCCCCCCCCCCCCCCCAAGTTTTCAACAGCTTCTGGCACCTCTGATCCTCAGTACAAAAGAGCTTTTCTTTAACAAGAAAAATAAATCTATATTTAAATCTATTCCAGGGATTTTCCACTCAGTCTTCTGTCACAGGAGGGGAATACCACAGGATTTTGGGCCTTATCTCTTGATACCTCATGCAAGACACCACATAAGAAAGACACAGCAGTATTTGAAATCTCTTTGTTCCCAGCATCAACACCCATTGTCTTTTCAAATCCCAGAACTGTGATTTGTGAAAAGGGAAATCACTTGGTGGAGACATTGAGTATCCCTGAATCCAGGTCTCTCCTTCTCCCCTCCTGCTCCAAAGCAGTAATTCACAACAGATGCCTTGGACTTTGCTTGGAGAGCAGTGTCAAGCGGAATAAAGGTGCAAGGTGTCTGGGATAAGGAAGACAGATCAAAACACATAAACATAAAAGAGATACTAGCTCTTATAAAGGTGCTTAACCCTCTGAATCATCTATGGTCCGTAGAACCTTATCATGTAGTTACAGACAGTGCCATAGTGATGTGGTTCATAAACAAGGGGAAATCAGATCATTCCTTCTAGGCAGATAAGTCATGCTAGCATGGTATATAACTTTACAGTACAATCTCACTTTACAGGCATCTTAATTCTGTCAGAGCAAAATTGTGGGGCAGACAAGCGGAGCATTACCAAGGCTGACTCCCCCTCCCAATGGAAACTAAATCAGTGGGACTTCAGAGTTGATCCATCTGTGGGGGATTCCTCAGGTAGATCTTTTTGCCGTCTCTCTAAATCAGCTGGCAAAATTCTATTCCATGACTCCTTGCAAGAAAGCCTGCAAGACAGATGCCTTTTTTTCCTTGGACAGAAATGTTTCTGTATGTTTTTCCACCCTTTCTGCTGTTTTCCAGGGGACATTTGAAGATTAGAAGGGCTCCCCAAAGATCACTGTGGTGAATCCCTTCTGACCCAGGCAACAGTGGTTCTCCCTTCTTTTGGAATTGGCCAGGGGCAATTACCACAAGCTTCCTCACAGACTGGATTTACTCACACAAGTTCAGGGGTGTTTGATACATCCTGACCCCAAACTTTAACTGACTGCCTGGATGAATAGGGTCTTAATACCTTTTAGGCATCTATTTTCTAAGGACATGCAGCAGGTACTAATGGGGGCAAGAAAACCTGATAATAGAAAATCACATATAAGCAATTGGAAAAGGATTTCCTGGTTGGTGGAACAAAACAACCAGCAACCCAGTCAGGGCTAGTGTTTGTCTGACTTTACAGCATTTGTATGTTACTTTCTTATGGCCTGTCTTACTTTTCTGTCAAGGTTCATTTGTTTGCCATTTCAGCATGTCTGTCTATGGATCCCCCATCTTTCAATACAGTCTTATGTGTAAATGTTTTTAAAAAGGGTACTGTGTAAGATGCCTCCCACAAAATGGTAGCTCCTCCTTGTGATCTTTATTTTGTGTTAGAGAAGCTAACACTTTCCCCATTTGTGGTATCTGAATGTACTTTAAGCCAATATAGCCATCTCCCTGTTTTCTTTCCAAAACCCAAAAATGAGTGAGGAAAGGATACTTCATACCTTGGATATTCACAGACATCTCAGGTACTATCTTGACGGAACTAAAACTATCATTGGTTCTTATGAGTTGTTCATTTCTTGTGAAGGCAAGAAGATTCTGGAAGTATTCTAGAATCAACAACTTGGTCCTCTGTGCACACTTTTATAAAGAAATATAAACTAGATTCCTTCCCCAGGTCTAAGACAGACTTTGCTAAGATAATTCTCCAGAGGCTCCTGGACCCTTCCACTTCCATCTCCCAGTTATTGAAGCTATGGTAATCTACCCATGTGGCTTAGGCTGTTGCAGAGTAATCAATATGAAGAACATACAAGAGTTGTGTAAGTAAACTTACCATAGTAGTAGTTGTTTGAATGATAGTTTGTGCAGTAGCCACTCCCTCTCATCATCCACCTTGTTTTTTTGTGTGTGTTTTTATTCCAGTGTGTGGAAATCATGTTTTCCTTTCCTAGCAATGCTGTCTCAGGGCTTAACCTCCATCTCTCAATTGGCATGAAAGCTCTGAAGGTCTTTGCACCCAAATCTATCTTTTTAGTCAGCTCATCTCAAGCTGACTTAGTGGTTTGAGTGAGTGGAAGGTGCTCTGAAACTTTGAAAGCTGGTCAGCTGTTATATCCTATGTAGGATATAACCATATAGCTTAGGATACTGCAACAGTGGTCATTCAAACATACACTGTTATGGTAAGTTCACTTACACAACTGTACTTTCTTCCATTTCTTGAAAATGATAAAGAGCAATTACCTCAAGCTTTTTTTTCTCAAAAGGCGGATTTACTCCCCGTACCTTGTTCCCCATTGGCCCTTTTTTTCAATTATAAAGGAATTCCCAATACTATTCTAGCATGTCCAAAGGTCAGTTGTCAATCTCCTCTCCGGTCCAGCTGGTGAATCTGGGAATCTTGAGGCAATGTTACAACTGCCTCATGTACACAGACAACCCTCTCCTCCTCCCAACAAATTCCAACACGTGAAAGATGCAACCATATAGCCAAACTGGAGGCTAAGCTCTCTCAACTCAGTACTGGCATAACCAGTCAGGAGGAGAAGGAAACCACACTTACTACAATTCCAGTCTCACATAGGCCTACCACATAAACACACAAAAACATACTCGGAGGCTCTAAATAAAAATCTGCCTAAGCAGCAGAGACCTCCAAAGCAGACACCCAAGCAACCACTACCCCAAAACAAAACACGTGCAACACATAGCTCACAAAGCCAGTATGCCAAACAGTCACAGCCCTTAAGGCTAAACAACACACCTGATAAACTTGTAATAGGTGACTCTATCGTCAGGCACACTGACGTCCCGCTCACCAGGCTGAACAAGGAGATGGTCACGGTGAGCTGCCTGTCGGGCGCTAGGATCCGCCACATAATACAAGCACTCAGGTCACTCCATGGCAAGTACAAATATGACTCAGTCATTGTCCATGCTGGTGTGAATGACCTGAGACGTACCTCCCTGGACTACATGAAAAGAGACATAGAGGAGCTCTCTGAGCAGGTAGCCTAGGCCGGTATGACCCTGACCTTGAGTAGCATCTTACCCTCACCAAGAATGATGCCACAATATGAAGACAAGATGATCAATTTCAACAATTGGCTTAAGTATTGGTGTCATTCAAAGGGGATCCAATGCCTGTCAGCCTGGGATGACATGCTCGACAAGCCACGATGCTTCGCTAGGGACGGCTTGCACCTGTCACCCCTGGGCTTTCGGATATTGGCAAAGGCTCTTGCTACCCCCATAGTGCCTTTTTTAGGCAAGGCTCAAAAGACAAACCCACCTCCATAGGTATCACAAGGGATAAGAAACTAAGAGTAATGCTACTCAATGCTACTCAACGCCAGAAGTCTAAACCTCAAGATGCACACACTCGAAACTCTCCTTAGCATGGAGAACATCGATATCTGTGCAGTAACAGAAACCTGGTTCAAGGCTTCCGAGAGCATCCCAGCACTACCATGCTTTTCAGCCCCAAAACTTAGACCGAACCACAAAAGGAGGGGGAGTATCAATATTCGTCAAAGATACCCACACCTTCAGGTTGGTGGCACAGCACGAAGCATCAGAGACTATCCATGTGCAACTAACAGTGGGTAAAACTGCCTTCCAGTTTATAGCCTGCTACAGACCACCCTCCCAAACCCAGGAACCCCACTCGGCCTTCCTGAGAACACTGGAAAATATGAAGTTCTCTCCAAACACCATTATATTGGGCGACTTCAACTACCCAAACATAGACTGGGAGCATTACTCTAGCTCCAACACCCTAGCCCAAAGGTTCCTAGAAATTATAAACTCAAATGCTATGGAACAACTTGTTACCACTCCCACAAGAGGGGAAAACATACTGGACCTGATCATCACCAACATGGGGACTTTATGCTCCAGACCAGAAGTGTATCCCTCACTGGTAAGATCAGACCTTAAACTAATCTCACTGGATATTCACATCCCGACCCCACCCCCTGCCCAGAAAACCACAGTGAAAACTTCTCTAAAGCAAATTTCACACTCCTCAAAACCGAGGTGGAATCCTTCAAAGCCCCCTGGCCTGTGGAAAATACGGCCCAGACCGCGGAATCCTTTATAAACGCATTCTATGAACACCTTCAGGAATGCATGGATCATGCAATCCCAAATAAAACCAAAACCCAATCCTCCAAAGGCAGACGTCCTGTCTGGTGGACCCCAGCCATAAACAAACTATACAATAGAAGGAGGAAGCTACTACATGATAGAGCAAAATCCCAAAAAGGGAAGGCATCTCTGATCAGTATTAGCAAAAAACTACGGGCACTCGTAAAATCGTCTAAGGCCAGCTTCGAGAGAAAAATTGCACAGGACACTAAGGATAATCACGAGGCTTTCTTTAGTTATGTTAGTAATCTGGGTGGGAATTCCCAGATATGCTCAGAATTAGTCCAAAATGACAAAAAATACACCGAACCCACAGACATTGCCAACATGCTAGCTGACAGGTTCAGCACAAACTTCTCCCCCCCCTCCCCACCAAAAGGGCAAATATCTATCCCAGCAGAGTGCTGCCCCCCTGACATCTCAGATGCTCAGGTAAGAGCCGCCCTCTCCAAAGCAAAAAACACAGCATCAATGGGACCAGACGGTGTCTCGGGCTGCGTCCTACATGAACTCCAAGAAGAGCTAAACCCAAACATAAAACTACTGTTCAATCTCAGCCTTACTACAGGATATGTACCCAAACAGTGGCGTACAGCAACAGTGGTCCCTCTCCACAAAGGTGGTGCCTCAATGGATCCTGGAAACTATCGCCCCATAAGCCTGACTAGCTTGGTCTGCAAAGCTATGGAAAGGATCATCATGGACCTCATAAATAAAGATATTGGGGACCTACAGACACTGGATCCTACCCAGTTCGGCTTTGTTAAGGGCAGATCCTGCCTCTTAAACCTGGTTGATTTCTTTGAAACAGTCACCAAGGCCATTGACGAGGGGAAGATGGTCCACACAGCCTACCTGGACCTCGCAAAAGCCTTCGATACAATACCCCACTCGGGCATTATAGATAAGCTCACCACTTAATATAAACCTCTATGTCACTAGATGGGTTGAAAACTGGCTCAAGGACAGAACCCACATGGTTAGAATTGCTGGAGCCATGTCAGACTCCAAACCAGTTACAAGTGGCATCCCACAAGGCTCAGTCCTGGGACCTCTCTTGTTCGGTATATATTTCTCGGAGGTACAGGCCAACACGGAAGGACTGTGGCTGACCAAGTTCGCAGATGACTGCAAACTGGGCGCCATAATCGACTCTCCAGCCGACACAAGCATCCTCCAAAAGGGCCTCATAGAAACAGATCACTGGTGCCAGATCCATGGCCTCAAGCTAAACACCAAAAAGTGTATAGTCTTCCCCTTTGGCAAAAACAAAGTGCCCACAAATTACCACATAGGTGGTAATCCATTAAGTACAGAAGAAGTAATTAGGGACCTGGGGACCCAAGTTGATAGCAATCTCTCATTTGACAACCACGTGGCCAAAGTGGTTAGAAAAACATTTTATATAGCCCACCTAATCATGAAGGGATTCACATCTAGATCAGGGGAGGTCATCGTGCCTCTTTACTCATCTCTCATCAGGCCCATAATTGAGTACAATGTCCCTTTTGGGATGTACCTTACCAGACACCTGCAGCAACTGGAAAGACCCCAAAAGTACCTCACCAAGGAGATCAAAGGGCTCAAACAGATGCCATATGCTGCCCAGTTAAAGAAACTCCAGCTCTACTCAGTGGCATACTGCCTGCTCAGAGGCAATCTGTGCCTGACGTATAAAGCCATGTCCAACCCAGAATTAATGGACATGCTGCACCTCAGAAAATCCAAATCCCATCGAGCCACGCATTCGAGAGACTTGAACCTCAGCACTGAAATAAATAGGACACGCTGGAGGGACAGATTCATAACCCAGAGGCTCCCTTCACTCTGGAATAAAATCCCAGTCCAGGTTAGGCAGAGTCCCTCATTGACTCTCTTCAAGAGGAATCTTGATGAGTGGATGGGAGATCGTAGGTTTACCCCGGGTATCACTTCTGTGTCACTGTTAGACAGAGGCACAGTATACTAACCTCGAAAAAGGGCATAGCAAAATTAATTTAAAATGGGTGGCGAAAGCCAAACACACTCTGGCTAGGCTTATAAATGCCCTAGGGCAGATAGCCTAGTATGAACCTATGAACAAGACAGGGGTTCTCTGATCCATCCCAGTCTTCAACTTCTTTAAATGACTGTCCTGATGATTGAATTTTGTTACCTCTTAAGCACATTTTTTTCTGAGGGCATGCAACAGGTATTAAAGGGGGATATAAAATGCTGTTAGAAAATGATATATGGCTAAGTGGAAGAGGCTTTCTAGTTGCTGTCAAACAAAGAACCAGATTCTTTTTATGGCTCAGATTTCCTTGATTCTGCAATATTTGTGCGAGTTAAGTTATCTTCTGGCCTTTCTTATTTTTCCATTAAGTTTCACCTTTCAACCATCTTGGATTGCCTGCTAATAGACTCCCCATTTCTACCTTATCTTAAGTGAAACAATTCCTGAAAGAGGTGTTGCATATTTGTCCACCTAGGAAACAGGCAGCTATGGGATCTTAATTTTATTGTTTAGAAACTTGCACTTTTTATGGCAGCTCGATCTTGAGCTCCAACTGTCATATGGTTATGTAGAAGGTGCCCTAGAGTGTTGGAACCTGGCTGGATATCCAGTCCTTGGAAAGACATGCCTCATATAGCTTAGACTACTGCAACAGTGGTCTGTTAAAACATATACAGTTATGGTAAGTTTACTTATGCAATTGTACTGTACTTTTTCTTGCTTTCAGTATTACCATCTGCCTGTCATCTGTCAGTCATGCTTATGTATTGTGTCTTTTTGATGTGATGTTTTCAATCTCGTCTTTATTCTCACTGTAGGGTCACATCCAGTCTGTCGGATCTGTCTTGGCCTTTACATAAGCTCAAGGTCCTCAGCCAAGCCTGTGGGCATTTTTCCCTACTCATAATGCAGATGTTCTATAACTTCAGATCTTGTTTGCCACGCACCGAAGAGGTTCCTGTTAGCTAAGCTCTGGGCTACGTATTGCTAATTCTTTAATTATAATTATTACCTTAGACCTTTCTTTCTCAGTCTCCTTTCTTGTTGCTAGTGTGAGTCTTCCCTACCCAGTTTCAAACCCGTTTAAGTTAGAGGGTCATCTGTATTGTCCGTTTTAGTTAGAGGACAAATTTCTTTCCCCTTCCTTCCCTTCTCTAATCATCTGTTTTAGTTAGAGGATGATTTCTCTCCCTTTCCTTCCCTCCTGTAATTGTCTGTTTAAGTTAGAGGACAATTTTTGTGTGTTTTACAAAAAAAAAAAAAAAAAAAACAAACAAAAAAGCTTTCTCTTAATATTTCCCCTTTTCTTCTATTTCTGCTTCAGCGTATTTGTGTGTGTGTGTGCACGTGCTCGCATATGCACATGCAGGCATGTGTGTGTGTTTAAAGTACTATGTCTCAAAAAGCAGGAAGGGAAACCATTAGGTTTCAAAAAGTGTAAAAAATGCGGGAAGAAAATGCCCCTTGGTGATTTTCACATTCTCTGTGTTTATTGCTTGAGGCCTCTTCATCTCCAAGAAAATTGCTCCATATGCCATGGGTTTAATCAGAGAGTGCTTATGGAGCACAAGAATAAGTTGATTTTAAAGGGTTTATTAAAAAACCCTTTTCAGAGGCTATTTCTTCAGAGTCATCCAAATCTCTGGACAAGACTTCAAAAGGGCATCTTTGGCTCCAAAAGATTTGTCGGAGCCGAGGCCAAAAACTCCTCGACTTTCTACTCCACCAGTATCGGTGGAGCAGAAGGTCTTTTCTGGATCCAAGACTACATTGGAGCTGAAAGAACCTTTGGCTCCGACATCTGCACCAACAGGGACTCCACATCGGAGCTGATCACCTTCAGTTGAACCAGTGACTTCCTGCCTCCCATCACCACTACTGGCTAAATGTAGATCTTCATCTCTTTCTACTTAGTCTACCAGGAGCTTATTCGATGAAGACATGGATAAGGTTGTGCAGAGGTTAATGAAAACTCCATCCCTGGCCAAACTTCTGTTGGATCCAAGCCCAAAGGAATTTGATCAGACACAGTCCACCCCCCCCCCCCAGTAACTGTTCCTCCTCCAATCCGTCCTTTGGTTTTGGAGCCAGAAGATGCCAATCTTCAGATTGTCTGTGTTGGCTCCAGGACCATCAGTTTCCTTGGAGCAGACATGCGCCCTGAGAGTTTCCCCTCCATTTAGAGCAGAACACCTCTAGGAGCCGACACTCTCCAGTTAGATCTTCGGAGTCAGGTTGGATTGCTCCAGATCTGACTTTGCCTCTTGCAGCTTCGACATGGGTGTGTTCTGCTCCTACCTCGGCTTCAGAGCTTCTGTCACCAGTTCAGAGGATGCCTTCAGCTCCAACAACCTCTTTGTCAGATCTGGGGGAGTCCTCGTGGCAGGGGCAGTCTGCCTTCAAAGTTATGAGGAGAGTTTTGACTCCTACCAAGTCTAGAGCACATCTTTCATTGAATCATCCTCCCTCTACAGGTCAGTTGTCTTTGTCCTCTCAGGTAACCCTTCCACAGGATCGCAGAGACTTCAGGTCTCAGGTTGTCCACCAGGAGACTCCCCCCTCTTCTGAAACCTCTTCAGAGCATCCCATTGAGGATGTCCCTTGGAAGAGTACCTGCAAGAGGAAGCATCTTGACTCCCCAGAGGAGTCTATCACATCAGACACTGACCTCCAACAACCACTTTGTCAGATCTGGGGGAGTCCTCATGGCAGGGGCAGTTTGCCTTCAAAGTTATGAGTAGAGTTTTGACTCCTACCAAGTCTACAGCACATCTTTCATTGAATCATCCTCCCTCTACAGGTCAGTTGTCTTTATCCTCTCAGGTAACCCTTCCACAGGATCGCAGAGACTTCAGGTCTCAGGTTGTCCACCAGGAGCCTCCCCCCTCTTCTAAAACCTCTCCAGAGCATCCCATTGAGGAGGTCCCTTGGAAGAGGACCTGCAAGAGGAAGCACCTTGACTCCCCTGAGGAGTCTATCACATCAGACACTGCCCTCAATGAGGCAGAAGGGTCGCCAAGGTCACCTCCTGAAGATGTCTCCTTTGGAGACATCCTGAAATTGTTAAAACAGAGAGGTGACTGGCAGTCCAACTCCCCTTCTGCTGAGGAGTCAGTTTTACCTGAAGGCCTTTGGGTCTTGCCCTTCCTCCTCTTGGGTGACTCCTCCTTCCAACGAGCTTATGGACTTTATCTCTAGGAAGGCTTGGGAGACCCCAGATTCCATAGAGCCTACTCCTAGAAGGCCAAAGTTCATTACTGCCCTTAAGGATAAAGGGTTTCTGACTAAAGGAGTTGCAGTTGATGCCATGGTCATAGTGGCGGCCACTAAAAAGGAGTTATCCAAGATGAGCTCCTCTATCCATTCTCCTAATAAAAACTCTTGGACTATGGATAAATATGGGAAGTGAGTGTTTTTGTCAGCGACCTTTGCCTTTTGGTCTCTGAACTACTTTGCCCACTTCACTAGGCTACAGAGGGACCTTTTAAAGGAAATCACAGACTCCCTCCAAGGAGCTGTAGCTGATGCAGTGGCAGATAAAGTTAATGCTCAGCTCACCAACCTCACTTCTGTAGTAAAGTCTTCCATGAGGCTGATATTGTATACAGCAGATGGAATGAGGAGAGCTGCGGGTTCAGGTATTGCTCTTCACAGAGCCTTTCAAGTCTACCTTTGTTAACACCCCTTTTGATGGCTCCTCTCTTTTCGGGCCAAAAATGAAGGAAACTCTCACCAGGTGTGAACAAGAAGGCAAGACCTTGGCTGCCATTACAGTACGTTTTTCTGTGCCCACCAGACATTTTCCAAAGGGTCAGAGGGGTAGTGGAAAAATGTCGTTCAGAAAATCCCAAGAGTCTTTTCATGATACACAAGGTGAAAGTTTCCCCAGCACAGAGGGGAGAACAATAATGGTAGACGCTGCCCTTGTGGCAGAGGAGGCCCACATAATCAGGGCTCCAGAGAATCTTTCTTTGGAGGGCCCTATCAGCGCTGCAGAAGGAGTGCCCGATTGCTCACCTCTGGAGGCATTCGGGGGGGGGGTCATTTGTCTTTGCACCAAGAAACCTGGCAAAGCATCACAAATGACAGATGGGTACAGAGTATAATATCCAGGGGATATGTCATTCCTTTCACCTATAAGCACATCAGTTCTGGATGTTCCACCCAATCAAAAGGACCAGGCAACTTTCGAAATTCAAACGTTGCTAAACAAAAGAGTCATCCAACAATTCCCCACAGACCAGAAAGCATCCGGAACTTACTCAAAATTATTTTTAGTTCAAAGAAAACAGGGGACTGGAGACCCATCTTGGATCTCAGCATTCTAAACAGGACTGTGAGAAAGAGCAAGTTCCGAATAGTAACACTGCAGTTGATACTTCCACTCTTGGAAAAAGACAGTTGGATGTGCTCCATAGACTTTCAGGATGCATACTACCACATTCTAATGAGCAGGCAATCCAGAAGGTTTTTACTTTTCTGGCTAGGAGCCAGTCACTTCCAGTTTTGAGCTCTTCCCTTTGGTCTCACTACAGCCCCCCAGAGTATTCACCAAATGCATGGCAGTGGTAGCAGCTTACCTGAGATGCAAAGGATTCCGTGTGCTTTTATATCAGGATGACTGGCTCATCTCTGCCCCGAGCAAGCATCTTCTTCAGAAAGCCAGGGACTATGCCCTTCAACTTTGTTCATCCCTTGGAATCACCATAAATTATAAAACATCTGCTCTAAAGCCAAGTAAATCCTTGGTTTTCATTGGAGCACAAATAAACACAATAATCATGTCAGCAAAACTTCCCCAAAAAAGAGTACATGATCTTTGCTGTTATGTAAGGATGCTGATCAACAAGAGCAGGGCTTCTGCCAAACTAGTCCTTCAGGTTATAGGCAAAATGCCTGCTTCATTTGTGCTAATACCACTAGCTCAATAACATATGAGAATCCTCCAGTGGCTACTTTTGACACAATGGTCTTTTCAGGATCTGCAAGTGTCGGACAAGATTATACTGACCAACTCTTGCAAAAGAGACCTTCAATGGTGGCTCAACTCTCCCCTAGTCTCTCAAGCCCATCCTTTTCTCCCCCCTCTTCCCCAAGTACACTGACCATGGATGTGTCCCAGAAAGGGTGGGGGGCATTATAGGTTCATAGGTTCATAGGTTGGTACTAGGCTATCAGCCCTAGGGCCTATACAAGCCTAGCCATAACAATTCCCTGGCTATTTATTCCCACATTATTTACTTTCCTGGACCCCTGTCTAGCAGGGCGACTGACGTGATCCCTGGGGTGAATTTCCTTTCTCCCATCCAATCGTCAAGGTTCCTCTTGAAGAGGTCCAAAGAGGCACTCTGCTTGACATGTATGGGCAATCTATTCCAGAGTCTGGGGAGTCTCTGGGTCAGGAACCTATCCCTCGAGCATGTTTTGTTTATTGTGATGACAAGGTTTAGATCCCTGGAGCGTGTAGCTCTGAGGGATTGGGATTTCTTTAAGTGTAGCATGTCCAACAGCTCTGGGTTTGACATGGCCTTGTATGTTAAGCAGAGATCGCCTCTGAGTAGACGATATGCGACAGAGTATAGCTGGAGTTTTTTAAGGTGGTCAGCGTAGGGCATCTGCTTTAGGCCTGTGATTCTTTTAGTGAGGTATTTCTGAGGTCTTTCCAGTTGTTGCAGATGTCTTGAGAGGTACATACCAAGTGGGGCATTGTATTCTATAATGGGTCTAATGAGGGATGAGTACAGTGGGACAATGACCTCCTTTTTTTTGGATGAAAAGCCCTTCGTGATGAGGTGTGCCACATAGAAGGATTTCCTGACTATTGTGGTGATGTGGTTATCGAAGGTGAGACCACTGTCCACCTGTGTCCCTAAGTCTCTTATCACACTTTCTGTGTTTAGTGCACTGCCACCTATATGGTAATTCATAGATACATGTTTTTCCCCAAAGGGGATAACAGTACATTTCTTGGCATTGAGCTTGAGCCCATGGCTCTGGCACCAAGCATCTGTTTCTGTAAGGCCCTTTTGTAGAGTATCCACATTATTTGGGGATTCAATAATGGCTCCCAGTTTGCAGTCATCTGCAAACTTTGTTAGCCAGAGTCCCTTAGTGTTGACCTGTACTTCAGAGAAGTAGATGCCAAACAAGAGCGGCCCCAGGACTGAACCCTGAAGTACTCCACTTGTCACTTGTCTGGAGCTGAATTTGGAGTCGGCTACTTTTACAGTGTGGGTTCTATCAGTAAGCCATTTAGCAACCCATTGGGTGACATAGGGATTAATGCCCAACTTAGTAAGTTTATCTATGATTCCAGAGTGGGGGATGGTGTCAAAGGCCTTGGCGAGGTCTAGATAGGCTGTGTGGACCACCTTACCCTTGTCCATGGCTTTGGAGACTGATTCAAAGAAGTCAATCAGGTTCATGTGGGGAACACAGTCCAAGGCACTTGGCAAAAACACAAGGCCCATTTGCACATAAATGTTCTAGAGATGAGAGCGGTGCTCCTAGCATTGCAAGCACTTCAGAACTCTCTCCCTCTAGGTACAATAGCAATTCAATCAGACAACATGTCTGTGGTCTTGTATATAAACAAACAAGGGAGAACCAGATCTTACTCCTTATATCGAGAAGCCCTGATGGTCTGGCAATAAGCAGAGGCCTCCAACCGCTTTCTTGTAGCAGCACACATTCTGGGAAAATCCTATGTGATTGCAGACAAACTGAGCAGAGCCATTCTTTGGCCACATGAGAGGTCCCTCCATCAGAAAGTGGCAGAAGATATTTTCTGCAAATGGGACCAGCCTTGCTGCAATCTCTTTGCCTCACCCATCATTGCCAAATGCAGCAACTACTTTGCCCTGATCCCCCAAGCAGGGGAGTCACCAAAGGATGCACTTGTTCATGACTGGTCCCTGGGACTTCTTTATGTTTTCCCACCAGTACCTCTGATTCCCAAATTTCTACAGAAAGCAAGCTTGCTGGAGACCACAGTAATCCTAATTGCCCCCTGTTGGTCTCGACAGATATGGCTCCCTTTTATCTGGCCTCATGTACAGAAAGGACCATAGATCTTGGACCCAGTTTAGGATCTACTGACACATCTGTCAGGAGAACTTCATCCCAGCCTACACAATCTCAAACTGATAGCTTGGTTGCTCCACTTCCCATGATAGCCAGGTTTCCTCTGCTTTCTTCTCCAGTAAAACACATTTTGCTGTCTTCCCACAAGAACTCTACTCAGAAAATGTACAAGAGTAAATGGTAAAGATTTGTGGCTTGGTCTGTTCTTAATCACATAGATCCATTCACAGCACCTTTATATTCTATTCTGGAATTTTTAGCAAAATTATTCAATGAGGGAGCTGCTGCAGCTACTATCGTGGTTCAATTAGCAGCGATTTCTAATTTTTACATAGGAGATAATGGGACCGCTATAATTTCTAACAGATTTTGTAAAGCATTCCTCAGAGTTACTTCCTTTGATTTGTCCTACATACAGAAACCCTATTCCACCTTGGGACTTGAATTTTGTATTGTCAAAGCTTGTTTACCCACCTTTTGAACCTTCTGCTGCATGTGATTTGAAATAGTTATCATTGAAAACACTTCTTTTTGTAGCTATAACTTCAGCAAGAAGAGTTTCTGAGTTACAGGCCATATCCTCTAAGCATCCGTACATAATTTTTCATAAAGACAGAGTCTGTCTGAGAACAAACCTTTCCTTTTTACCTAAGGTGGTTTCAGAAACTAACCTTAACCAGTGTATTGAATTACCACTGTTCATTCCAAATTTTCAAAACAAAGGAGAATACACTCTCTATCTTTTAGATGTTCATAGACAATTACGTTCCTAACTGCACAGGACATCACAATTCAGAAAGTCAGATCAGATCTTTATCTCATATTCAGACATTAGAAAAGGCCAACCAGTTTCTAACATAATGCTATCCAATTGGCTATCACAATGTATATCTTTCATATGCAATTCTAGTGAAAAGACTATCTCTAATCCTATTAGAGCTCATTCTCCCAGGTCGGTTGCTACTTCTGCAACTTTCCAAGCCAGATTGCCCTTAGTACCTGTGCTGCGACAACACTGGCTAAGCCACTTATCTTTATTACTCACTACAAGTTGGATTTGGCCTCTAGGAGTAGAGCATCATTTGGTTCTGTGGTTCTGAGGAATATTCTCCTCATGAGCCACCCAAGAATTAGGTAGCTAGGGATGCAGTCCCGTCAGTGAGAATAAAGACGAGATTGACAAGATCACATAAAGAAGTTATGTACTTACCATAACATTCCATGTTCTTGTCCTTTATTGTCACAACCCACCCACTATTCCCCCTCCTGGCAGACCGAGTAGCTCTAATTGGATCTTTATAGGACTCTACAGCCTCTGGAGGTATGTCTTGTGTAATGTGTTTATGTTACATATTCTTTGTAATGTATACATGTGAGTGTTCAATCTCGCCGTTTGTTCTTACAAATGGGTGTCGGAGCCGATCCTCGGCTCCGAGTCGGCCGCTTAGCAAAGCTCTGCATCTAGGAGAAGCTCGAGACCAACCTACCTCCCACAATTCCCTCTGCCTCTACCCCAGATCTAGTTTGCCGCTGCAACCGATCGCATCGAGTTATTGAGCTCTGACCAACTTTTGGGAAGATAAGCTATTTTCTTCTGATTTTTCTTATGAATTTCTTCTGAATTTTTGTAAACTTCTAAAATTAGTGTGTGTGTGTGTAGATCATCTTTTTTTTGGTACTCTGATATATATATAACTTTATATATTCATATAGTTTCCTTGGGGCCTACCCCACCTTTGTTACTTGATATAAGATTGGATACCTGCATTATTACTGCTGTGTTTGTGTACCTTTAACCACTTTTCTTGACAGAAGTGTTGTTTCAGTTTTTTGTGCAGGTCTTGTTCTACAGGATATGTCTGAAAAAGCCAAGTCTGGTTTCAAGAGGTGTCAGTGTGGGCAAAAGATGTCTATCACTGACAACCATAGCTCCTGTGTCTACTGTCTTGGCCCTCTCCATCTACAAGAAGACTGTTCTATCTGTCATTCTTTTAGTGGAAGGGTCATGACAGATAGACGCAGGAAGCTTATTGATAGGGGTCTTTTGAAGCCTGCCTTCCAAGAGGTGCTTGACAAGTCGGACCAGGCTTCTAAGTCCTCGAAGGGGTCGAAGACATCGGAGCCTACGTCATCGGCTCCGAGTTCTTCACTTAAAGTTCGTTCACCGGTTCCACAGGCTTCGGGGCCAAGTGTCGAGCTTCTTACTGTGACCGAGCCTTGAGTCTTGGAACCGGTGTCGGAGCTTCCACCTCCTGCTATATTGAGGTCGGTACCATCCTCAGTTCCTTCGACCCGTTCTTCCAGGCCCCTCTCCGACACCGACGTAGATCGTGTGGTGCAGAAGTTAATGGAGAACACGGCCCTGTCCAAGCTCATTTCAGTCTCCTCCCAATTGGTGTCGAGACTCGAAGGCCTTCCCTTATCTCCATCTGGTCCTCCTCCGAGGCCTACACAGCTTTTGGAGCCAGGAGATGTTGATCTGATGATAGTGGAGCCCTTGGTGCTGGAACCGTCCCTTCCTCGGTCAGTACCGTTGACCTCGACTCCGTCGGAACCATTAGCGGACTCGCGTAACCGACGATCTCTCCTTGGCTCCGGGACCGAGAGTCGAACCGATCTTTCAGTGCTGACTCTCCTCCTCGGTGCCTCAGCACGGATCACTTCGGCTCCGTCCTCGGGGTCAATGCCCTTGGCTTCCGCGTCGGAGACACTTCCGTGTTCTTCGGAACCGGAGGACTCCTCGACTCGGGGTCCGGGGACCTTTGACCTCATGAGGAAGGTATTGTCTTCTCAGACAATCACGTCAACGGAAGCAACTTCTCTCTCCCATAAAGGTCCGTTGTCTACTTCTGCACCCACGACTACCCATAAGCATAGAGCACCAGTGTCTCAGCCACTCCCAGGGGGAGCCCCTTCTTCCTCGGAGGCCTCACCGGAAGCCCCTCCTGATGACGTTCCGAGGAAAAAGTTGTGCAAGAGGAGGCACTTAGATTCTCCACAAGAATCTTTAACATCGGATACTGACTTAGATGAGTCAGAAGGGTCCCCAAAATCACCCTCAGAGGATGTCTCCTTTGCTGACATCCTGGAGATCCTGAAGCAGAGAGGTGATTGGCAGGCCCTACCCCCTTCTGAGGATGAGTCGGTTCTGCTGAAGGCATTTGGTGCTCGCCCTTCCTCCTCCTGGGTCACTCCGCCCTTCGACAAGTTAATGGAGTTAATTGCTCGAAGGGCGTGGGAGGCACCTGACACAGTGGAGCCAGTTCCCAGGAAACCTAACAAATACATAACTGCCCCTCAGGACAAGTCATACCTTACTAAGGGAATTCCAGTGGACGCTATGGTGGTGGCCGCAGCCACTAAAAAGGAGATGTCCGAATCTTCCTCGTCTGTCCATCCCCCTAACAGAGACTCTAGGACCATGGACAGATATGGGAAGCGCATTTTCAGTTCAGCGACTTTTTCCATGCGATTGCTGAACTACTTGACACACTTCACACGATTACAGAGGGATCTAGACAAGGAGTTGGGGGATACCCTCCAGGGTAATACAGATGCTGCTGTCTCGGACAAAGTTACAGCACAGCTCAACACCCTTACATCCATAGTGAACTCGTCCATGAGGCTCATCTCGTTTGCGGCCGAAGGGTCGAGTAGGGCTGCAGCTTCAGCGATTGCTCTTCGTAGACAATCCTGGATGCGGCTGTGCTCCTTTGCGGAAGCCTTCAAGTCTTCCTTTACTAACGCCTCCTTTGATGGTGCCACTCCTTTTGGCCCCAAAGTAAAGGAGACCCTAACCCGGTGTGAGCAGGAAGGAAAGACTCTGTCTGCTGTTGGAGTCCATTTTTCCACCCCATCCAGACCGTACCCCAAAGGGCAACGAGGTGGAAA
Source organism: Protopterus annectens (assembly GCF_019279795.1). NCBI lineage: Eukaryota > Metazoa > Chordata > Ceratodontiformes > Protopteridae > Protopterus > Protopterus annectens. The sequence continues at coordinate 327,382,210 of NC_056737.1, forward strand.
GATGTGGTTTCGTAAACCCCAGGGTTCTTTCCCAGGCACACAGGGTGATGCCCCCCCCAGAGGCAGAGGAGGGGGCAGAAATGGAAGACGCCGCTCTGGCGGCAGAGGGAGTCTGCAGAACCAAGGTAACAGGGATACTATCCCTGGGAAGCCTTTCCAGCACTCCTGAGAGGAGGCCCGACTGTCTTGCTCTGGAGGCAGTCGGGGATCGCTTAGCTTTATACCCTCAGGCCTGGCAAAGCCTTACTTCAGACAATTGGGTAAAAAGCATTATCACTAGAGGTTACAAAATCCCCTTTGTATTTCCCCCGTTACCACAAAGACGGTTCCCAGATGTACCACCCCATCTGCGAAAACCAGCAGCGATAGAAATCTCAAAGCTGCTAGAAAAAAGAGTCATCCAACCAGTCCCGGCGGACCAAAGAGGATCCGGAACTTACTCAAGGTTCTTTTTAGTTCCAAAAAAGACAGGGGACTGGAGGCCAATTCTGGACCTAAGCAATCTCAATACATTTGTGAAGAAAGAAAAGTTCTGGATGGTCACGCTTCAATCGATCCTTCCGTTTTTACAGAAGGACGACTGGATGTGCTCAATAGATCTCAGGGACACCTACTACCACATCAAGATGGCCAGAGTGTCCAGAGATCACCTGCGCTTCCGGCTGGGAGCCAGTCACTTTCAGTTTCGGGCCCTGCCCTTTGGTCTAACCTCAGCCCCCAGGGTTTTCACCAAATGCATGGCAGTGGTAGCGTCTCACTTGAGATGCCTAGGATTCCGGGTGTTTCCATATCTAGACGACTGGCTCCTTACCGCCATCACCGAGCATCAACTGATTCAGGCCAGGGATTACACAATCAGCCTTTGTGCTCTGTTAGGGATTTCAGTAAATTTCGAAAAATCTGTGTTACAGCCCTCACAGCATATTTCATTTATAGGCGCAGATCTAGATACCCGTTCTTTGCTAGTAAAACTACCCTCCGCAAGAATAGCTTCCCTACAACAACACGTATCTCTCCTACTATTATCCAAGAAGTCCCCAGCCAAACTAGTCCTAAAAGTCTTAGGGCTCATGTCAGCTTCCCTCATTGCAGTTCCCATGGGGAGGTTACACATGAGAATTCTCCAATGGCTGCTGTTCACACAGTGGTCGTTCCAGCAGTTACCGCTGACACACGAGATTCACATAAGAGATTCCTGGAAAGCATACCTGTCTTGGTGGTTACAGGATCACAACCTCATCAGCAGCCGACAGTTTGTGTTACCCAACCCAACGGCTACGGTGACCACGGCCGCTTCCCTGATAGGGTGGGGGGGGCATCTTTCAGGGAAAGACAGTCCAAGGCGAATGGTCCAGCTTAGAGTACAACCTGCACATAAATGTTCTAGAGATGAGGGCAGTGTTTCTAGCGTTGCAACAATTCTCCCCCCTTCTACCTCTAGGGACTATTGCAGTACAGATGGACAACATGTCCGTAGTCTGGTACATAAACAAACAGGGAGGAACCAGGTCTTACCAGTTGTGCAGAGAGGCCATGAGAATTTGGCAATGGGCAGAGTCCACGGGTCGCTTTCTAATAGCAACGCACATCCCGGGGTTATCCAACGTCATAGCGGACAGGTTGAGCAGAGCCATCCTGTTACCTCACGAGTGGTCCCTCAATCAGAAAGTGGCGGAAAGGATTTTCCGCAAATAGGGCCAGCCTTCCTGCGATCTGTTTGCGTCTCCAATGAACAGCAAATGCAGAAGCTACTTTGCCCTTTTGCCCCCTTCAGGGGATGTCCCCAGGGACGCTCTGATTCATGATTGGCCCCCGGGTCTCCTGTACGCTTTCCCTCCTATACCACCGATCCCGAAATTTCTTCAGAAAACCAAGGACCAGGAGAGGACTATAATTCTCATTGCCCCATTCTGGCCTCGACAGATCTGGTTCCCCTTTCTTCAAGCCCACCAAATGCAGGAGCCCTGGATTCTGGACCCAGTGCCAGATCTGCTGACTCATTCATCAGGAGCTCCTCACCCGTCACTCCTATCCCTCAAGTTAGCAGCCTGGCTGTTCCTCTTCCCTACTTAGCCAGGTCTGACCTTCTCTCTCCGGCGGTCCAGAACATTCTGGTCACCTCCCATAAGGCTTCCACTACTAAAATCTATACCACTAAGTGGAAACGTTTTGTCCACTGGGCGACTACACAGCATTTGGATCCTTTAGTAGCCCCTCCTAAACAAGATTTTGGAATTCCTGTCCATTCTGTTTCACCAAGGAGCCTCTACTGCCACTAAAAGTTCAGTTGGCCGCTATTTCCAACTTTCACATAGGAGAAAACGGGGCTCCCATTATGGCTCATAGGCTTTGTAAAGCCTTCATGAAAGGGTCCTTTCATCTCAGACCAACAGTTAGGTTACCTACAGCTCCTTGGAATCTAAATTTACTCTTATCCCAGTTAATTTTACCACCCTTTGAACCAGCTTCTTCCTGTTCCTTAAAGTTCTTGTCCTGGAAGACTCTTTTCCTAGTAGCTATCACTTCAGCCAGACGAGTATCAGAACTTCAGGCACTTTCCATCAAGCAGCCATATTTAATTTTTCACCCTGACAGGGTATCATTACGCACCAACCCTTCCTTTCTCCCTAAGGTTTGTTCGGTTGCCAACATTAATCAGTCCATTGAGCTTCCTACATTTTTCAAGAACCACTCCAACAAGCTGGAATATATGTTACACAAACTGGATGTTCATAGACAACTCAGATTCTACCTGGATAGAACTAAGGACCTTAGGAAAGCGGACCAACTCTTTATAGCCTTTGCGGACAGCAAAAAGGGCATGGCAGTGACGAAGCGCACACTTTCTAAATGGCTAACTGATTGTATAACCTTCGTGTATTCTGCTTCAAACCAGAATTTGCCCACCAAATCAAAGGGACATTCTACTAGGTCAGTTTCCACATCTCTGGCTCATGCAGCTCATCTGCCATTGGACACTATTTGTGCAGCCGCCACTTGGTCTAAACCGCATACATTCATCACTCATTATAAAGTTGATAGGACTTCCAGGGATAGAGCATCTTTTGGTTCCACTGTGCTCAGGAACGTTCTTCCGTGAGTCACTCAGGGTAACGGAGCTAGGGACGCTACCCATTTGTAAGAATAAATGGCGAGATTGAACACTCTCACATAAAGAAGTTATGTCCTTACCATAACGTTCCATGTGGAGTGTTCATCTCGCCTTTGTTCTTGCATCCCCACCCTCCCACCCTCAGGTCTGGAAGAACATACGGATTTAGAAGTCTGGTTTGTTTGTCTCCCACTAGTGGTCTCTCTGTTGTTCCTACTGGCTTGAGCTAGTTACTGCTCCTTATGTATACTTATGTATCCCTTTTATGCTTGATTACCTTTGTTATTGCTGGATCTGGTCTTGTTTTGCAAACTAGATCTGAGGTAGAGGCAGAGGGAATTGTGGGAGGTAGGTTGGTCTCGAGCTTCTCCATGCCATGGTTAAAGGTAGATGAGGCTCTACAAGTAACAGTTAAGAAAGGAGGAGATACAATAAGAGCAATGACCTGTAATCAGTCTGCAGGAAAGTCTCCAGGAAAAGACAGTATTGGAAATAAGTGATAAGGATCTGGAAGGTTTTGTTTAGCAGTATTTTAAAAGGAGGGAAGGCACTAACAACCTGAAAAAAAAAAGCTGTGGTGGCTGTAGCACCTAAGACAGTAAAGAATCATTGGATCCAGCTTCATATAGGCCCAATTCAATTTAAATCTATGAATATAAAGGGTTAATGTCTTTAATGGTTAAAAGAATGGCAAAGGTGATTCCAAAATTGATAGATCTAGGCCGATGTAGTTTTGTGGAGGGGAGGCAAACATATTTGACAACATTAATAGAACAATGATGATCCAGAAGGAAGCAGAACACAGGAAAATATCACTACTATGATGGATCTTGATGCAAAGAAAGCATCTGATAGAGTATGCAGGATTTTATGAGTAGGGCAATAGAAGCATTTGCATTTCCTGATTACAATAGTATGGTCAATTAGAAGGATACAAGTGAGATCGAAGTGGGAGGGTTTCTCTGTGATAAGTTGTGTCTGAAGAAAGGAATCAGTCAGAGATGTTCTCTTTCCCCATTGTTGTTGACATATTTAGAACCATTGGCAAAGAAAATAAGGGACTCAGAAATTCAAGGATGTAATTGGTATAAAACCTGGCTTTTATGTGTATGGTATTATTTTGCACCTGATGGAACCCGAAAAGGGCATCTCAGTGCTGTGGAATATTCTGTGAATTTCCTACAAGTTCCACGTGACTCTTGGTTCCCAAGCCTTATACCATCTAAAAAGATCTGTTTGCACTCAATGTACTGTACATTCTGTTAGCACATTTTATTTTTTATCAGTATTCTTAACTGATATCCTTCACTGAAACATTCCTTTCTATTGAAATTGCATTCAATAAAACTACATGTAAAATATAAAATATAAAAAGAAATGATAGGCCTTTCCTTTGCTCTGATATTCCGCTGAATACCCATCCTAAAATCCTTTCTTTGTCAAATTCACATCATTTATTTCCAAATATGTCTCCTGCAGCATTGCTAGTTGTACTCCAGATTTCTTAATATAATTTAATACTTGTTCCTTTTGTCTGTACGTGTAAGACCATTTGCTTTTTAATATAATATAGATAGCATAGCCATTATGATAAAAAAAAACTGTTGTTCCCACCTATTATACATGGCAGTTTTTTAAATGTGTATTTCCAAGTTTTTTGTTACATGTGCACACTGTTTGGTAGGGTGATCTTTTAAACTGTCATTTCTTCTCATCTCAATTTGAATCTATGTCACATTTTCAAGATTTTTTTATTTTAATTTCCTCTTCTTTTTTCCTTATTTATCAATGACCTACACTTGAACACACCCCAAGCCACCTGCATTCAATATGCAGATGACTCAACCTTAATCTGTACTGCTAAAAATCTAGCCTCCCTCCAGTCACTTACCCAAACTGTATTCCAAAATGTTGAAAACTGGTTTATGCAACACTGCCTCTTCCTTAATCCCCAAAAAAACAAAACTACTACTTTTTACTCCAACTCATAAATTACCCAATCCATTCTTTACCATTACCTCTAACAATGCCACCAACATAACCCCAGATACTACCACCTGGCTACTAGGAGTTACAATTGACAATCGGCTTAACTATGATGACCATATTAACTCCACCATAAAGTCTGTTAACAAAAAACTTGGTACTCTCTATAGAATTAAACCATTCCTTACCCCTTCAGCCAGGAAAACTATTGCCCAAACCCACCTCATTTCTACCCTCTTCTACGCCTCTGCCATATATACTAACTTATTAAAAAACAACCTCTCCAAACTTTCTTACTGTTATAACATAGCTAGATTCATCACATGCTCTCCCTTTAAAACTCACCACTGCCTTAACCTCAGACAACTAGGATGGCTAGAAATACAGAACCATATACTCAGTAAACAGTTATTACTCATAAGATCATGCACTACCCCAATAATACCCCTATCCTCACTGATCTGATTTCACCATATAAAAATCTAGCTACACTACGTTCTGCCAATAAACTTCTGGTATCCTCAATCAAATCTAACAATAAAGCTGGTGACTCTCTTTTCTCTAATACTACAGGTAAAAGCTGGAATCTGCTCCCTACTGAACTATCTACCCTAGCTTCTACTTCTCTATTAAAAAAACATATCAAAGAACATCTTAAAACTCAGTGGCTCTGTCCTTGTGCTAACCCAGACTGAAATCCTCTGCCCCTCCTGCTCAAATCCCTTTCCCCTCACACTAACCTAAGTCTCCAAACCTACTTTTTTTCTCATTATTTATATTAAAAGTAAAATTACAATGATCTTACTCTGTTTTGTGTTTTGAACAAGTGTTTCTTATTTTATATCTAGTTAACCTTTAGTACAATGGCTATAGTCCATAATTATATTACTATATTTTTCACTTAACCAATGCCACCTCTGTACTGTATTTTTTATATACATGTCCTTTTATATATTGTTAACTTTGTTACTGTTCATGTTTGGAGCTTTTCTCCCTGGGCCTCTACTGAAAATGGACATATATCCGGTTAGACTAGCCTGGTCAACAAATGTAAAATAAAATAAATAATTAAAACCCTTAAAAATACTAAATAGATTTTCAAAGCACCTCAGTCCCCTATTAACTTAGAACAATCACACAAAACTGTGTGCAACTTCAAAAAATGAAGACTAACCCAAATCAATAGCTGCACCCACAGGCATTATCTAACCTAAAGTTAAGATTGCCATGCTAAAGCACATGCTACAGTCTGTTCCCACTTACATTGATTGCCATCTATTATTTTCCTACCGTTATTCCCCTCCCAGCATTAGTGAGAGCAGCTTGTGTGTTTTCAAAAAGCAAACTTTTAGCCTTAAAAAAGTGCAGTTGCTATCTTTAAAAAAATCCACCCAAAAGTCACATTTATCTTTCCAAAAAAGATTTTCCTTGTCTGTAATCCAACACTAAACACATCATTTAATAATTACATTTGCCTTTCTTTCCTCCATTTGTCCCATCTGTTACATCACAAAGGCTGCTAATAGTGGCAGAGGAATTACGTTAGGTCACTTACCCCAACTTCAGAGCCATTAAGAAAGCAGTGCCTCTTAATGGCATTTAAATGAGCATTATCAGTTAGGGATTGCCAGCATCACACCTCTGATAAATAGTGTAACCTAGAGTCTGAATAAAGGTGGGACTTTCAAGCTTAGTTTTCAGATGCAGATTTTTTTTCCCTTTAATCAAACACTCAGTGCAACAAAGAAAGAAAAAAAATGTTCGTCCGAGTTTTCTTACTTTCTGTCAATGTTTGATTTTGTATTTTTTCTTCTCTGTTGTTTTTCTTTAAAAGTGCATGTTTTTTCTAATGTTTTGTTACAGCATTTTTGCATTGTATACTGTGTTTTGTTGAGACAAGTTAGTGAGGTGGGGAAATGAGATTAACATCAAAGACTTTAATTCTAGCTACAGTATTTTAAACTGTGAACACAGCACAAACCATCTCTGTCCAAGTAACACTTAATCACAGGAGCCAAATTTCTCATACTTGAATACTGAACTGCAATTGCTACTTTGAAAAGAACAATTAACTAAGCTACATTTTAAGTCTGTCATTCAAACATTACGAAAATCAAAGGAAGCAAAGTAATTAAAAATGTTAATTGATGCGGACAGTGAAAAATAGGCAGTGGTCACCACTGTTGTAAACTGATGAGAGAGAAGACCACAGTAAATGATCCCCTCAGCATAGGGATTTCTTTCTGTCCCTCTAAAATAACATCAGGAAGATGAAGACATTGACTGTAAACCAAAATCATGCTAGCCATTACAGCCTCATTTTGGGCTGTTTTGGGGTATAATTAATTGGAAGATAATAGCTACCACTTTGATACATAGACATTAGTAATGCAAAAGGGTTTATGATTTGCTGAAAAACATGCATTTCTTTAGTTTTTCGGTGCAGTTCTGCTTTAAATAAAACAAAATTATCTACTGTTCTCTTAAATGCATTAAAGTATTAAGTCTGCTATCTCATTTACTCCCCATAATTTCAGACTGTATTTGCTTGCCATTGTACCTTTAAATTCTGTATTTTCCTCAGCAAAGAATGCTTAGAACTCTCAAGATTAATCGCTTTTACTTGTAGACAAAAGTAGCCAGCAATGAATGTTTATAAATTTTGTTCAGAACTGAAAGTGCAGCTGCAGACCTCTTAACTCCCACTGAACATTTGCTAATGGAAAAAAAAAAACAAGCTAATATCTTTTCAGATATTAAGAAACTAAGTATTTTTCAAGGCTTTCATAATTTTTAAAGCCTACTTACTTACAAAAAAATCTTGTTTGTAGCTTAGGCCAAGGGCATTAATCTAGACATCCACCATTGTAAACATAAACAAAGTCTCCATTTTGCATACAATATAATCAGTGCACTTTTGCTCGCCACCCCCACCTAGCAGTACAAAATCACAACGTATTAACATTAAACTTCTTTTGTCCAATTTTTCTTCCCTTGCTATTCTGTAAAGCCTATATTTCTTACCACTAAAAAAAGTATGTGTTTATTTTAATACCTTTAACTCATACAACAATCACTGGAAAAAAAAATCCTCCACATTTAAAATACCTATGACTACACACTACATAAAACTGCTTTACTATAGATAAAATGCAGTTTATATTATGACATGTTTTAAAAAGTGCTAATAAGAACAACAATTGTTCTACTTACAGTTGCTTTTCTCCTCTTTTATTGTCCTTCTGAACATTCAGTCTGATGTTGTCAATCTTCATTCATACTTGACTGCTGGGTTCAGTTCCGATCCTCAGAACTGACTCGGCCATTATATCAAGCTCGCACCAGCCAAAAACACTCAAGCAAAGGCTACCTATACTGCCTCTCTTCCCTTTACCTCAGATCTCATTTGCCACATAGAAAATCGGACGTATCAGAAGTGCTCTCAGCTAAGTGCTAACTTTTTGATTATAGAAAAACATTTTGTCTGTCCACTTTGACTAGTTTCTTTCTTTCTTACTTCTTAAGACTGTGATCAGTGTACATTTGTTGTTCATAACTTGTATCAAAACCCCCTTTTCTTACCTTTTAGGTAGTCTGACTTACCATTTTGATATAGGCCCCTCCTTCCCTCTACCTACGGGTAATTCTTGATACCATTGCTGGTATCCTTAATTTCCACTTCTCTTTTTTCTTACCCTTTTTGTGGGTATTCTCAGTTACCATTTTGTGTGTGTGCGTGTGTGTGTGCATGTGTGTGCGTGTGTGTGTGTGTGTGTGTGTGTGTGTGTGTGTATCCTTGACTTCTTTAGTGAGAATGGCAGAAAATCAGAAGGGAACCACAGGGTTCAAACAATGTAGGGACTGCAGCAGAAAGATGCCAAATTCCAGTGAGCATCTTTCATACGTTTGTTTAGGTGGCCCTCATCTTAAGTTACAACACCCATGTGAACTCTGCAAGGGTTTCAGTGCTTGCACCCTTGCAGAGAGATGGAATAAACTCATTCTCAAGGGTTTACTAAAATGCCCATTCAGTGAAACTTTACCTGAGGTGGAGACATCTAAGTTTCCCAGGACAGAGTCTAAGAAAAGAAGCCACTTGATACTGTCATCTGCCAAGGTACACAAGTGTAAGTCTTCTAAGTGTCAGGTTCAGACCCACTCATTGAAACCAAAACCTAAAGTTCCAAAGACTGTACAGACTCCTCCTCCAGCCCTGAAATGGTGCCAACCTTGTTTTCGGTACCAATGACCTCCCCAGCACTGGTCTCCTCAGATATGACAGTTCTGTCTACCCCAGCTAAGCAAGTATCTGTTCAGCAAACCATGGTGCTGAAGGTCGAAGTGCTAAGTACCCCTAGAACTAGATACTCCCCATCTATAGACCCCTTTTTGGGTCAGCAAGTAAGCCCATTTGTAGAGAGACCAGAATAGCCTTCGGGGATGTCCATCTGCTCCTCCAGGATTCTTTCAGAACTGGAAGTAGTTAGAATAGTGGATCAGCTCTTGTCAGCCAGAGGTCTCCCAGCCCCCCCTCACACTTCCTTCCCTCCCAGAGCCAATGTTTACTCTCCAAGGACTCCCACTTATCTTCCTCCTTCAACATCTCCACAGGTCTTGGGAGCCCACAACTTCGATGTTCCCGGCACCAATTACTTTGATGCCTATAGTGGATCTCACCTTGGTACCAGAACTGACTCTGTGGTCTTTGGCTGCTTCAGAGCTGTCACACATGGGACTGTGATTTGCCTGTTGGCTCTGGGATCCCTGGATTGGCTCTGATTTTTTCAACAATGCCATCTACAGTTCCTGGTGCCCTGGCAGTTACAAGTCCTCTCTCAGCTCCTATTGGAGTGGGGTGTGACCCCGGTTCTGAGGTTGTCTTTCTCAGTTCCAGGCTCCCATCCTTCTTCAGGTGGGCATGCTTTCCAGATTATGGAGAGAGCCCTAGCCTCAGCAGGCCAACAGTTGGCAACATCCTCGTCAGAGTGCCACATTTATGTATCCTCTGGCTCGCAGCTGTTACAATCTGCTACCTCGGGACAGTGGGCACAAGAGCAGCAAGATACCCTTCCACCTGAGGAGCCACCCCGTAAGAGATCATCCAAAATGAAGCACTTGGATTTTCCTGAAGAATCGCTTACTGAGGGTACAAATGTTGATGAAGGGGCAGGGTCCCCATGATCACCCCCTGAAAGGCATCCTAGAAATTCTGAAACAGAGGGATGATTGGAAGTCCTCAAACCTATCCTCTAAGGAATCTGTCTTCTTGCAGGTTTTTCATGCCCAGCCATCTACTTCTTGGGTGTCCCCTCCCTGCAGATGAACTAAACAAGCTCATCGTGCAGTATGCATGGAAGTCTCCTGACACCATAGACCCAGTCCCCCAGAGACCTGACAAAAGTCTCTGACCCCCCCCCAGAAGATCAGCCCCACCAGTCGAAAGGTCTAGCAGTGGATGCCATGGCAGTGGCTGCAGCAATGAAAAAGGAACTCACTGAAGAGAGTTCAACTGTCCATCCTTCAAACTGAGGATCTGAGACAATGGACAGATTTGGGAAGCAGGTCTTTGCTTCATCGACCTTCGCTATTCAGTCTTTCAACTTCTTGGCACACTTCACCCAACTCCAAAGGGATCTGATAACTGAGCTCTCAGAGACCTTAGCAGGAGCAGTGTCTGACGAGGTCCGGGATAAGGTTGCCTCCCAGTTTACTAACCTAGAGTTAATTTCCAACTTGTCTATGCATCTTATTGCACATACAGCTGAGGGGATGTCGAGGGCAGTGGGTACAGGCATTACCATTAGGCACCATGCCTGGATGCACTTGTGTGATTTTACAGACCCCTTTAAGTCTTCCTTTGTCAGTGCTCCAGTGGACACTACTTCATTGTTTGGCTCAAAAGTCAAAGACACATTAGCCAGGTGTGAGAAGGATGGAAAGACCCTTTCTGCTTTGGGCGTGTGTTTTTCCAGTCCTCAGCGACCTTACCCAGGAATCAGAGGGGTGGAAAAATGTGGTTCAGGAAGACCCAAAGGCCTTTTCAGGACACGTGGCGAGTATTCCCCCAGGGCAGATGGGGGAACTCTTCTGGAAGATGCCCCTTTCATGGCAGAGGGGGCCCGTGTAACCAGGTTGCCAGAGATTCCTTCTCTGGACAACCCTACCCAGCGCTTCTGAATGGCAGCCCAATTGCTTATCTCTGGAAGCAGTCAGGAGAAGATTTTCTCTGCACCACTCAGCCTGGCTCGCAACAAAATCAGATTCCTGGGTGCAGATGATAATTACCAGAGGTTACCAAATTCTCTTCATTCTTTGTCCCAAACCATAAAAGTGAATCCACGACATTCCACCCAGTCAGAGGAATATAGCAGCACTAGAAATTCAAAAGTTGCTTTTAAGAAGAGTCATCCAAACAGTCCCACCAGACCAGATAGGATCCGGATTTTACTCAAGATTCTGTTTAGTGCCAAAAAAGACAGGGGACCAGAGGCCATTCTTAGACCTCAGTATATTAAACAAGTTTGTATGACAAACAAAGTTCCGGATGGTCATGGTTCAGTTTATCGTTCCTTTTCTGGAGAAAGACAATTGGATGTGCTCTATAGATCTTCAGGAAGCATATCACCACATAAAGATGGACAGACACTCCAGAAGGTTTCTCCACTTCTGGCTAGGAGCCAATCAATACCAGTTTCAAACACTGCCCTTTGGTCTCACCACAGCCCCCAGGGTGTTTTACCAAATGCATGGCAGTTGTAGCAGCTCACTTAAGGCTGCAGGGATTCCGGGTGTTTCCATATTTAGACGACTGGCGCATCACCTCCCCCACCAAGCATCTGCTGCTTTATGCCTTGGACTATGCTCTAGCCCTTGCTGAGTCCTTAGGCATTTCAATAAAAAGAGAAAAATCAGAACTATCTCCCACACAGGGCATAGAATTAATCGGATCACAGCTAAACACATAATCTTGCATGGCTTCCCTGCCTTATGACAGACGAGTAAGTTAAGATTGCAACTGCAAGTGATACTGTCTCAAGACAAGGTTCCTGCTCACTTAGTCTTGCAACTTCTTGGGTCCATAGCAGCAACAATCTCTTTAGTTCCCCTGGCGAGGTATCACATGAGGCTACTTCAGTGACTCCTGGCGTTACAATGGTCACTGTTAACTCACCCAGTGTCTCATCCAGTCCTCATAACAAACTGCTGCAGACAGGATTTGTCTTGGTGGATGAAGCCAGAAGAGAACTTATGGAGTCGCCCCTTCGGCCCCCTCTCAACCCAAGGCTGTAGTGACCATGGATGCTTCCCTAGTAGAGTGTGTGTGTGTGTGTGTGTGTGGGGGGGGGGGGGGGGCATTTTCAGCGAAGGACAGTCCAAGGTACTTGGTCCCCTCAAGAGGCCAATCTGGATATCAGTGTCATAGAACTGAGGGCTCATGTTTTGTTGGATAAACTTTTATTTCTCCCATAATATGTTCTGCATCAAAAATGCCTTTGATCCTCCAGTAAAAATATTCTAGAGACAGCTTGGATGCAGCAACTTGAATCTCACACCTGCTTCTCAACATTCCCTGATTGCTAGAATAAAATTGCTTCTCTGCTGCCTAGCGTACAGTGAATAAACATTTTCTCCAAATTTTAATACTTTGCTCATCTGCCACAGTTCTGTAAGAATCAACTCTTTCTGCTGGTATGACTGGAGCTTTACTAATACAGGCACTGGTTGCTTTCTCATGGCCTCGATATTCCCTTTCATATAACAAATCCTGCAGAGGAACACAGGTCTAGTTGCTTATTTCTGCTTTCATAAAATTAGTACACTATGTTCCTTCCAGTTTCTCTGGTACAGAAGGAAATCTCAGATTTTTCCTTGCGTGCTCTGTCTTCTAACTCTGTTTTTGAAACAGCTCTTCTTGGTATGCCTCATACTCAGCTTGTTTTTTCATTTCATCCTTTGATTTTTGCAGTTTTATCAGTTCATCTGAACAGCTAGTTAGAACTTCTTATAATTTGTCCATCCTTTTATTTGTGTTGATATATTCCTTTAGTGTTTAATTTATTTTTATTACCTCTGAGTACATTTGATTTATTCCTTCCTCTAAGTTATTGGAAGCCATCGCTTGAATCAAAGCTGATGCTTGAACAACTTTTTGCCAGACAGCTACAGAATCCTTCCCAGGCAGTGTTTTCTCTTCACCTTTTCTGGTTGATTCTCTTTTAGGTTTTCCAAATTTCTTCTTTTCTGGCAAGCAGAAAGTATACTTACTAGCCAGTAACTAAAATTCCCACCACTAAAAAAAAACATTTTCAATGGCACTTTTTCTCCGTTTCCATTTTCACACTGGGGGAACTGAAATTACGCTGTTGATCAGACTGCAGCCATCTTGGAAGTCCTCACTGTGATTATGTTCTTGAAATTTGTTTTGCCATTTGCTGGTTGGACATTTCATTCAGGAATTTAAAGGCCCTTTTCACTAAAGTGAATGTGGCTCGAAAATTGATCTAAGGACTCTGTTCTGGATGGGTCTATATTTGAACATCGAAGTTTCAAAACTTCGAATGTTCTAATATCAACCCCTATTCAGCAAAAGCTGAAAACATCGAACATACAGAACAGCGAATTTTTTTCCTAGGGAAAAAGTTTGCTGTTCCAAAACACATACAACACAAGCACACCAAACAAACAACAATCCACACACACACCCCCCTAAAATCTTACACCCAACCCTACACTAAACTATATATACACCAGTATCCACTTACCTTAACCCAAACCCTAACCCTAAGGTCCGTCACTATCGCACACTCACCTCACCAGTGCCCTAACCCTAACTCACTTAACCCACCCTAACCCTCATGTCCACACAATCACACACATACCTAACCCACGCCCTAACCCTAACTCACCTAACCCACCCTAACCCTCACGTCCACACAATCGCACACATACCTAACCCGCACACTAATCTTAACTAACCTTACCCGCGCTCAATCGCACACTTACCTGAACCCGACCCGTAAGTTTCCACCACAGCACTAAAAATACCGAAGCAACAGAAATGGACAACCAAATTCTTTCCCTAGGAAAAAATTCGGTTTTCTGTAGCTTTGATATTTTCAGCTTTCACTGAATAGGAGTCGATATTAGAACATTCAAAGTTTTGAAACTTCGATGTTCTAATATAGACCCGTTCTGGGTGTACTTAATATGTGTTGTGGCATGAGTGGCCAGGACTGATAATCCAGGCAGTTTTGAGCCCCGGTTCTTTGACATTTAGTTATTTATTTATTTGACATTTGTTCACCAGGTTAGTCTGACTGGGCAATAGCCCTTTTTCAGCAAAGACCCGAGGAGAGAAGCTCTAATACGAAAAACAGAAACAAATGTAAATAACATACTAAAAATATTCAAAGAGAAGATGGTATCTAAACTAATTATTCATAGTACAAAGTACAAAAATATCAGAGAAAGCATACGAAATAATATTCAGAATAATGTACAATATATGCAACATAATAAGAGTATGGTCAGAATAATAAAGATAAAAATCATAAGAGGTCACATGCTACTGGAAGCTATGGGAGAAGCAGAAAGATTTAAAGGCATTAGTATATATAGGGGTAAAGACCCATTGACCAGGCAAAAGTTCAGGGAAGCTGAAAGAAAACAAATAGCATAGTATAAGGAAGCACAGAAACTGTTAGCAAAGTACAAAGAAGCATCAGAGAGAAGTTGGAGAGATAGGCAGCAAAGTTTTAAGGAGGGAAGATATAATAGGTTGCCTTATGGAGGAAATAAATTCTAGAAGAATGAAAATTATGTTAAGTAGGGTGATTACATAGGCAGGACTAAGATTTATAGAGGCTTTCCTTCAGGGTTGTTTTAAAGGACGTAGGGTAAGTGATTGATCTGACACTTAAAGGTAGTTTATTCCAGGTATTAGCTATGGAGTAACTGTAAATGAGTTTACCGATATGTTTATTAGGCTTATAGACTTGCAGCAGGTGCTGTTGAGAGCTACAGATAGCATGGTTAGGAGTGTAAGGTTGAATAAGAGTAGAGAGAGAGGGCAGAGGGTTCATGTAGGATAGAGTGAGCTATGAGAAGCTGGGGTGGTAGAATTTGATAATGAAATTCCAACCAGTGTAGGCTTTTTAGAGCAATGCAGTGGTGGGTACAGTATGGTTGGTTGGAGGCAAATCTTGCAATTTTTATTATAGATGAGTGCAAGTTTGGACAGAAGATTAGACTGGAGATTAGTGAATATAGGGGCTGCATAGAAACGTGTGGGAAGTAGAAAAGCTTGTGCAAGGGATAGTCGAAGTGTTTGTGAGGAATTTTTTTATGCCTGTATAGCGGGCCCAGCTTTTGATGTGTCTTTTTAATGCATTGATGAGAATGGAGATTGAGCTTTAGTTGTTCGTCAATTGTGTGTCTTTCGGCTTTTTCCCGGTTAGGGGTCGCCACAGCGGAACTCCGGTCCGCTAATGATTGGCAGTAGAGTTTTACGTGCTGCCTTGCCGGGCCTAACGCACAACCTTCAATGAAGGAACACCCGTTCATGCATGTCGCCACACAGAAGACGCTCTAACTGAGAATTGAACAGGCAACGTCTAACTGTGAGGCGACTACGCTACCACAGCACCACCACCGCAGTTCGTCAATAAGTCACCAAAATGTTTAGTATGAGGTTCAGTGGAGATGGTTGTGTTGTTGAGATAGTAGACAGTAAAGGTGGCTTTGTGATGTTGGAGAGTTGTAGGGAGGAACAGGAGAAGATTGGTTTTCTTTGGATTAAGTAACAGACGTAAGACACCTTTCAACTGCATGAAGGGACTCTTGGGTGAGGGTATGGTATCTACTGTTCTGATGAATACCTCACATAGCTACACTTTGCAGCTGGAGTTGGATGTTTATCAGGCACAATAATGGCATATGACACCTGTGCCTTTCTGCCAGTACAGCATCAATGAAAAGACATGAACATTTGATTACTCTATGTGATGAATTGTCCCTTAACTAATGAAGAAGGGATTAGCAAGCATCAGTAGTGTGCTGTATGGGTTAACTGGATGAATGAGTCACTTGTAAGGCTAGCTGTGTTACACACTGACTGTAGATCTGACTCTGATGTTGAGGACCAAGGTTCAAGTAATAGACCTGACACCGGAGACATCATGCAGAAGAGGTAGTATTGAGTTGCAATGGCTAGCACTCCTACCTCATGGGGAGGGGGTAGTTAGACTGTGATTTTCATTAGCTGGAATTTAATTTACTAGAGGCCATTCAGACTTGCTACACAGACTCAAGTATTGGCTTGACCTTTATGATGATGACCTGCTGTAAAATGACACAGAATTTCTGTGACACCAGTTGGTCCAGTGCTTTTGAGCAATTAATGTTCAGCAGGCAGGAACTGCTTGGGGAATAGGAGCATAGATGAAAATTTCAGACCAATTACAGATTACTTTAATGTGGCTCTCAGCTGTCACCTTTATTAGGAATAAACTGGAATTATCCAGCGGTGTAACACTGCATGTCATGGTAGGTAGGATGGAGCAACATACATGTCAGGAATGCAGTGTTGGAATAGGTGGTCAAACTGGTAGAAACAGAAAATCAAAACATAGTTGTAGGAATAACTATAACTTGCCAAAAGACAGTGGTCACTAGCCTTGTTTCTTTCTATGAATAACACTGTCTGTAACCTGTTGCACGTGTCCACTGCATTAGTGAACAGACAGAAGCAGCAGTGCTATAAAGGTATTCATAGTAGGCACTGTTAGTGTCCTCATGACAATTATGCCAATCTGTTTCTGTGATATCAAGAAATTCCATAGAATTCTGGGGAAAGGTCATAAAATTGGGAGTGGGTAGTATCAAGAAACAAAGGTATCTCTGAATGTGTCAGTGTGTTTGGCACATAAGTTATAAAGATGGCATGTGTAGGGGTAACTACTAGATTGTATCATAGAAAGAAAAGGAATGAGTTAATTGACATATATATATATATATATATATATATATATATATATATATGTGTGTGTGTGTATATGTGTATGTATATAGAGATTTTTTTTTTTGGGGGGGGGGGGTTCTTATGTAAGTCTTGCAGAAAGGAGAAATGAGTTGATGCATCCTGTCATAGTAGCCTAAGTTAAACAGTGTACTGGAGGGAGGAGCATTATATTTGAATACTTATAAACTGAGTAGTAGTGAATGAGGAATATTTTGGTATAGAAAGTGTAATTGGATGAAACATCAAAAAAAGTTACAGATCTTGTGAAACTTGAAAATTCTCCTAACTCTGCATCTGTTAAAACATGTCAGTTTATTTGTAATTTTTTACGGAAGGTACATTTTTTCACTTACCTTAGAAAGTGTTTTGGTGCATGTGTATGTCCAATATGGGCTGGTATATCCTGGTTACGAGAATACTGTGCTGCGACAACTCTTTTTCAAGTGCATTTGGTAGAAACCAGATATTAACGTTGTTAACTGAAAGCAAATACTGACAAAACAGGGTAGTTCTGTGGTTGCTATGGTGTGAGCTGCAGGATCTTTACTTTGTAACAGGGGAACCTTTTAAGTTAGATTCTTTCCCTTAAATGAATCCCCAGCATACAAGGTAAGACAGTGCTTGGTAGTAAATGCTACTGATCTTTTTTTCTAACATGTTACCAGAGAGCTAGATTTGGATAACAAGCCAGCAAGCTGGAGGAGGAAGAGAATTTTTTTATACCCTGCCATTGTGGAATGTCATACTTCTTAGCAGCCTAAATGCATTCTTAGATTTTTTTTTTAACAAGAAACATCTTTATTAAATTATCACTTATGACATAGGCGATCATACATTTATATAAATGAAAACAAACAATACTGGCATATTTATAGCTGCAAACATTATACATCACTTATAATCTATCCAGTCATTGTCAGTCAAACATTAGATAGCTCATTCAAATCTTGCCTTCTTTTAAACCTCATTCCTCCTCCAAAATGTTATTCTGCATGTATTGTTACCATAATTCCAGTTTTTTCTATGTAATTTGCTCCTACCCTTTTCTTTTAAACATTCCGTTTCCAGTTGTTTTATCTCTGTTACTATGTTCACTATTTTTAGTGCAGTTGGTTTAGACTTTGATTACGATTTTCTAGTAATTGCTTTTTTGGCAGCCACCATAATTAGACTCATGAAGGCCTTTCTATGTCTCAGCAGTTCTGATTCTGTATCTTAGCTCAAAAAAATGTATTTCCTTAGTTATACCAATTTACTCACCCAGTATTTCTGATAGAGTAGTCTGCAGGGAATTTATAAAGTCTGGCAACTCATTACAGTCCCAAGAAATGTGTTTCAAATTACTTCTTTCTTCACCATCACACCTCCGTTTGCTTTCTACCTGAGAAAAAAATTCTTTGGAGTCTACTTGGGGTATGAAAATACCCATATAAACACTTCCAAACAAAGATCCTAAATCTTCTAGACTTTGTTGCATATTTGGGAGACATACATATATCCCCCCCATTGTTTCTTTGTGAATTGCTTATCCAATCTCTCGTTCAAACCCTTTCTAATCTTCTCTGATTGATTCTTATAGTTATCATGCAGTATTTTATATGCTCTACTAATTATCACTTTTTAACTGTGGTTTCTGTTATAGATTCTTCTAAAACTCTACCAGTGCTGGTCTTTCACTTAGGGTCTCCATATTTCTTTCTCTTTGCCTAAACTCGGGTATCAGCCCTTGACAGGGAAGGCAGTCTCTAGCCTGCAGTCTAAATACATTCTTGACCTCTTCACATTCTATTACCTCTCCATCTCTCTAATTATTTGCTCCCAATACCTTAGTTCCTTTGCTAGTTTTCCCAAGTAAATTCCAGCTCCTTCTTGTGTATTGTCTGTGTCCCTTAGTTGCAATCATCCCTATCATCAGAATCTCCTTTCTCCATTTCCGTGGTGGCTTAGTTCTTAGAATACTTTCTGTTACTTTATGAAGGTAATATTCTGTATGGTTATTGTTATTTTCTGTAAGGATCTGCATCCAAAATCCAAGTGTCTCCTTGCTTATTGAGCCCCCCCCCCCAACCCATTTCGTCATCCTCCCTTTCCACTTTGAACTACAACTTTCTTCTGGTGCTATGTATAGGAGCCTTAACTGTGTAGCTCTGAAATACCCCTTCAAATCAGGTAATCCCAAACCACCTTGTTCAACTGGAAGGATTATCTTATCCCACTTGACTCTTGGTCCCAGGTCAAATCCTTCAACTCTTTATTAATTGCTATCCACAACTTCTCCTCTGGTTGATAAAAATATGCCTGACCTGTGTATAAAACTAAAGGGACTAAAAACATTTTGACTGCTTGAATCTTATTATCCATATCAATAAAACAGAGCTTCCAGTTTCCTCAGTTTTTGTATTATCTTTTTAGTCTCTTCTCACATATCCTTAGCTGCTATAACATAGTCTTTTTTGATCAGTACTCCTGAGTACTTCACTTTATCATGTCCCCATAAATATGGGTATTGCCAAACCAAATTGTGTCTGGGTTCATAGTTTACAACTATTGCTTTTATTTTATCTTCATTAATTTTGTATCCTGAAAAGACTTGAAACTGACTCAAAATGTTCCACAATACCGAAATGCCCTTTTCTAGATGTTCTTCATCTCACATTGCTGCAGTCCTTACACTTGGGTAGTCCGCTGTCCTCGGTCGGACCGAATATCAAAGTATTAGGCTGACGTCGGTCAAGGCGCTTAAGACTGACATCAGGACGTCAGGGTACAAATGCGCATGACCGACGTCATATCCCCAGTCTTTTTTGCCGCATGGTCCGATGCAGAAGCAGCGTTGCAAGTGCCGTTCGGCGTTCTGAAATTTTTCGAATTCGGAGTTTCAGACCGAGTCAAAGTTGGCTAAGTACCCGTTAGAATATTTTAGTTTTTTCTTGCCTCAGTGGTTTACCGGATGTCAGAAAAAGTGAATAACTGTATTTCTTGTGGGAAACAGATACCGCATAGAGATTATCATACTTTGTGTATTCCTTGTTTGGGGCCTGAGCACGACGTTGTTGGGTGTCGCTTTTGTGCTAGGTTCAATAAGCGCACTATTAAGCGAAGGTTAGATTGTGCCAGGTTGGTCTTTGGGAAGCGTTGCAATTATAATATGCCGTCGGATGCTCCGGCGCCCGCTTCTTCGAAGAAGCGCAAAGACAAAGCAGCTAAACCCAGGCAAGAAGAGTCGTCCGTACCGGACGCCGGTTCTTTAGAGGTGCCAGTGGAACCGGTGGTTCCGCAGGAGGTTTCTCTGGAGTCCCAGGGGGAGACTTTGTTATTGCAGGATGTGGCCTCTCAGGAGGCAGGTCAGGCTGAGGGGGCTTCTCAGGTTACTGTACTCCCCTCCCTTCCTAGGGTGGTTAGGCCCTCTCCTTCTGTTTCCAAGGCTTCTCCCAGAGGCAGGCCGGGTTTAGCTTCTGTGGGTGTCACTCCTAGTTCATCAGGGTCTGTGCCCAAGAAGCACATGCTTAAAATGGCAGAAGATTTAATTACTTTGATTAGAGGTTCTTTGCCCCCTCCTGATAAGAGGCCTAGGGTGGAACCAGAGTTGGGGAGTTTTGAGCAGGCTTCGGATGTTTCAGAGTCTTCGGCTGAAGACTTGCAGGAGTATTCTCCTTATTCTGATTCTGATGTGGATGATTCTACTCCTTCTGCTTCTCCTCCAGAGGATTTTTCTTTTTCAGAGACTCTTCATTCCATGAGGGAACATTTTAAGTGGGAAGGTCAGGACTTCTCTGATTCCAGGAAAAGGCTTAGGGAATTTTTGTTTTTACCCCAGCATAGGCCTTTGGCTATACCTCCTGTTCTGGATGTTGTGGAAGATGTGTTTGCAGAGGCTTCTCTTAATCCTGATTCTTTGCCTCCTGCTCCTGTTAAACCGGATAGGTATTACAGGGTGCCTGAAGCTCATAAATATCTTTTTAAGAGTCCTAGGGCGGACCCAGAAACTGTTAGTCAGGGGCCTAAGGCTGTCAAGGCCTCTGTTGTAAAAAATCCGGTTCCTCCAGATAAAGAGGCCAGGGCTTTGGATAGATGGGGAAAGAAAGTCTATACTTCTTCCACCTTAGCTATGAGGGCTTTGAATTGCCAGTTTCACATGTTGAAATATCAAAACTATCTACTTTCTCAATTGAAGTCTAAGGTAGATGCTCTGGCGGAAGGTATTGAGTGTAAAGAATTACAAGATTTGGTACATGTTTCTGAACAGGTGGGTAAGCATTCTTTGCAATGTGGTTTTGATGCTGTACAGGCCTCGTCTAGGGTGGCTGCCACTGGGTCAGTTCTTCGCAGGCACGCCTGGCTGAGGGATCAGAATTTATCAGACCATGTTAAGACAAGGATTTTAGATGCTCCTTTACAGTCTGATGTGTTGTTTGGTTCACCTGTGGAGGCAGTCTTAAAGAAAATGGAAGACAAGGCTAAGTCTATGCAGACTGTTAAAGATTTTTTGCAGGTTCAGCCTCCGAAGTTTAGTAGGAATTGGCCTGCTAAGGGGTGGACGTATCCTTCTTATGATTCCCAGTCTAGGGGTAGATCTAGACGTGGTAGGGGCAGAGCTCAGGGCTCTTTCAGGCCTAGAACAGGGAGTTCTCCTGCACAGTCTTCGGGTGAGGGCAGGGGTCAGTCCTTTCGTAAACAGGCCCAATGACCTACCTTTTCAGCTGCCAGAGCCTTCTCGTCTGGCAGCACCTTTGGGAGGAAGGTTGGCACTTTTCAAGGAAAATTGGAGTTTAATTACCCAAGACAGATGGGTATTGGATATCATACACCAAGGTTACAAGTTTTATTTCCATACCTTACCTCCTTTCAAAGGCATGCCAGACGTTCCTCCTCAGCAAAGAATAGAGGCTCACAAACAAATTTCTCTGCTGCTTCAAATAGGGGCCATACAGCCGGTCCCCCTGCCAGAAGTGGGCCTAGGATTTTATTCTCGCCTGTTCCTAGTACCAAAGAAGGGGAACACGTGGAGACCAATTTTGGATTTATCTATCCTCAACACTTATCTGGACATTCCCAAGTTCAAAATGTTGACGCTACAACAGCTTTTACCTCTGCTGGGCAAAGATCACTGGATGGTAACTCTGGATCTCAAGGAGGCTTACCTTCATGTTCCTATCAGGCTAAGTTGCAGGAAGTATCTGCGTTTTCGAGCTGGGACTTCTCATTATCAGTTCTCTGCATTGCCCTTTGGCTTATCTACTGCGCCCAGAGTGTTCACGAAAGTTCTGGCTCCAGTGATAGCTTTCTTCAGGCTAAAAGGAATACAGATCTATCCTTATTTGGACGATTGCCTGATTCTGGCTCAAGAAAGGGATGAGCTTCTTCATCATTTGCAATATGTGATAGCAGTGCTAAGATGCCTGGGGTATTCTGTGAACGAAATAAAGTCCAGTCTAGTACCCTCTCAGGACATGTGCTTTCTGGGTGTGAGACTGAATACAGCATCCCAGATGGCCTTTTTGACCCCGGACAAACAAAAGAATCTTTCCCTTTACTTCCATCAATTGTCTCATCAGTCCAGGCTGACTGCAAAGACAGTCCTTCAAGCCTTGGGGTTCATGGCATCTTGTATTCTGGTGCTTCCCAATGCCAAACTGCATATGAGGAAGCTACAATGGTATCTCAAAAATGTATGGACACAGCACTGCCAGGATATGGACACTGTCATTCAGATAATACCTTGCATTCAAAAGGAATTTTTGTGGTGGGCTCAGGAATGTCACCTAAACAAGGGACTCTCTGTGACCCGGCCAGAGGCGAGTCAGATTCTAACGACAGATGCCTCAGACAAAGCTTGGGGAGCTCATCTAAATGGAAAGTGGATACAAGACACGTGGCCTGCCAGACTACAACATCTACATATCAACTTGAAGGAGATGTTAGCAGTCCAATTTGCATTAATAGCTTTCAAGGATTTACTTCTTCCAGGGCAGGTGTTGATTCTAACAGACAACACAACTGTCATGTGGTACATCAACAAGCAAGGGGGAACGCATTCTTATCCTCTATGCAGGCAAGCAATGATTTTGTGGGAGACTGCTCTCAGTTTACAGCTAAATCTTCAGGCAAGGTTTCTGCCGGGAGCACAGAACTCCTTAGCAGATGTGTTGAGCAGGCGAATTATGGATCCCCACGAGTGGAAATTGGATCCTCATGTATTTCAGAAATTGACAGTGTCATGGGGAACTCCAGACATAGATCTGTTCGCTTCTCCACTAAACTACCAGCTGCCAAAGTTTTGCACAAAAAGATTTCATCCCACAGCCTGGAAAGTGGATGCTCTTTCTTTCAATTGGAGCAATCTTCATGTGTATGCCTTTCCACCTCTGCCTCTCCTCCCAAAGGTACTCCTAAAGGTCAGACAGGACAAGCCAAAGATGATTTTAATAGCTCCAGATTGGCCTCGACAGCACTGGTACCCATTACTGAGAAGTCTGGTACGGGAGCCTCCATGGCCTTTGCCTTCGATTCCACACCTGCTGTCTCAGGAGAACAGTCATTTACTCAATGTCAAACTTCACTCTCTTCACCTAACAGCCTGGCATATTCTGTTTTGAACCCTGGAGGGTCTCAGCTTCCACAGCAAGTTTTGAATGTTATTTTGGAGGCCAGAAGGCCTAGTACAAGGAAAGTGTACGCAGATAAATGGAAGAGATTTTTATTTTGGAGTACAGCAAAGGGATTTGATGTTTCTGAGCCTAATTTAAGTGTGGCTCTTCAATATCTTACTGAGTTACTGGACAAAGGTTTGTCCTTCTCTTCTATTAAGGTTCATGCTGCAGCAATTTCTGCTCACTATGACTGTGACCCACCATTGTTTTCTCATCCTTTGTTTAAGCAATTCCTTAGAGGGGCAAAGAATATAAGACCCCCACGTAGAGCTCCTACTCCTGCTTGGGATCTAAATTTTGTGTTGGAGAAACTTACTCTACAACCTTTTGAGCCTGCAGCTACTGCCGAGTTGAAATATTTATCATGGAAGACTGCTTTTTTGTTGGCCATTACCTCTGCAAGAAGGGTTTCTGAATTACAGGCCCTTATGGCGGTTGAGCCTTTCTTAATTTTCCATAAGGATAGGGTATCTTTGCGTACTAATCCTTCCTTTATGCCTAAAGTGGTTTCTAGTGTGGCTTTAAACCAAACTATTCATTTGCCTACTTTTTATGCAAATCCCCAAAATAAAGGGGAAAAGATTTTGCACACTTTGGATGTACACAGGCAGTTGCGATATTATTTGAGCAGAACTAAAGGGTTCAGGCAGTCTCAGCAGTTATTTGTTTCATTTGCTTTGGGTTCTCAGGGCAAGCCTGTGTCAAAACAAACTATTTCTAAGTGGATTGGGTTTTGTATTGCTTTCTGTTATTCCCATCATGGTAAGGAGATTCCAGCTGGGATTAGGCCTCATTCCACTAGGGCTACTGCCACTTCTACAGCCTTTTTAAGGGGGTGGCAACTAAAGATATTTTGGAGGCAGCTACTTGGAGTTCAGTGCATACTTTCTCTAAGCATTATCACCTTCCACTTTACTCTAAATCTAGGGCTGGTTTTGCCACTGCTATTTTACAGGGCATTTTGGCAGCTCCTACTGCTTTATAGTTTTGCCATCCTCCCTTACCTCTGCTTTGGGATTCTACCCAAGTGTAAGGACTGCAGCAATGTGAGATGAAGAACATAGTACAGTTTTGTACCTACCATAAATGTAGATGTTCAAGATCCACATTGCTGCAGTCCAATCCCTCCCTCCTTCCCTCTGTAGTTAGAGGCGGTTGTATGGGTTGGGTTGTACATTTTGTGTATATTGTATATATTGTACATATAATTAGTGCAAGGGTGGTTGGTTGGTTTTGCTGTCTTTTGGTTTTGACCTTTCTTTTTAGGGTCTTCTGACATCTGGGGCAAGAAAAGACTGAGGATATGACGTCGGTCATGCGCATTTGTACCCTGACGTCCTGATGTCAGTCTTAAGCGCCTTGACCGACGTCAGCCTAATACTTTGATATTCGGGCCGACCGAGGACAGCGGACTACCCAAGTGTAAGGACTGCAGCAATGTGGATCTTCGAACATCTACATTTATGGTAGGTACAAAACTGTACTTTTTATCAGGTATAAAATAATATCAATTTCAAATAAAGCCAGCTTTTCTTGACTACCATATTATACCAATTATATCCTTGATTTTCTGAGAACCTTATTTTCTTTGCCAGTGATTTTAAATTTAATGTGAATAACAAAGGGGAGAGAGGACACCCCTGCCTGGTTCCTTTGCTCAAACAGAACTTATCAGAGAAGAACCCTCCAACTTTATCACTTTTATTATCACCTCCAATCCCTCATATATCCTCCTAATCAATGTTATCATTTTATCATGGAATGCAAATGCGTCCATTGCCCTGCGCATAAAATCCCAGCTTACTCTGTCAAATGCTTTCGCTGCATCAAGACTCACCAACAACAGTGGTATTTTCTTACATCCTGCTTCCTTCTGGATCACCATTGTTCTATTAATGTTGTCAAGTATTTGCCCTCCTCTCCAAAACAACTTTGATCCATATCTGTCAATTTTGACATCACCACTGCCATTCTTTGATTGATTATAGACATAAACACTTTATAATCATGGTTTAGAATTGAAATGGGCCTATATGAAGCTGGATCTGCTGGATCTCTACCATGTTTAGGTATTACAGCCACCACAGCTTCCTTTCAGGCTGTTGGTGTTTCTCCTCCTTTTAAAATACTGTTAAACAAAACCTTCCAGATGTTTATCATTTTTCCCTCCTAGTTTCCAAACTTCCGAGGAATACCATCTATTGCATTCTTAGATAATTGAACTTCTTCTGAAATATTAAGTTAAAAAGCATAAACCAACCAAATGCAGACATCTTGTAACTAGTGACTGCTAATAAAAAATTACAAAAGTAATGTTGCTCAATAAACATTCTTCTTTACAGTGTTAATATTCAAAGCCTTCACAGTCTTTACATCAATGCTACATAATGTAGTATAATGCAGAAAAGTCAGAAATATGGGTTTCTCTAAATTTTTACAGTCAAATTTTTTATATATTTTAGAAAACTGTACAGCACCAGACAAATAGTGTCAGCAGCAGTTTTGTTTAGTGAAACCCATATTTTCATGTTAGCAATACTTTCTTTTCTGGGGGCTTGTTTGAAATATTTACAAAAGCATGAAATGTGTTCTTATTCCGATTATCAACAATGTAAGTAATATTGAACATTTCAAACTACAACTTGCAGTGAAAATACCAGTGTTAACTTTCTTCACCATTGTTTAAGGTTTCAGCTGATGGCTTGCAATGGTTTTCAAGTTATTTGGTGTTAGAAATATTAATGTATGTATAAAAATATTGCATATCTTTGTAATAAATACCTCACCCTGACCACATACGTAATAGCAAACAGCTAGCAGTATCTTCAGCATAGTGCATTATACATAGTGCCAGTACATTTTCAGTCTACTACCATAATTTTACATTTTGCCCTTAAAATGTAGTTCACTCAGTCACAAAGATATTAACTGCTGGTTTTTTTGCACTTGTTCTTCTAGCTCCACAGCAGTGCACCAAATGTTAACAATTTTACAGTTATTTTTTCTTTTCTGTCTCTATTTATTATTTTTGCACTCTTTTTCCTTCTGCCTGTTGATCATCACTTCTCTGCTGTTATTGCCCATCATTGAGGTATAGGTCAGCTGGGATGAGTAGTCATTCAAATAGCCATCCGAGGTGATTGGGGGGGGGGTATTCCTTATTTTCTTCCTGGCCCTAATCACATGCACCTGGCAAGGTATTGGCTTGGGTTGTGCAATGGGCTATCCACAGAGGACATCCTCTTACTGCAAAATGGAGCAATCCCTCCAAGCAGTCTTGCTTGCTGTCTCCTTGCAGCCTCAGTAATGGTTTTCTTGGTCTCCACCATAGAAATTACAGCATCCAGTCTGACCCCAAATGTGTGCAAACCCCTCTCACCCCCCCCAAGAGAAAAGTAGAAAAGCAAGGCATGCCTTCAGTCACCTCCACCTGCCTCTTGCAGTGCCAGAGCCAATAATCAAATCGCTTACACCTGGGTCACAATCAAGGCACCATCCCTTTGTGCTGTTGTGCATCTTAAACATTACCTTTTCATTTGCTGACTCTTATTAATTGGGATGTTGTTTATTAAAGTAAGCCAGGCCCCCAGAAATGTCATCATGCCACAAGGATCAATGGGTGTTAAATGGAATCATATGAAAAAGTGCTGTAGGTGGGCATCTATTGCATTTTTTATGTAATTATAACTAATAATTATTAAAAGTGCATCTGCTAATACACATAATAGAAAACTAAAAATAACATAAACAAAGTAACTATAAAATGTATGCCTTCTTGAAGTGAAATGTATTTGTATTATTATTATTATTATTATTACTATATGATCATTTTAAATATAGCTGCCTAAGTGTATGTTTCTATATCTGGAAACTTTATTTCACCCTTATTCCATGATGTAATGCGACACTCATAAGCCAATCTCCATTTGTTTAGATATCACAGAAATCATAATAAACAATTTTTATTTGATTAATTTGCTGTTTATTAGGTAATAAACTTAAATATCGTGTTATATACATAATTTTGAGAAGTAAAAGTAATTTAATAAGATAGTCCCTCTTCAAATGTCAGATAAATATTATTCCATTTATCAGTTTAAATTTTTGGTAGTATAGATTCTGTACTTTTATAATTAATTGTTCTGGATTCTGCAAAAGTAAGCTTAAAGATTATATCAAGATATTATGGACCATTAGAGTCTTCAATTTTTAGAAACATTCTACTTAAACAATATTTTTAACTTTATTTAGGGCCAGAGATTTTTTTTTATTAGAACAACTTTGACTTAAAGGGTAAGACAACAAGCAAGAGACAGAAAGACTGTCTCACGGGGAGAGTTGCATTATAGGCCTGTGATATGTATGTAAGTGCTCCATTTCTAGAGAACTGAATGTGCAAAAGAACTTTCTCAGATGTAGTAGTTCCAGAAGCATTTGTAAAAGAAGTCATCATGCTTATGTGGAATTTTGTCCATCTCTTGTATTATTTTGAAAATCTTGCAGTCATTTCTTTTTTTTATTTTCCATATAGGTAATCCTGTTATCAAGCAAGAAGAAGAAGAAGCTGAAGGAGAAAACTGACCCAAAATAGCAACATTTTGGCCATTTAATATATATGGAAAAAGCTTTTTTACAAAAGATCTTTCTCTCTCTCTCTCTCTGTCTGTTAACCCTGATTTGTTCAGGCAATATTATCCTGTTGTAAATCAGGATGTGACTGGCTGTTATTTTATTGTCTTTGCATGACTATTCCAAAAGTTACCTTTGCTTCTTGTTGACCTTATATTTGGCTTAATATGCTTTTTGGTGGACTTACAGACCCCTTCGCACAGCACACCAAACCCTGGTTTGTCACAGTCAGTCATGCTGCCTCCTGAACTCCATGTTGCCTCCTTATTTGTGCCATCTGTCTGAACTATATGTACTTCAGCGGGATCCCTCAGGGTGTCTTTTGAGAGTAATTCATTCATGCTGTGGGGAATGTGGCCCTTCCAGCCATTGAAAAGAACCCTTAGCTGGTTCTGTGTGAAGGTGTCCCACTTGCATAAGACATAATTCTTGCTTTATCAGAGGGCCAGGTACAGTATGGGTCCACAACAGACATGATGAGGCCACTATCCCCCAGTGTTCTAAGTCGTCCTCTGGCTTGTACATCACAGCATCATCTTATACTTTCTGTCCTCTTGAATCAGTGCTGCTGATGCAGCTGCCAACCTCAGACTGACTGTAACCATCTCTTCTTCCTGAGAAGAAGAGTCACAAAGGCACCTTCCTTTCCCCAGATGGTCCTCCAACCTCATGGCTTTGCCACTTAATTCCATTTACTGGTTTGAGTCAAACCTAATACCACTGTGCCAGCATGTCAGCCCCTGTTGCCCATTTGTTCTGTTTTAATCTAGCTGCTTCCTGCTTCTATCTTGGTGAACCAAGAAAGCACAACAGCATCAAAGAGTAACTGTGAAGTTTTTAAAACCTTGTATTTTATGACATACACAAATTAACTTTTTGTGTCCGTTCAATTTGTATGTAGATTATATGCAGGTGGAGAACAACCAGTATGGTAATTAATTCATGTCTGTTGGTACTATTTGCATTGTTTGAATTTTTGTAATCTTGTGAATAGTGAGGTTTTCAGCATCAGAGACGGTATACATAAAACATAAACTGCACTTAGACCTGTATTTAGTTCATCTAAGTTTATATAGGAGAGTGAAATATGGTATATTTTGTAACAAAATTAAGGGAGTTTCTTGTGAAATACTACTTTTTATCTATTCCCTGCCACTGGTGCTAGCAATCTGGCATTTGAACAGTGAACTGATAATGCAGAGAGGATGGTGGACCCACTTAGTGGAATTATCTGCTTTGGGAATTGTAATGCTGTTAGGGGAATTTGCCCATCTTAAGTAATTTATATGGATTTTTTAGTTGTTTTTAATGGGGAAAGGGTGGTGCATATATGAGTAATTTCCAAAAACAGCAAGCAAGCAGGTACCAAAGCACAAAGACTAATAATCCACACCAGTACTACTGTCAGGCGAAGCAATAAAGCCACATGTGCTTCCTTTTGTATGCCACACCTTACTAACAAAGAAAAAAGTAAGCTTTATACCTTACAGCAAGAAGAGTGAGCTCATATTTGCACCAATAATCCACACCAGTACCACTGTCAGGCGAAGCAATAAAGCCACGGATAAGTTCTTCTGTGAACACTTGTTTATTTAGCAGATTCCAACAGTTGCAGAACCACAAGCACAAACAAACACATAAACATCTTAAGCTCTCTGTTTTTGTGTAATAAACTTCATCAGATGTGGGCCATCTTTAAATAATTCAATTTATAAGGTTAAAATAGTGACATCACATAAAAACTGTCCAATAATAAAAATGCGTACAACATTTGAATTACTAACTTAAAATAAAGTGCCTTTATGAATGTGCAGAATATGCCCTTATTATATACATACTGTTTTAATCAGATATATATTCTGCATGTGAATTCTGCACATTCATAAAGGCACTTTATTTTAATTTAAGTTAGTAATTCAAAAGTTGTATGCATTTTTATTATTGGACAGTTTTTATGTGATGTCACTATTTTAACTATAAATAATTATTAAGATATCTAATGAAGTTTATTAAATGAAAACGGAGAGCTTAAGACATTTGTGTTTGTTTGTGCTTGTGGTTTTGAAACTGTTGGAATCTGCTAAATAAATGAGTGTTCACAGAAGAACTTATCTGTGGCTTTATTGCCTGACAGTGTGTGGATTATTGATATATGAGCTCACTCTTCTGTAAAATAAAAGCTTTTTCTTTGTTAGTAAGGTGTGGCATACAAAAGGAAGCACATGTGCAAGCTTACACATAATACTCCTGTTGTTCATACTCTGTAACCATAAGAGCTCCTTTCAGCTTCCATCATCAGTCCTATTGGAGGATATCTGGATCCGTCCCTTAAGGTGGAGAGTAGCCTTCATTCAACTCTCTCTGGCTAGCTGTTAATACATCAGAGTTTGTGAACCTAGGTCACTGATATCTGAGCAGATTCCCTGACCTCTACTCTGTGTTATGTCATCCTTGAAGAGTTATTGTTTTTATTAAAAATAACTGATTTTTTTAGAGAGATACAGAAGAAGAATGCTAAAAGCAATAGTAGTCAGGGTGTAAAGCTGTAACATTTGATGGTGGATAATAACTGCTTGTCTCATTTTACCCTTTCTCCCATGTGTGTGTTGTACTACAGAGCTGAGATTAGTTGCAGTTTACTCAGTTTTCCCTCTACATATGGATTTTTCATCCTAAATAGACTACTCCGATCATATCCATTAGGATATTTTCTGTCATATGTCCCCCTTGATAATGCATGTTAAAGGAACAATCCCAGAGTCTAAAATTCTGACCTAAAGAAACTTGTCCTGATACTTCCCAGTTGTCACCACCCACTTGCCTCATCATCATTAACCCCAATCTTGGTTTCAATTTACTTTATGCAGCCCTGTTTTTATTGCCTCTGGTGAACACAACTAACAATATTCAGTTCCTGTCAAAACTTTCAGTCCCCAATCACTGGGAAACAATAAGGTTATTACGGTTTGCTATCATAACCCTGAAGTAAACTTTATCGACTGGTGGTACATCGAAATACAGTTTAAAAGGGACTAAAAATCAAACGGAAATGTAGCGAACCTGCATCGCCAAATTGCACATGAAATCCAACAGTCACATTTTCATAACAGCGAATTTCGAACCATTGGTATTAACATGGTTCGAAATGGGGAAGTGAAATCATTTTCAGTTTCAACAGTATAGCTCAGTGGCATGAATAAACGAACAAGTGCACTCAGGGTTATGATAGTAAACCAGTTATTACATTTTTGTGTGTGTTTATGGAGGGGGTGGTAAGGCAAGATTCTCAGTGTTTAATTTTTATATTCTCGTTAAAAAGCTTATCTTAATTGTGTAGCTCTTTATTTTCTTTATTCTGCATAGCGTAACTAGGGGCAGTATATAGTCAAAAAGAGTACAGTTTAGTGAATTCATAATTACTTATCAGTGTCTTGACGTATTCCCCTTGCTCTGTAGTAAAGCAATCTCAGAATTAGTATGTACAACTGGCGCAGGTTGCCATGTTGTACAGCCCCCATTGTGACAGTAAGTTTTGAACTTCATTGTTAAAAATTAATCTGTTGCTTGCATCACATTTTTTTTTTTTTTTTTTAGTACAGCAGGTCAGAAAACCATTACACTTAGCTAATATTCAGATATCGAAAAGAAAGACTGTTTCTACTAATGTTTGAAACTTGTATCATTCTGATGCTTTATACAGAGCAAGTGGCAGTCATGCATAACATCATAGCACTTAGCTAGCATTCAGAAATCCACACAAAATAAAAAAAATTAAATGAACAGAAAACTCTGTTTTAACTAACACTTTAGATTTGCATTGCTCATATGCTTTCTTGCAAGATAGTAGCATGTTAGGTCATAAATTTCCTGAAAGACTACTTTTCTCTGAGGATAAAAGCACAAGTGAAACTAATGAATGACTCAGTGAGCGCTGTTGAGTACAACTGCAATTTGAGATGGAATTTGACTAAGATCATTGAAACTTCCTGTAAGCACCCCTCCCTCAACACCCACAGCCAAAGTTGGGGCATGCTCAGAAAGCCAGACTGAAAATGTAAACAAAGACCAGAATCAAAAGAAAAAAAATCTCTGGGACTGTCCCTTTAAGATCCTCCAGTCTTTTGTCTTACAATTTCCAGTAGCCCATCTAGAGTTTGCTCCCACTCCATCCTCACAGCTGCAGTGCCTTCACCTGACATCTTCCTGGAGATTCAGGCCTTTGAATTGGAAATAGTATTCAGAGTTTAATTTTAGCTATGTTCTTTGTGATTATTGTCACACCCTCCTGGCTTACTATGACTTAAATGTGTTGGCTTTTGAAGTATTGCTTGACAATGAAGAGATGTTTTGCTGCTTATTGTAACTAGGTATTTAGGCTCATAATGTAGCTGATGGTGTACTTTCAAGACTGATGGCTACTGGAGAAAGAGCAATCATTCTCACATTTTAGGAATAATGCCTTTTTCTCAGAGCGAGAATATACAAGTAAGGAGTGTGCAGAGGGAGCATGTTTTTTTTTCTTGTTCTGACGTATTTGCTCAAATGCTTACAAATCATGCACTTCAGTCAGACATAGTAGAACATGCCCCCTGTAATTCTAGCATCGCATTGATTTTCCTTGTACTGTCATCATTTCTTGATGTCATTTTATTCTTATGTTGCAGTATTCTTAACCTTTGGGTTAGCCTCTGCCTAGCAACCCGAACGTCCGTCCCGTATACAAATGCTTTAATCACTGCAAGGTACGTTGAATATCTGACATTGGCTGTAGGGAATGTGGGCCATAAAAGTGACGTTTGTATGTACCTTCCTCAGAACTTCTCTGCTGCCAGTCGAACTTCAGCTCATCCTGTCGTCTCTGCCGTAGGATCCTGCAATTAAAGTTAAGTACCCCGTCGGGGCCTTTTTTCTTATTATGTTTTTGGTCACTGCATGCCTGCACAGGTTCATGTCATCCAAAAAAGGAAAGTGTAGATGTGGATGTCAGATTCCTCGTCAGAATGCCCACAACCTGTGTCTATTTTGCCTAGGGCCCAACCACGACCATAAGGCCTGCACAATTTGTCAAGCCTTCATCCCGAAGACCCTTCACAGCCGACTGCACACCCTTAACATTTACCTGGAAAACCAAAGACTTTAATGCCTGGCACTTGGGATGGATGGGCCATCTGGTCATACTGCCGAGCCACCAAAAAAGAAGGGCAAAGTTTCAAGGCCTGAAAATACTGCTATACCTCTTCCGCCCAACATTCTCCCCTGTGGCTGAAGTACAGCTGGAGGAACATACCGGACTAGCCAACTCGGGTATATCGGGTACCATTTCAGAGGCCGCACAGCCATCTTCAGAAAACACATCTGTGGAGGTTATGCAGATGTCAGGTGCCAACGATGAGGGGGAATCTCAGCTCGCAGTGGATGTCCAGACTATTCCTTCCTCCACTTCTGAGACTAGGCCCTACACCCTCTAGGCCTGTCTCTTCCTTGAAGAAAAAAAAAACAAAAAACTAAACATGTCTCTTTACCTACTGAGAACTTGCCTGACTGGCAAGGCTTCTCTCCAGGCTTATTTAATACCTTTATGGCCCTTAGGCCTTCCTTGGCTGCTTCTCCCACAGCTTCTCCTCCTGTTATTAGCCCTGGGCCCCAGCCTACTGAACCTCCCACATTGGAGGCGAAAGATTCTTTGGATTCCTCTTCTGAGGATTCTTTGTCATATGCCTCTCACATGCCTTTCCCCCTAGGTTATGCATCCCCTGAGGAGGATTCTGCTGAGGGAGACTCTCCTGAGGAGGACCTGACCTTTGGAGAAGCAGTCTCTAGGATGAGAGAATTCCTTAAATGGGACTTCACAGAAATGACTGAAGTCCAAAAGAGATATTATGAACGCCTACAAATGGACACTCCTGCACCTTCTGCAATTCACCCAGTCCTGCCAGCCTTTTTAGATGCCTTTTCTACAGCTTCTAAAAATCCTGAAACCCAACTCCTTGCTCCTAGAAGACATGACCGGTTTTATAAGGTCCCTGAAGGGGCATAATTTCTTAAGTGTCCTGCCGCAGATCCTGCTACTATTTCTGTCTCTGCAGACAAACCCTCCAGACTGCTACCTTCCACCTCTGTCCTCCCTTCTGATAAGGACAGCAAAACAATGGACAGAATTGGCAAGAAGGTGTATTCTTCAGCAACTCTGGCCTTTAGGGCCATCAACTACCAGACACATATGTTCAAGTACTCCCTGGCCCTTTTATCTCAGGCTTCTAAGTTTTTAGATTGCCTCCCTGATCTGGCCTTTAGGGCCATCAACTACCAGACACATATGTTCAAGTACTCCCTGGCCCTTTTATCTCAGGCTTCTAAGCTTTTAGATTGCCTCCCTGATTTGGCCACAAAGTTCCAAATCTCTAATCTGATCTCCTTGCCCTCACAAGTGACAAGACATTCAAAAAAATGCAGTTATGATGCTGCAGAGGCTTTGGCCAGATCTGAGCCTCTGCCTCAGTGCTCAGGAGGTACTCTTAGTTGAGATTGCAACCCCTTCCTGATGAAATCAGGGCTAAACATTTAGATGCCCCACTTGACAATTCAGCTTTGTTTGGCGTCCAAGTGGCAGAACTTTTCAAAACCCTGCAACAAAAGGGAAAAGAACTTCAGGACGTAAAACATTTGTTTGTGTCCCCTATTCCTAAATTTTACAGGACATACCCTACCAAGACTCAGTTTATAAGAAAACACTCTACTCCTCCTCCTCGTTCCAGAAATTGCAGAGTCCATCTAGGCCAGCCTAGACACCAACCCAGAAACCTCCTTTACAGGTCAAGACTGGTAGTCTGTGACTGCTTGCCTCCTCTCTGCCCCCCCCACAGACCATATTCCCCTTTCCCAGAGACGATGTCACTGTCTCCCTTTCTGGGAAAGCATCACCTCACATAAGTGGGTTCTTTCTATCGTATAAAAAGGTTATTTTATGAGCTGGCTCATTACTCCTGTTTTCAGGGGCATCTGTCAGCCACCAAAGGATCAACTGCCCCTATTTCAACCTGTCTTGGGCAGCCTTCTCTCTCAAGGAATTATTCATTAATTTCCAGGCTCAGAAAAGGGAAGGGGTTTTTACTCCAGAGTTTTTCTAATCCCAAGAAAAGATGGCCCATGAAGACTCATACTGGCCCTCCTGCAACTCAACCTCTTTCTTCTAGTACTCACCTTCTGCTTGCTTACCCTTCAGACTAATTTCCCACTGATAATACCTCAGGCATTTCTGACCACTTTGGACATCAAAGATGTTTACCTACATATCCCCATCAGCCTCAAATACAGGAAGTGCTTCCACTTCTCTGTGGGTTCCTCATATTTACAGTTCTCTGCTTTACCCTTTGGACTATCTGCTGCTCCAAGGGTATTCACCAAATGTCTGGCTCCAGTGGTAGTGTATTGCAGGGTTCTAAGGATACAAATTTTTCCCATACCTGGATGACCTCCTGATCCAGGCAGTCTGCTACAGTACCCTCCTGACCCCTCTCCAGACAGTCATTTCTGTTCTGCAGTCTCTGGGCTTCACAATCGACTTTCCCAAATCCAGCCCAAACCCATCCCAGGACCAGGTCTTCTTGGGGTGCAGAATCAGAACAGACATTATGATGGCATTTCTCCCACCTCGCAAGGTGGAAAGTCTAAAGGAATACCTGCTGTCTGTCATACACGCCCCTGCAATGACAGCTAGAGAATAAATCAGACTCTTAGGGTACATGGCTTCCACAATCCCCATGTTGCCACTGGCAAGACTCCACATGAGGAAGCCTCAGGGGTATCTGAGGTCCACATGGACCGAACACTTCCACCCACTGGACCACACCATTCACTTCCTGCCATGCTTAAGGAAGGAGATCCTTTGGTAGGTGGGATCAACTCTCTCGGAATCCAGGGCTTCCCTTGCAACCCCTAGCCCCAGTACAGGAACACAGGAACTGTACACAGATGATTCAGACATGGTGGGGAGTTGCTATGGGCGGCTTGAAGGTGCAAGGTACGTGGACAGGCCCCTCTAAGAGGGAACATATCAACATCAGAGAGATGAGGGCTCTCACCTTTGCTCTGAGGGCCTTCCAACATGTCCTGAAGCAACGACCCCTGAAATTGTTCATGGACAGCACTACTGTTCTTTGGTATGTGAACAAACAGGGGGAATAAGATCTTACTTGCTATGCAGACTTGCAGTCCAGGCCTGAGAATTGGCAGTCCAGCATGGAGCAACTCTGCAGGCCATCTATATACCCTCAGCTCAGAACATGCAGGCAGATGCCCTAAGCAGATCAATGTCACAATCCCACGAATGGATGTGCTTCTGGACATAGTCCAGAAGTGGGGTACATCACAAATAGACCTATTTGCCTCCCCTCTGAATAGGCAGCTTCCACTGTTCTGTACCAGGGCTCCCAGCCCCCTTGTGAAGGCAGTGGATGCCTTTTCTATCTTTTGGGAGGGGATGTTTCTGTATGCCCCCCCCCCCACTTCCCACTACTACAGAAAGTCCCGATGAAAATTCAGCAGGACAAACCAAAAGTTTTGCTGGTGGCCTCCTTTTGGCCAAGACAATACTGGTTCCCCCTTCTTCTGTATTTAGCCAGGGGCAATCATCGCAAGTTACCTCACAGAATGGGAAAAGGGATTTCTGATCCATCCCCATCTGGAATCTCTGAACCCAACCCTGTGGGTGATATTGTTTTGATCCCTTTCCGACACCTTTATTCTGAGGACATGCTAAATGTCCTGCAGGAGGCCAGGAAACCCAATACTAGGAGATCCTGTCTGTCAAAGTGAAAAAGGTTCTCTATTTGGTGTCTAAAAAGACAGCTAGACCCATTTCAATTAGGGGTCCCTCTAGTACTGCCTTATGTGTGAATTCCTGCAGGAGGATTGGCATATTCATCTGTAAAGGCCCACCTTGCTGCCATTTCCACATGTTTGCCTTTAGAGCCACCACTTATTTCTAGATGTCTGGTGCAGTTATTCCTAAAAGGAATTCTACACCTCAGACCACCCAGGAGGCCAGTTCCACTGCCCTGGGACCTGAACTATGTGTTGGAGAAGCCCACTGTTGCTCCATTTGAGCCAGCAGCTACAGCCTCTCTAAAGTATTGCACTTGGAAAACCATGCTTTTGGTGGCCTTATCTTCAGCCAGGAGAGTCTCAGAGCTCCAGCCCCTCATGGTCACCCCCACCCTTTTTGATCTTCCACAAGGATAGGGTTACCTTATGGACTAACCAGTCCATTATGCCTAAGGTGGTCAATGAGTTATCCCTGAACCAATCTATCCACCTCCACATTTTCTTCCTGCAGCCCCAGAATGACAGTGAGAGAGTCTTGCATTCCCTTGATTTTCACAGACAACTCAGATTCTACATTGACAAGGCTAAATTTATTAGGAGATCGGACCAACTGTTTGTCTCCTTTCACCCCAGGGCTCCGGAAAAAGCTGTGACAAAACAGACTATTTCTACATGGATTTCCAAAGCCATCCCCTTTTGCTGTGCCTACCATGGAAAACACATAGACTCCAGTATTAAAGCCCATTCTGTTAGGGCCATTGCCTCCTCTGGAGCTTATTCAAGGGGTTGGACACTGCCTCTATTTGTCCATACCTTCACAAAACACTACAAACTGGATCACATCTGCAGAGCTAGAGCAGGATTTACTAGAGCAATCCTGCATGCATTTTTGGAAAATAGTTCCAAACCACCCTCTTCTTCTTCTCTTTGAGCTATGGCACTCACCCAAAGGTTAAGAGGTTGAGAATACTGCAACATGAGTTAGAAGGACATAGAATAGTTGTGTAAAATCTTACCATAACCATAGATGTCCTTCTCTTCCATGTTGCTGCATTCTATCCCACCCTCCTACCCCCTATTCAAAAAGAAATTTGGGATTTTCTGGAGTATTAAGGGCTTGTGCAGCTATCCTGGTACTGGAGTCTGACTGGGGCACTCAATTTTGAGGAAGGTATGTGCAGATGTCAATTTTATGGCCCACGTTCCCTATGGCGATGTCAGATGTCTCACGTATCTTGCAGTGACTAAAGCTTATATATACTGGCTAGACATTTAAGCTGCTAGGCAGAGGCTAACCCAAAGGTTAAGAATACTGTAACATGGAAGAGGAGGGCATCTATGGTTATGGTAAGATTTTACACAACTATTCTTTCAGTGCAGTTTAAATCCTTGGTCTAGGTACTCTTGAGTCCCTTTCTTGTTTAATTGTTAGCATTAATAACATTTCTTTGTCTTGTACTTGTTTGTCTTAAGTGGATTAATCCTACGTGTTTCTGTGTTTAATCCAGTCCATCCATTCTCATTTTGGTACCTATCTTGGAAAGACATGCTTCTTGTAAATATTGCTATTGGTTGCAGAGAGATACTTTACCTGCATGTATTTCTGTTTGCTGTTTCATGTATAAAATGCTGTAAAAAGACAATGAAATCATGAAGCATACTGATCTGGTATCCCAACCTACAGCTTTAACTATCTGTAGGGCAAAGTAAAAGATTTGCAACAAGGATAACTGTTCAGAATATCAGATCCTGGCCTTGGCTAACTTAGTAAAACTTATCAAAAATAAATAAAGCCTTCTTTCTAGAGGAAAAAAAAAACAGTCCAGTTAAGGGTTAAAGCAAATCTTTATTCAAGGATGGGCAAGTGTTCTTGACTGATGAGCTATCAGACTTGTACATGGTATATACAGATGGTATGGTTGCTGATTATTTGTACCTCCAATAACAAGGCTGCCCATTTGAAGGGCAGACCATAATTGCCCTCAAGCCCTTGCCAGTTCTACCCAGACACTGGTTGGAGGTGGGGATTTACTCTTTTAATCCCCATCCCAGCCACTTACAAAATGACATATGATGTTAAGTTGTCTATCTCGCCTTCATTCTTGCTGGTTGGGTTCGGAGCCGATCCTCTGCTCCAACTCGGCCATCTTCAAAAGCTCGAGAGCTACTTACTGGCTCGAGGCCCTCCTGTATCCCATGATGCCTGGCATTAGATACCCAGATCTCATTTGCCGCTTCTGCTGTGAGGTTGCTTTTACTGGCTCAGGTCATATTTTTTAATTTTATTGTCATTATATAAAAATATTTTATATTATAGTTGGTGTTTAAGATAGTGTACTTTCAGTAATTGTAGTTAGCTATTTGTATTTAGTCTCCTTCCCTTGAAAACTCGTTTTCTTGTTAGAGAGTTCCCCCTCCCCCATTTCTATTCTTAAAGGTAGCCGTTTTTAGTTAGAGGCTAATCCTTGTTTCAATTTTTTATGTAATAGTTTCTTTGTTAGAAATTGTGGTAGATTAGTAGGTCTAATTATCTTTTCTTAGATAATAGAGCATGGGTGCTGTTAGGGTGTGGTAACTTGTGTTGAGTGTGTGTGTGTTTTACTAGTTACCTATTTCCCTTTTATTACTTTTTCTCTGTAAATTGATTTTTCCGTTTACAGTTATGTCTAAAGATACGAAAGCATCTGCATTCAAGAAGTGTGACTCATGCTGTCAGAAGATGTCACTGACAGATGGTCACACTTCTTGTGTCTAATGTTTGGGCGCCCTACACTTGCAGGACTCTTGTTCAGTGTGTCACGCCTTTAGTCCAAGAGTCCTGCAGGAGCATAGGAATAAGTTAATCCTTAGGGGTTTGCTCAAACCTGAAGGGTCACCAGCTAAGGTTCAGTCAGTGAAACCCTCTAAGCCAACAAAGCTGCCGGCTCCCAGTTCGGAGCCGTCATCGGGTGTGGCATCTGCTTCAACTTCGGCTCCGACTGGAACCAAAGTACCTATCTCCCAGTCAACTTCGGTTCCGACTGGAACCGAAGTACCTATCTCCCACTCGGCCCCGACTCTGGTGTCGGAACCGTCAGGGAGTCGAAAACGCTCTAGGTCTCCATCCCTAGAGTTGATACACTCGGCTCCGGGGTCGCCTCTGTTACTGTCGGAGCGAAGTCACCAATCCCACTCTTCTCGGTCTTCTAGACTATCTGACCATGATTTGGAGAGAGTGGTGAGCAGGCTGCTAAAATCGCAGGCCATGGCTAAAATGTTATCCAGCACGCCTCATCAGGGTTCGGCTCCACCTGTCTCTGCAGTAGTTCCTCCTTCGACTCATCCCTTGAGTTCGGAGCAGGAGCTTGCTGGGGCTCAGATCGTGGAACCGTCGGCACCGATACCTACCTTTTCGGTTCCGTCGGCTCCGATCTCATCCATGGTGCTGTCCTTGGAGGGATCTGGGCGCCTGGACTCCCTCGTCGGCTCCGAGGGGGCGAGTGGCATCGGACCCTTGTCCAACCCCATTCTCCCTCTCAGAGCTTTGGTTCAGGTGAGTTTGGCTCCTACATCGGCCTCGGAGCCGTCTCTCTCTGTGCCGGGAAGGATCCCGGTCTCTTTGGAGCCGGAGCCGGAGCCTTCTCTGGTATCGGGAAGGGGTGCCTTCAAGGTCATGAGGAGTGTGCTGGCCTCTGAGTCAGCCCCACGATCAGCCTCATTGGCTCCTCCCCACATGGTGCCTGCATCTGCCTCTGCCCCTCCTCCAGACCCCAAGCATGGGGAACAAGCACTCCAGGGCACCCCATTGGGTGTATCTTCCTCTTCTGAGGCCTCCCCTGATCATTCAGAGGAGCCCCCTCAAAAGAGGAAATGCAAGAGGAAGCATGTTGACTCCCCTGAGTCTGTCACTTCAGATACCGACTTGGAGGATTCGGAAGGGTCCCCGAGATCCCCCTCTGAGAACTTCTCCTTCTCAGACATCCTTGAGATACTTAGGCAGAGGGGGAACTGGACTACCCTTAACCCTTCCGAAGATGAGTCGGTATTCCTGGACACGTTTGGTTCCCGACCCTCCACCTCCTGGGTGTCTCCGCCTTTCGATCCACTGATGTCTGTGGTGGCTCGGAAGGCATGGTCAGCCCCAGACACAGTGGAATCAACCCCCCGAAGACCCACAAAATTTATTACTGCACCACAAGACAAGCAATTTTTGAGTAAGGGTGTTCCCGTTGATGCCATGGTGGTAGCAGCGGCCACGAAAAAGGAGTTGGCTGAAACTTCTTCATCTGTCCATCCCCGTAATAAGGAATCTAGGACGATGGACAGATATGGGAAGTGGATGTTTGCATCAGTGACCTTCTCCATGAGGTCTCTGAACTACTTGTGCCACTTTACCTGCCTTCAAAGGGATCGCCTTAAAGAGCTAGGAGATACCCTTCAAGATCCATCAGCTGCGGGGGTCCAGGCTAAGGCCGCCTCCCAGCTGGCGACTCTTAATTTGGTAGTAAACTCCTCCATGCGGCTCATCTCGTACGCAGCTGATGGTGTGAGTAGGGCCACAGGCACAGGCGTGGCCTTGAGGAGGCATGCCTGGATGTGGTTATGTAACTTTGCGGAACCCTTCAGGGTGTCTTTCACAAACACCCTCTTTGATGGTTCTGCTCTTTTTGGACCACAGGTGAAGGATACCCTTACCAGGTGTGAGCAGGAAGGCAAGACTCTCTCTGCTGTGGGAGTCCGTTTTTCCACTCATTCAAGACTGTATCCCAAGGGTCAGAAGAGTGGGAAGATGTGGTTCCGGAAACCCCAGGGAGCCGTGCCTGACACACGTGGAGAGTTCCCCTCCAGCGGCAAAGGAGGGAACAACAGTAGACACTGCCCTCGGGGCAGAGGGGGTCCGCAAAATCAGGGCCAAAGAGAATCTTTCTCTGACAAGCCCTTCCAGTATCCCTGAGGTGCTGCCCGGCTGTCCACCTTTGGAGGCAGTCAGGGGAAGATTATTGCTGTACCCAAAAGCCTGGCAAAGTATAACACAAGACAAATGGGTACTGTCTATCATATCCGAAGGCTACAAAATCCCTTTCTTTCGCACTCCCTACATTCCCAACAAATCCCTTCCAGATGTTCCACCCAATCTAAGGGATCAAGC
The DNA here is from genome assembly GCF_019279795.1 of Protopterus annectens. Classification (NCBI taxonomy): domain Eukaryota; kingdom Metazoa; phylum Chordata; order Ceratodontiformes; family Protopteridae; genus Protopterus; species Protopterus annectens. Next base: position 327,424,557 of record NC_056737.1, read on the forward strand.
AGTTCAAGAAATTTCAAAACTGCTAAGAAAAAGAGCCATCCAGCCAGTCCCGGCAGACCAGCAAGGATCCAGAATTTACTCGAGGTTCTTTCTGGTACCAAAAAAGATGGGACTGGAGACCCATTCTAGATCTCAGCAGACTGAACAGGTCTGTTCAAAGAACGAAGTTCCGGATGGTCACGCTACAGTCCATTTTACCCTTTCTGGGTCAGGACAATTGGATGTGCTCCATAGATCTTCAGGACGCATACTACCATATCAAAATGGACAGACGCTCCAGAAGATTCCTCCGCTTCCGGCTGGGAGCCAGTCATTATCAGTTCAGAGCTCTGCCCTTTGGTCTCACCACAGCCCCCAGGGTGTTCACCAAATGTTTGGCAGTAGTCACCGCTCACCTGGGACGGCAAGGATTCCAGGTGTTTCCACATTTAGATGACTGACTTCTTACTGCAACCATCAGGCATCACCTGCTGTGAGCCAGAGACTACACCATCCAAACTTGCTCCAAACTAGGCATCACAATAAATTTCGAAAAGTCTACATTGTCGCCTTGTCAATCTATTACCTTTATAGGCGCAAACTTAAATACAAAGGACATGTCAGCGAGACTTCCATTAGACAGAGTGCGAGACATTCGCCGACATGTCCAGGTCTTATTAGGATGCAAAAAAATTCAGGCCATACTCGTCCTAAAGACCTTGGGTCTCATGGCAGCGGCTATCATACTAGTCCCCCTTGCTCGTTTTCATATGAGTATTCTTCAGTGGATGCTGTTCACCCAATGGTCTTTCCAGCAACTTCCAATGTCTCACAAAATAATGATCACACAGACATGCAAAAAACAACTTGCTTGGTGGATGGTTTCCCCATCAGTACCCCAGGGCAGACCATTTGCTCTTCCTCCTCCAGTGGCTACGGTGACCACGGATGCCTCCCTGATTGGGTGGGTGGGGGGCATTTTCAGGGCAAAACAGTCCAAGGCACCTGGCAGCCTCACGAGTACCATCTGCATATCAATGTCTTGGAGATGAGGGCCATGCGTTTGGCGTTGCAAGCTCTTCACAACTCTCTTCCTACCGGGACCATTGCAATTCAGACAATATGTCAGTAGTGTGGTACATCAACAAGCAAGGTGGAACCAGATCCTATCCTCTATGTCGAGAAGCACTCAGATTCTGGCAGTGAGCGATATCTTCCTGATGGTTTCTGATAGCAGTGCACATCCCTGGGAAGTCCAACGTTATAGCGGACAGGCTGAGCAGAGCAATTCTCATGCCTCACGAGTGGTCTCTGAATCAGACAGTGACGGACCAAATCTTCCGCAAATGGGGTCAACCTTGCTGCGACCTTTTTGCCACCCCCTTCAACAGCTAGTGCAACAATTTCTTCTCTCTCCTCCCTCTTCCCGGACACTCCCCCAGAAACGCTCTAGTTCACAGTTGGCCTCAGGAACTTCTTTATGCATTCTCTCCATTCCCAAATTGATACAGAAAGCTACCACATTGGGATGCAAGATGATCCTCATTGCCCCTTACTGGCCTCAACAAATTTGGTTCCCGTTCCTACATCATTACCTTCTGGAGCAGCCCTGGACCCAGTTCCAGACCTCCTGATCCATCAATCGGGCGGGCTGCACCAATCCCTTCAATCTCTCCAGCTCACTGCTTGGTTGCTCCACTTCCGACCTTAGCCAAGCTTCCGAACATCTCCCAGTCAGTGCGTGAAATCATCTTATCATCGCACAAGTCTACCACTAGAAAGACTTATGCTAGTAAGTGGAAACGTTTCTCTTTCTAGGCAGAGGCTAGGAATATAGATCCCTTTTCAACCTCTGTACACCATATTTTGGATTTTTTAGCGGAACGTTTTCGTGCTGGATCTTCTTCTGCCACAATTAGAGTTCAGTTAGCGCAATTTCAAACTTTCATACAGGTCTATCGGATACTAGTATTATGTCCCATAAGCTTTGTAAAGCCTTTCTCAAAGGGACTACTTTACTCAGGCCCCCAGTGAGAGATCCCCCACATCCGTGGGATCTAAATTTGATTTTAGCTTCCCTGATACTCCCCCCCCCCCCTTTGAACCAGCAGCTTCTTGTTCCTTGAAGTTTCTTTCTTGGAAAACCCTTTTTCTGGTTGCAATTACTTCAGCCAGTACAGTTTCTGATCTTCAGGCTCTTTGTGTTCGCCCTCCTTATCTAGTTTTTCACAATGACAGAGTGTCTCTCAGGACTAATCCTTCCTTCCTTCCAAAGGTTTGTTCTGACAATAATTTGAATCAGTCTATTGATCTGCCTGTGTTTTTTCCAAATTATTCCAGCAAGGCGGAATACAAATCGCATCAATTGGATGTTCATAGACAGTTACGCTTTTACTTGCATAGAACTAAGCAAATAAGAAAATCAGACCAGCTGTTCCTGTCCTATGCTGAGGGTAAACAAGGTCTACCTGTGTCGAAAGTAACCCTTATCTAGGTGGTTGACATCTATCATTACATTTATATATCAGCTAAGGAATAAAGAGCTTCCTGCTAAACCGAAAGGTCACTCCACTAGAGCTCTAGCTACTTCATTGGCTTTTCAGGCAAGATTGGCAATGGAAACTATTTGTGCGGCAGCTACATGGGCCAATCCTCATACCTTTATTTCACATAAGCTGGACGTGGCCTCCAGGGGCAGAGCTGATTTTGGTTCCACTGTTCTGAAGAGTCTGTACTGATGAGCCACCCAGGATTGAGGTGCTAGGGACGCTGTCCCAACCAGCAAGAATGAAGACGAGATAGGCAACTTAACATTAAGAAGTTATGTACCTACTATAACGTTCCATGTTAGTTGTCTTCTTCTCACCTTCTTTCTTGTGTCCCACCCTCCATCCCCCTATCCTAGTAGACCGAGAAGAGTTCCTTATGTTTTTCTCACTGGCTGAGTCTTCTCTGGCTATTCCTTCTGACTAGTAGTCTTTCCAGTAGGATTTATGCATTCTAGGACAGGATTCCTGTATTATTATTATTATTATGTCTGCAGTTACACTTACCAAACGAGATCTGGGTATCTAGCGCCAGGCATCATGGGATATAGGGGGGCCTTGAGCCAGTAAGTAGCTCTCGAGCTTTTGAAGATGGCCGAGTTGGAGCCGAGGATCGGCTCCAAACCCAACCAGCAAGAAAGAAGGCGAGGAGAAAACAACTAACATGGAACGTTATGGTAAGTACATAACTTCTTATTCTGCTGAGTCAGGGACATGCATGAATGGCTGTGAGTATGAGCTGTTAAACTGCTTCTTAAACTAGTGCAAGATTTGATTTTTCTCTGCCTACTGTGTTAGTCTGAGCAAGTTACTTAGCAAGACAGTGTTCATGGGCAGAGTCTGAAAAGTCCATGTGGATCAGTGCTTTACCCCAGTTGCAAATATAAATAAATAATGCATGGTATTGCAAATGTAGTGACCTTTGGCTACAGTGCAGTGTTGTGTGTGGTGCACATGAATCCTTATTCCATTAGTGGAACAGTACAGCAGCATGTCAGTCCACCTCCATCTCCTGAGAATGACAAGCATCAGCCATTCTGTCTCGCCTCCCCAGCTTCTTTTTCAACACCTAGATTAATATTTCATCCTAAGTGGTTCAAGAAATAAGTATCGTTCCTTCTGTACCAAGGAACCAGTTATTGGCCACACATTCTGGCTGCACTGATGTCATTTACCTTGTGTTGGGATGATACAGTTTTTCCATCTAGCATCTTCTAGACTCGTCATGCATACAGCTAATATGTTAAATTCACCCTTTCATTATCAGTTCAGTTTTGTTTAGAGTTGTTGGGTTTATCCATCCCTTTTCTTTCATTTCTTTTTCAAAAATAACTTTAGGGCAGTGTCCATCATTGTTTTAGGCTACCTGGAATTTTTCCTGCAAACCAGCACTCACATTTTCTGGCTCCAGTCTAAACAGTATAATATTCTGATGCAAGAAGCTACCACAGTCCTTTTGAAAGATGCAAAATATGAGTAATTTGAATCTGGTTTGGGAGCACTTAATTCCTGTTTTTATTGTTGATTTCTGTCTAGTGTCAGGCTTTAGTGCTCTGAAGAAACCCAAGGGCAATCCGAAGAACAAGACTTACCACAAAATCAGTCTTTCAACAGTCTTGGCCTGAAGGCTATCTCTATAAGTCTACAGTACTTAATTTATGTACCCCATGGGAAAAATGTTTGGTCTTCCCTGCTTCAATTTATATCAAGCTTAATGTGTAACATCAGCTCTATTAAAAAACTAACCTCAGGAGCTGAAATATGGAGATCAACAGTAAAGCAGTGTATAAATAAAAACTAAGACCACCAGACTGCTGGAAACTTTTTTTTTTGTTTATTAGAAATTTCTAGTGGTTTGAAGCTCTTTGTTTTTATTTAACATCAGCTCTAGCCAGTGTAGAGCTACCAGACTCTGAGCTTTGGCCTTTTCTAGTCAGATCTCTGCATTCTGATCAAGTGATTCATGTTGGAATCTATTTTTCTCAGGTATATAGCACCATCAGTGGCAGTCACTTTTTTGAGCACTTTACTCTTGGTATCAGACAAGTTCTTAACATTCTACAGTAATTTTACCATTTGATGTTGACCTACTTTATGTAGTTTCACCTTTCCTGCTGGCAATGTTTGCTTTGGCGATCATTTTGCAGCTATTGTCAGTATGTTTTCACTGCTGATTTGCATAACATCTTCCCCTGCCAGGTCTCGTTTTGACTGGCCTTTGAGTCACTTCGCATGTATGCTTAACTCAGAATTGGCTGGGTTCAGCTGTTACATCAAGCTGTTAATTCCTGGTGCCTGACCCATGATTAAAAGTGAAATTATGTAAATGTTCATCATAAGGATCATTGTTTCATGAAATCGTAATATGATTGTGTATTAGCTGAAGACCCATGTCATCAGCCAGCCTAATCATTTTTCAGCAGCTGGACATCCCTAGTGTCATGCAGTGCAATCACAAGTTGCAGCAGTTAAGGGGATCCTACGGTGTTCCTTATTTTCAGGCCAAAGTAAAGATCAATCCGCTGTGTTTCTCAAACCCTTTGGTCAGTCCTAAACATTAGTACTGGATGTGCTGGTAAAAATTTTCTTTATTTTTCTTACTGTGGTTTGGTGCTCTCTGACTAATATCCAGGAAGAAAATTACTAACAAGCATATTTCTAAACTGTCCACAATTTAAATCTTGCTGCATCCCTCAGTAACAAGCTTCTTTTAATTCCAAACATGTATGTTATTTTCAAGTTCTTTTCTTATGTCAGCGGAATCAGTATTTAAAAACTATCCATAATTTGTGGCCTCTGTCCCCTGATTATTGTTTAGCTTTGCCACTGATTTTGGAGATAAGAGGATGAGAACCACACCAAAAAAGTATGTACACATCAACCTCTGGGAGACTTTTGTTAGGAGAGAAGCAGTACTGTAAATGTAATAACTATCAATTAAATTACATTTTCAAATTTTTTGAACAAAAAAGTTAGTTATTTTAACTTCTGATGTTTCTCTCTCCTTCTCGTATTCGGATATATGTTTCTGAGTCTAAACATTTAGGGAAGAGAAATTCTTTAAAAGAAAAAAGTTATAAGATTAAAAATGTGAATTATGGTATCTAGTGCTTCACAGAGGCAAATGTATGTCATTGTGGGGCTCATTCCTGATGTACTCTTATTGTTCTTTGTGTATGCTGACATTCTCTGCTGCCTTAGCTGAGAGTTGCAGAAGAAAAAGCAGCTCAGAGTGAACTCCTTTTTCATTTGCCCCACCTCAGGAGGTTTCATTTGATGACACCTTGAACTTAATGAATATTTTGAATACATACCTCACAGCTCTTAATGCAAGAAATCTGGACAATGCCTGACAGAATGGAGGGACGAAGGCCTAAAAATAGGGACAGATTTTGAATATTGCTCTTATAAACTTAGAAAGTTGCTATTACTACAGGGTTTATGTTGACATAAATTTTCTGAAGGATTTGAAGTCTGAAATTTGAATGTATCTCATTATTTAGTGACTTCACTCCTCAGATCATCCCAGCGATTTGCCAGAAAACCACAAATTTTATGAGGAACAAACCAAAAATTTGGACAGTTGAGAGATATGTTTAAATAGGGTTTAAGAAATTATCCTTCCAAAAAGAAAAATACTGCGGTGCTGAAGCTTGATAAGTGGATTTCAGTGGCAGTTCCTCCCATATTTGCTTCTGTTGAGGACTTGCACATTTCTTATGTCCTGAGTGCCTGATTTACAGGCATTCCTTACACCTTGTCATATACAAACTGGATGAGTTTATATCTGATCAAGTTCAGTTTAGTGAAGTTGAACTCCCTGATAATTCTTCCATGGGAAATCATTGTCAGCATGGTTTCTAAGTGTTTGTCAGCAGTGATTCCTTTCTTTTGGGAAATTTATTTTAATGTTGCTGCAGTAGTTGAGTTACTATATCCAATATTTTGGCAGTGTGGGGGGCTTGCCTTCTGAAAATAAAAAATCATTTTTTTTCATGAAATTGAAATCTGGCCAGTTGTACTTGGAAAGTCAGTTTCTCTCTTGTAAGTGATTCACAGCCATCTATTACAAATAAACTAATTTTACAGGGCTCAGGTGCAGTACAAATGCTTATACAAAAATATGGTGGCATACCCCCACTGTTAATTACCTAAGTATTCCAAAAGGGTCTAAACAGTTTACCAAGTAATTGGAAAAGGTAAAAACATTGATATTGCTGGTAAGAAGGTGTATACAGCTGCTATCCTGAGCATTATGTTTAAAGCCAATGGATGACTTGACTCAATGCATAGTGGATATTTCTCTAAATTAGAACAAATGGCTGATAAGTTTGTTGCACAAGTAAAATATATCTGTGCCACAGTGAATGTTATCAGGGCTGCTATTTTCAAGTGTTGTTTTAAGATGTCATACATAACTCAGAACAGCACTTAGAAATGATGTGAAAGGTTAGCTGTTGGATGTACCTGTAGATACATGTTTATTTGGTGCCTCTTAAACTATTTGAAATTAATTCTTTCAAACTATAGAAGACATGAAGCTATTTTTTTATCTTCTTATCCCCAAATTCTCCAAGAATTGAGTGAAGTTTTACCTGTTTTACAGATCACTGATTTCAAATTGTAGAATATGAATGGGTCGGGGAACTCTTGTTCCCAAGGTACACTGTAAAATGCTGTGTATTCTGTTATAAGGCCAATAGCAAACGTACTCTATAAACTTACATTCTGTCATTAATCCAGCAGCTACTGGACAGTTGTGCATTGTAAGCAGTATTTTTAGGAAAACAGGGAAATTGGAATTTATTCAAGATTCTTTTCAGTGCCTGAAGAGACTGTCTTTAAATCTCATTAACTTAAACCATTTCATCAGAACAAAAAAAAAATTACATGACTACAAACATATTTCCTGAATTGATACAGACCACCTCCATGGTAACCATGAACTTGGAGGATGCTTACCCGCACAGTCCTATACAGAAATGTTACTAGCCATTTTTTTTTAATTCCTTATGGGGAGACTCTCTTTACAAAATTATCTGATTATCATTTGTCTTTTCTGCTGTGCTCATGATGTTTACAAAACACCTAGTCCAATGTTTTGTTCACCTAAGACTTACGGGAGTTCTCATTTATCCTTACCTGTGCAGTTGACTCATTCAGGTCATCTCCTTTCAGAGCCTATGTCTTGCAATTCAGCAGATTCTTAAGTACTTCCAAAGTCTGTCTCTTTCTCTCAACATGGAAAAATTAGATGTAGCTCACTCCCATACAGACTGCTAGGACTAAACATGGATTTAGAATTCCATATGACAACCTTGTTTTACAGGAACATGAACTGGACATAAGTGCCCTTTTTCAGTAATATCCTAGTTAAAATAAAGGATGACTAAACAAGAAGAACTTTGAGTAACAATACTAAGCTTAAGCCTGCATTATGAAGCAAAAAAATAAATTTATAGAGATGCACATAACTATAAGAGATGCCAAAATACATTATCATAGGATTGTAGGACATGCAAGGCAGTTGAATCATAAAACCATTTACACCTTGCCAATACCCACCCACAGGCTGTACCATCTTTCTCAAGAATGGCAAAGCATATCGGTCCTGGTAGAAATTTATGGGTATCAATCTAATAGTAGATTGGGATCAGTGAATTAGCAAATTGCATTTAAAGTATGCCTCTTTATGGACTAGTGTTTTGAGTTGCCAGGGAATGATAGTACTGTAACTCATGCACAACACCGGGGAGTTCATACCACATTGACTTGCATAGAGAGGGTCCTAGAGAATGATAAGGAAGATAAGGTGTGGTACTGTTGCAATAGCTGAGGATGTAGGCCTAAGAGTTCTTGATCTTACTTTTTGGCCCCTTAACTGAGCCTGATTTGTGTGTCTGCCCACTGGTTGACTCACTGAGTCAGTCATTCTGCCAGGGACAAGAGCCAATTGGCCTATTTGTTCACTCCAGGGGCAAGAGTCCTTGGAATGTTCAAGGAAGGGTTACACTTCATATCTCTTACCCTTCCCCACAGAGTGACCCATGACTGCTGAAGCAGTGGCCTTCAATTTCAGCTGGACAAATGGTCCTTCCATATATGCTGTCACTCTCTGCAGTGCTGAACAAGTCACAGACATTATAGTCCTCCCACAGTGTACCTAGCTTCACTTCCAAGATAGTTTAGCTGAGATCAGCTTAATATTTTCCTCTCTCCAGTGTGGACCCCTCCAGCTACAGAGCAACTAACTGCACTTTAGCCATCTAGGCCTTTATCCCTTTAGGCCATCGAATTAAAAAAAAAATGTGTTCTTAATAATTTTGTTTGATTTTGTGAAGCAGTGACCTGCACTGGTCCACACTGAGTATATTGTAAATTAGTGTACTCATGAGAGCATTTCTTAGTGATATTGGTAGCCACCCAGTATCACTAAAGGTGTGACGTTGATGCCACCTTCATGACTGCCACCTCCCAAGTGTTACATTTCTGCAAATTTTACTTTGTGCACCATGCAGTTTTTACAAGTTGAATATGGCAGATACTGCATATTCCAGGACTGGGATTAAAACTGCAGTACCAAGTACATTCCTTGACCTTTTTGTCATTGTAGTTGTAATGCCATGACAAGAGTAGAGCAAAGCTCTGATTTTAAGAGAGAAGGTAAAATAAGGATTCAACCACACTATCACATACTTGCATGTTTTAATAGTGTCACAACTGATCCTATCTTGTTCATAGGTAGGTACTGGGCTATCTGCCCGAAGGCTATTAGCCGAGCCACGTTGTGCAGTATTCACTGCCCCTTTGGTTAGTTCCCTAGGCCCTTGATCTAGCAGCTAGTACCCCTGGCCCCTATCTAGTAGAGCTGTTGGTATGATCCCTGGTGTGAACTTTCTGTTACCCATCCACTTGTCAAGGTTCCTCTTGAAGAGTGATAGTGAGGGGCTCTGTCTTATGTAGATCGGGACCTTGTTTCAGTGAGGTTCTGGTTACATGTAAGCATTTTAAGATATTTCTGAGTGCTAGGTAACATGGATTTGTTCTTTTCTGATTAGCTTTAAGATTCAGTACTTGTAATCCCTGGCAGATTGCAAAAGCTTAGTTCTGAGTACTTTAATGATCTCAAGGTAGGGTCCCAAAAAGCTTTGTTGCTTCAACTTGAAATGTTTGCATGATCTGCATACAGTTTTATTTTGATTATATGAAGGATTATTACAAAGAAGTTTAGAAACTGGATAAATATAAGCTGGACCTTTTAGGAGATGGCAAAACTACTGATAGACTTTTGATGCAAAGACATTTCTCAAAGCACTAAGCTGCATATTATCTTCTGTTTTGATAGTCTCAAAAGCAAAACTGTGCATGAGGAAGGTTCGCTGGTACCTCAAAAACCTGCTAAGTCAGAGTTCACCATCTCTGGAGCATGTTCTTCCAGTAATAAGAACTTTAATGAATGAAATCCAGTGTTGGTACAACCAAATTACTATTAACTAAGGACTGCACTGTATTTTCAAACCAGAAATTGGTTCACGCGTGGGGAGCAGATCTGAAATTGTAAAGTTAGTAGTACCCATCCCAGAAGAAACAATATCAACTTCAAAGAGAAGCTGCTTGTTGTCTTGGTTTTGAAAGCTTTCTGTTCAATCTTAAGACCAGATGCCATTCAGTTTTATTTTTTTTTTTAATAGCAATGTGATACATCATTGGACATGGAGGCACCTATTATCATTCTTTTTTCCATCTAGAAATAGTCACTTCAAATGGACTGTCTCCAGGTTATTTATATCCCTACTCAACAAAATACTCTAGCAGACCTATAAGCACAGATATTTAAACTTCTTTTAAACATACATCTTTTTTGGATTATCACTTAAGACAATAGCCATTCATATAAATGAAAACACCATATTGATGTATTTTTCAGTTGTAAGCATTATACATTACTTACAATCTTATGTAAAGTCAGTGACAGTCAAACATTACATAGCTCATTAAATATGGCTTACCTTAAACCTGCAATCTACATGAGGACATTTTCTTTGTGGAGTGTGCTTTAGATATGAAAATACCTGTGCAAATACTTCCAAGGAAAGATCCTAAGACTTTGTTGCATATTTGGGAGCCATACCTATATCCTCCCATTGTTTCTTTATGAATTGCTTAACCTGTCTCTCTTACCAATAGTTTCTAACCTCCTCTGATTGATTCGTATAGTTATCAATGTAGTATTTTATATACCATACTAATTATCCCTTTTTAACAGCAACTTATACTGTAGATTCTGCTAAAAACTCTACCAGTTAGGATCCCTCTATTCCTTTCTCTTTGCTAGGACTCTGATACCAGTCTTTGACTTAGATATGTAAACTTGGTGAAAATGGGACAAGTAGGTCTTTCTCATGGCATAGGGAGCTAAGTTGTATTATATGCATTTCTTCAAACTCGTATGATTCTGCAGTTTTTGGTGAAAGTAAGTAGAGAAAAAACAAACCTCATTCTCATAGCTCCTTGTTGGCCAAGGCTATTAGGGTTCACATTTCTAACATGTCAGAAAGGCAGTGTTATGTATCCAAACCATCTCTCTAACACTAAAGAAGATCAAAACTGGATATCAATCATTCTTTTCTTCCTGATGTTTTATCTGTTTTGAAAAAGACCAAGGCTTACTAGCTTTATAAACCCCAAATTGGTCAAATTTACTTTGTTGTAAAGACCAAGATTGTAAATCCATTCTCAAGTCATTCAGAGTTGTTAGTATCTTAATTCCTTCATAAAAAAAAAAAAAATCATTTGACTGCCTCTACATCCTTATGTGTTGTAAAACCATTCTTGAAGGGGGATGCTTCATCTAAGGCATCCAGTATTTTCTGCTTGGGACTTGAAGTTTATGACTGTAAAAGTAATGAGCCTATATCTGAAGTATCTTTCTTGATAGCATTTATATCATATAGAAAGATTTCAGAATTGCAATCATTGGTGTGCATAGAACCTTACTCTGTAAGAATGTGGCTCTAGGAACAAATTCCTCCTTTAGGCCTAAACTGGTCTCTGGTGCTTCTTTGACCCAATTTATTCAGTTGCCATTCTTCTTTCCTAAACTGGAGAATTTTGCACACAGTGGATGTGCACAGACAACTCTGACAGTAAATTGGAAGGGCTTTTATGGGGGGGGGGGGACCCTAATCACTCAAGATACCTTTTTATGCCTGTTTAGCTATTTGCATCATTTTATGTTTTAGCAAATGCAAGACTTTAATTAGTAAGGTTATGGCTCATTCCGCCATGTCAGCAGTTATCACTGTAGCCTGTTTAAATGCGTGTCTCCTGAAAGTACTCGTGAAACAGGCATTTAGACATCCATTCACAGATTTTCAGAAAACTATAAGCTGAATATCCAGTCTAGAGGCAGAGCAGGATTTTTCTTGACTGTGCAGCAGAGCATGTTGTAGTAGCCAACCCTGACTCCAGCACTCTTCTTTTGGTATATATTTTTTATTGCTAGGATGGGTTGTATTGTGTATATAGTTTACATTTTGGCAGGTTTCCTAGCATTGTTTCTTTTAGGATTACTTGCTTCCCTTCTTTTAGGCAAGAAAACTGATTGTTTTGGTGCACTGTCGTTATATACAGAGCTCCCCTTGCCGTGTAGACAACTAGAGTACATGGAAGACATCCTTTACCTTTAAAAACTGGCTGCTCAGTGGTGGTAGGACCCAAATATCTTAGGCTACTGCAACAGTGATCTGTTAAAACATCTACTGTTGTGGTAAGTTTATGTACACAACTGTACTTTCTGCACTTATTGATTGTGAATGTGTACTCCCACCCCCTAGATGATAAAGTAGATTGCAGGAGATCTACAGTCATCAGTTCTCCAAATTCCTCATCTTGTAATGCCTTAAAAACCAGGCACAGTTTTCCTCAAGTGTTTGTAGCAAATTGAGTATAAACCAACATACTCAAGTCTGACATTATATAGGATATTTCAAATAGTAGAAATTCTTACATTTTTTGTACACGAGTCAGCTGACATATGCTACAAATAACTTTATAGGAATTAAAGTTCTTAAAAATAAGTCCTCTTGTAGACTTTGGCCGATTCCTTCCAGTTGGTGAGGATGGCCCTGTTCTTCTAAATTTAATGTTATGGTAAATACATAACTGTTATTTCTGTACCACCTACAGATCTACTGGGTTATGAGTATGCTTATTACAGAACAATTCACAGTGTGTTTCCTCATTACTCTAACTTTTTGTAACTGGAAGTACATTGCAATTTGGTACAGTCACACCATTTTTTGAACTGTTTTGTTGCACAGGTTTGGATTAGACTTTTGCAACATCTTTATTTCTCCCAAGGCCATATATTTGTAAGCTTTACCTGGAACTCCCAGAAAGACTGGAAATATTGTGCACTCTCTGTCTTATACCCAGTGTGATCCTAGTAATTCAAACATTTGCTGTTATAGTAAGAATTCTGGCACAGCCGTACTGTCTCCTTCCATTAAAGAAGAAAGGCAGATGTGTACCAGGAAGGAGGATGATGCAAGTAGATTGAATGTGGCAAGGCCTGTGGAGATCACCATATCTTGTCCCAGTTCTATACTAGTAGCACTGTAAAGAAAGTCACTTAAGTGATGTGTTACAAAGTTATACACCATACCACCCTCATCCCATCCTGTAGGCTGACTCACTTGCATTGGTCTCCCTTTAGCAGCTTTCTAGTACTAATCTAGAAAACTATTTAATGGTCTTTAGTGTATCCTCTGACCTCATCACTTCTATTTGCTTTGACATAATTTTCAAGATGTATAGTTAACTGAGCAAGAATAGATTAGATTAATGTTGGTCACCAATGTACTTTACAATTCCAGATGTACAGGCTATGTCATTGAACAATAGTACCGTGTTGTGCCTTGTAAGTCAGTCTTTGAAACTTGTTCTGCTGAATTATCTAGCCTGGAGTAGCTGGAATACCCCACATTTCTGTGAGCCAAAGGATATCAACTAGCATTTCCTTGGATTATTTCCCATTGCTTTTCAGATGCAATCACCCACCTTCTGCCTGTATTGTTTCAAAACCCTCTGGAAAAAGTGCTACTTTGTTGACCCTTTTCTCTTGATCACCCCCCAAATTCATTTCAAATAATGATCATTAAGATAAAACATACCAAGTCATGTGAGTGGAATGAATTTGTGTACATTTTCCTAAGAAAAAAACATTTTCCCTTACATTCACTTTTGCATATCCTTGGTAGAGGAAGATTTATTTATTCCATTTTGTTTTTAAGAGGTTAGTACCCTTAAATCAAAGGGTGCTAGGGAAGAGGGAAATAAGTTTCACAAGTGCTATCACATGCGGATGAATGCAATATTTCAAAGGGCTTTAAAACTTACAGCAGCATGCTTATTCAGGATTTGTGCATAGATAGCTCAGTGTTGTGTTAAGTATTCCCACCTTGACAGTACATGTCCCAACCCTTGGTTGGTGAATGATGAGCCTATTTCTGTTACTTCCAGTTCCAGGTTAAGTATTTTTCTTAGCAGCTCCAGTGTTTGGGATTGGGGGGAGGGATTCTTCCTGCAAACACATGCCATGATGTCACTTATTCACTTGGCTGACCAAGAGTGTGCAGTTAGCCCTCGTGCCTATTTTATTTCTGCCAGTCACGTGGTTCAGATCATGATTTTGACATTATGGAGCAGATCCCATGTTTAATACCTAAAAGTTTGCACCTGCTATATCTTGAACCATTACCTACACTGGTATTATTTCTCGTCTTGAAGAACACTACTAGAAGTGCCAGTATTTCATTTTGCTCCCCCACCATCACCAAATAAAATTCAAACCTACCTTGCATCTTCTAAGAAGGCAACTGTTGAAAATGTCCAGTACAGAGCTCGGTGGGAGAGTTTCTCACATAATCATTGATTAGTGCTGGATTGCCATGAAAGGTAGATGTTAGTCACACTTTCCCAGAGGTAAGTCCATCCCCAACATAGTCTTGCAGACCCACATTACCATTTCCCCTTGACTAGAAAGATCTTAAAGTTTACACCAGATCTCCATCTTTTAGATGATGTGCAGACATTGAAAATGGCATCTTCAGCAGCCACCTTTCATCCTGAGCTGTCAGCATTATCTTTTTATTCAGTCTGAGCACCCAAAGCTCTCTCATGATCAGTCTGCACTTGTAGAAGTCCATTAAGTACAGCTGCCTGATGGTTACAGTCTAGTCCAGTGAAGCTTCTTTCTAGGCCTTCCTCTGATCTAGCATAGTTTGTTGACCCAAGTTAAGGAGTGCCTGACATAGGTCATGGCCCACAGGACAGACCCTTGATGTCAAAGCTGGCTGAGGTCTAGCAAGTCTGTCTTTATAAGAGAATGCTCATGTAGCCATAAAGTATGGACTGATGCAGTCACTTGGCTCCAGTGATTATAAACTCAAGTATTGGTGCCCTATTACCCAACCTCCAGCACTTTAGTACTGCAGGTTTAACCCACAAATTACCAGAGCTTTGAACCATTCCCACTGGAGGTTAATTAAGAGGTTCCTTATTACTTTTCATGCTCCAGGAGAAGAATAGGTACCTAGAGACTCATCTCTCTACACCCCTACACAGACGAGCCCCTTCCCTTCAAGGAACCTTGCCTTTTCCACAGAAAATGCTTAAACAGGAGTCTAGGTAAGAAAGAGGTTGACCCTTTGGGTGTCCTATATGTAGCATCTAGATACGATTTTCTCTCCCCACAAGAAGACTGCCCTCTCCCTAAACCTTTAGTCTTTTTCTGAGAGTCTGAAGAATGTCCCATTGGACATAACTTGCAGTAATGGCCCTGACTGGGGCAAGTTATCCATTTACTGAGGAGAAGTCACCCCATTACTGAATCTGGTAACAGGGCTTTCCAGCAACTGTTATTGTTTGGATAATCAGACTGGTGTCTGTTTCTGTGCCTTAAATAGCCAGTGTCTGTGTTTTTATGTGAAGATTTTTATTGAGAGCCTCCACAAAGGTGGATGTGTGGTTTGTGTTTTTATGTGAAGGCAGTGCTGGTGTGTGTCCTGGAGGGCTGTGTGTTCCATACAAACTCTGGATTTATCAAAGATATAAGGAACCTCCAAACTTTGGATCCCACACACACTGGTTTTGTGAACATACCTGGTCAACTTTGAGTTAGTCACCAGAGCTGTAGATGAGGCAAGGTGGTTCATACAGCCTACACCTTGATCTGGCCAAGGCCTTTGATACCATGGACGGACAGGTTCATAGCCCAGAGACTGCCTATGCTATGGAATAGAGTGCCTCACTGGCCCTATTCAAGAGAAATCTTGATGAGTGGATGGGAAATAGAAAATTCACCCCTGGGATCACCACTCCAGTGGCTTTACTTGATACAGGCACTGAGAATGAAGGTCGGGTGGCACAATGCCAGGATAATCTATGGGCTAGGCTTGTAAAGGCTCCAGGGCCATTAGCCTAGTACACACCTATAAGCAGTCTTCGTGTGTGCTTCTGACTGTATTTTCCACCCACATCAGCATCCTCCAAGCAGATCTCTTTTTCTTTTTTTTTTACTGCAAGGTAGCATATTGTATTTGTGTATGCTCACCCTTAAAACAAATACCACGTGTCTGGCTTATAAGTGTTACCACATCTGCTAGCAGTTCCATTCACCCAAGTAACCTGAAATGGCATTTCCACCTGCTTTCTATCAGAGACACCATTGTGGCATCAAATCTGACAGGAGCAAAAGATGCACAGCTGAAAAGCAGGCTAGGTAATTACTGATGCACTGTTTGTGAATTTGGTTCAACTCTGATTCTTGAATTTAGCCATTTTTGCCTTGCATCCATACAAGAATGCCTTTGCTTGTAGAAGACCAAAGCTGTCTTTCCATTCAGAGGGATGCTGTAAAGACTGTAACCAAGTACTGCTTCACATCTGCTAAAACTTACAATACTGCGCTTTAGTTCTTCATTCTGTAACAGCCTGGTTGTGGGAAAATGGAAGGATTTTACTATTAATTTTTCTTGTGTTGATCCTTGAATAGGTTCCTGGCCATGTTACTATTTTCTTTTTTTTAACCATCCAAGTAATTTCATTTTAAGAGGGCTCAGCAGACTTTGGGATTTTGTATGTACATGTTAAATAAACATGTACAAGAGCACACCAGGATCATTCTATCATTCTTTGATTAATTGACGGAATTTAATTCTATACATGAAGCATTTTTATAATTGTAATTTACCTTAACACACTGTGTGATTATATATATATATATATATATATATATATATAGTGTGTGTGTGTGTGTATATATATATATATATATATATATATATATAAACACACAAGATTTATATGTTTTAGCAAGTGCTACATTACAGTTATACATCAAATTTCATTTGTAACAATTCCCATTACTGTACTTTAGTAAAAAAGCAGTGCAGGCACTTTTTCAGTATGGTCACATTTTTTTCACTGTAGAAATTAGTAAAATTTCTATGGGATAAGAGTTGCATATAACTGTATGAATATGCATGCTTCCTCTTGTTACACAAAGCTTCCAAAAATGTTTTAACCTATATGTCAGAAATGCTGAATTCCAATGATATTTGTTATTGAAATGAATTTTCAGCTTTATTTTGTTTAAAAAGAAAATCAATATAACTATGTGGAAAACTGTTCTTTTATAAAATATATTTTTTGTAGTGTGTTGTAATAAGTTATTTGAAATGTGCATATTTGTATATGATGTAAAATTGATTAGAATTAAAGGTGAATTTGTGCATAATATAATGTGCTCCAGTAAACTGAAACTGTGGAAAATATACCATTGCAAAGGTACAGTAAATGTGATTTATATTTGTGTTTCTAAAAGTGGCGCATGTCCATTTAGATTGTTGTTGTGGACTGACACGATTTATATCAAATATCAATTAAAAAAATGCCAAAACAGCTTTCAATGCACCTTAAAGGTAAGGTTTATATATATATATATATATATATATATATATATATATATATATATATATTATTATTATTTTTTTTTTGCTGAGAGGCAAGATCCACCTAAAAGAAATATTCATAGGGCACACAGCAGCAGAGAAGAGAGAAAACTCCACTGCAACATTTGTTTCAGCAGCTTTTCTTTGGTCTACTAGGATTCAATAGATTTGCTATCAGTACAGTGATCTGTTCCTTTTGTTTATTATGCTTATGAAAAATGTAGTACTGTAACACTAGCAGAGTTCCAGAGACAGTAGATGCTCTCATAAGGAGCGTTGTTACAATTCATCAAAGATGGGATTGCACTTCCAGCAGATGTCCATCTTCTACTTAAGCTTCCAAAACTTTCAAATATCCTCACACTGTAGATGCATGGTAGAAAGGGAGAGGTGACTGCATCTACTGCACAGAGCATTTACATCTCAACCCATCAGTACACCAGCCTTGAGGAAGCCAAAGCAGGTTTTGAAAGTGTCACTACTATATTGTACTGTGTTGAATTGTAATTCACATAAATATATCTGTATTGGGAAAGGTCACCAAGCATGTTTGCAACAAACTGCTTTTAACAGAGGATGGTCTTTTTCAGTGTCCTTTCTACCCTGGGCCTTCGCGTAAGGTATCTTGAGTGTAAGTTGTATGCATTTTAATAAGAAAAAAAAAATTTCCCATCTGATTGCATACCCTTAGTGCCTCCTAGAACACCAAGTTCCTAGGCATCTTGAGTTGAGAGGAGTGAGAGACTTCTAATAACCAGAGATGATGGGCAAAAAAAAACTGGTTATGAAAATTTCCACAAAAACACAGCACATGGCCTTTTGTGATCCTGCTAGCTCTCAGGCCTGACAGTGTGGGTGCCATAGAAGCACAAGCTTAACAGCTTTTGGCCCTGACATCTCCTACCAGTATGTCCACATCTGCCACTAGGATAATAGCATCTAAAGCTAGAGCAGCCTTTTAGTGTTGTCTCACAGACTCTAGTCCCCAAGTGGCTGCAGCTCGTCAGTGAGCTCCACCCAATAAGAGACTTCTCTTCTATCATGGAGAGGAGATTACACCATCTTAACTGCACTGGCTATGCCATCCCTGAGGTATCAGTTTTGCCAGCTCTTGCAATGGCCCTACAAGTTGCAGTTAGTTCACCAAAGGCTGTCCGCCTGAGAAAATCCATGGGGTACCACAGTTAAGCAACTGTCACCCCCCTGAACCATGAGGTCTGTGGGGCCCTCTTTTTGGCAAACAGACCCAGCAACCATGTAGTCTTACCCAACTCCCCCACCACATACTGCTCCTTCACTTATAAGACAACCCACAAAAGATCTGTTTCGTAAGTTGGTGACTGAAGATAGAAGATGATGACCCAACTTAAGCCTCTCAGATCCACCCACCACTTTTGTAACAATGATAAGTGTGTGCCTTTTGGTTCCCTCTTACAAAATTGTGCTTCAGGGAAACATTGCATGTAATACAGGAACACTTTACAAAGAAAAAGCTGATTTAACAATAGCATACTGAATTATCAAGCATGGAGAAGCCCAAGCCCACAACTGTTCCTCTAGTCATACAAACTTTAAAGGATATTTGTGACAGTACCTCAGTGTGACCAAACTCTTAGCCCCTTTGCCTTGGCAACTTGACTGATTTTACAGACTTGAAGACAAAATGTAAATACCTATACAAGAAATCAGTTACCAACACTGTCATAATTTCTTTGGACACCGCTACAGCAGCCACATCCAACTACAGCAGTGACCCAAGAAGAGCCATCTCCATCCACAGATTTTGCTAGGCAATTAAGAACTAGAAGTAGATTGCCAGGCTTTTCTTCGATAGCTCACACTTAGTGTTCCATCCATGGCAGCAATTTTGGGGGTGAGGAATGCTTCTGGATTAATGAGTGGTAAGGTTAGGTTTTACAAAATTCCCAATGAGGTGCACTTTCATCTGAGAACTCCTAAAGAAGAAAGATCCCCTTCAGGACCTGTTTTATATAAGAACATAGGTGGTTCCAGTGGTAGACAAGCAGATAAGAATGAGGTTGTGTGTACCTTGCTAGATGCTTAAGGTAGTTCTGCTTTAAACAGGTCTGACAGGTGAGTGAGGGTCACGGACAGAAAATTCTGTCCTGGGTCCTGTCCTATTACAGAAAGAGCTAGCAACGATCCAAGTACTGTGACATTTCTTATTATTTTTAAAACTTTTAAACTCAATAATAAGCATCACTCATGTCTTAAGTCCTTTATTGGTACAATGTTAGAGGGCAGATGAGCGCTGTCACAATATCATGATCCATACTTAATATATTTTCTTTTTAGAAAAACCTTTCAGTAAGCCACAACAATAGAGGTGATTTGAGATATCATCTCCATCATTGTGGTAGGTTGCGACAGTCTTCATATAGTGAGTGCCCAACCAAGTAATGAGCAAACCCGGTGGAAAAATAAGGCAGACTAAGTGACAAAATCTAGTTAATTTGGTGTATTGTTGTGATAGGCTGGGGTGGTCTGCTACTGGCAATTATTCTGCAAAGTTTTTCACATAACAAGGAGGTGGAAATAACAAGACCTATCTTATTAGAGTGCCCAATGGTTGGTAGGAACAAATATTTTTAATACATTTGGCCAATGGGGTCTTTGGTGTGGATATTTGTTAAACCTTTTAAAAACTAATAGGAGGTTTAGACTATCACTGACTGGTGGTTAACCAGAAACTTTTGGCCAATGGGGTCTTTGGGGTGGATGCCAGAGAAGCTAACGCATGATAGGGTGCTTGCTAAATCTTCTAAATTCTAATATGCAGTATACACCATACTGCTGATTGGTGGAAAACCAAACCATTTTGGGTGGTGATTGGTGGGGACCTCACTCAGCGGGTTGAAGCTTGTAGGTCCCCTTGTATAGAGTTTAAGATTTTCGAATAGCAAACCAGTTTAAATTAAAACAAAAACAATTAATGGAAATACTAAAGCTGGGGCTCAGTGTGCCATATTTTTTTTAAAATTCTAGGAAAGTTGAAACCTAGTCTAGCAGTAACTCATAAAATACAACAAAAGAACAATGCTCTGAATCAGGTGAAAGGTGCCTATGAAAACATCATGCTGGAGCTATTTGATATGAGCAAAGCCAGACTGATCAGAGACAGACTCCCACATTTCATCACCACTGACCCCAAGATTGCAACATTTTTTGGGATTCGTAAACCTCACAAAAAATATCACCAATCTCCCTTACAGACTGGCTACAGCAATCAGAAGCAGTATCAAGGAGCCAATGTCCATCTACCTTGATGTACAGTTAAAGCACCTTGCCGAGTGTAACCTCTCATTTATACTGGTGATTTCCTTAAGCTCTGAGACATGCCTATCAAAGAAGAATTACTACTCATCACAACACAACTGCTATATTAGAGCAATAGTCAAATCCATGCATGAGATGGGTACTGATGCAAATACTACAGAAACTAACGGCAGGCTCCTACCAGCTCTGCTACAGAACAACTACTTCAGATTTAATAAGAACTTGTATAGGCAGAATAGGGGCATTTGCATTGGGTACAGCCATGCCCCCCCCCCACCTAGCCAACATGGCTTTGGGGAAATGGGAGAAAGAACATGTGTACACTCCCCTTTTTTTTCTTCTTCAATACATAGGATGCGATTTTAGATATATAGATGCTATTTTTGTCTGGAATGGGACTGAGGGACAACTTCTGGACTTTTACAAACACATCAGCAAATCCACCGAACTCCTGAAGTTTACCAACTCCCTAACATGTTAAGGCCATATTCCTACATCTAGAAATTTCAAAACCAAGGGTCTCTCCAAATCTCTCAAACAACCTTTATATCAAACCTGCCAGGGTGAATCTACTGCTTCATAGGGACAGCAGGTACCATTTTAAGACCAAAGTGAATTTTATAAAGTCACAAGGTCTGAGGTTGGCAAGAGTGTCCAAGGAACTACGATTTTACAACCAACATTGCTAACCTGGAGAAAGACTTTTTAGGTCAGGGCTACTCCAAAAAAATTGTTAGGGACATACTAGGCCTTATCACCAAATACAAACAGAACCCAAATTTTCCAAACATGGAAGACAGAGGAGAACACAAGAATAGAAGGAGAATCGCATTTTCCATGGACAGCAAATCATGGAAATTATAAGAGATGACTGGATAATCCTCAGCAACAACCCCTCTGTAAACAAAATACTCCCAGAGACAAATTTAATCTGAGAAGGAACCTCAATATCAGAGACTACCTGGAAAGGATGGGAAGAATCTTGGATCTGACACTATCCCATGCAAAAGGGAGTTACCCCTGCAGACCCCCTGACTGCTGATACTGCTCATTTATGATCAACTGCTCAGGATTCCCATGTCCCAACACCAAACGGTTTTACCACAGTAAACAACCCAACAACTGCAAACACCGAAGGTGTGGTCTAGAGCCCAATGCATGAAATGTCCCACATTCTACATTGGAAAGACAATCAGCAGGCTAAAGACTAGAACAGCCCACCACCTTACCGACAGCAGATATGAAAACCCGATCAATGCTCTAGCTAAACACAAAATCCAGAAAACAGGTCAAGACACCTTCCTGATGTCCTTCAAGAATGCAACTGCAGTCATAACATATGGGTTGTCCTGCCTCAGGCAGCCCTCGGTCGGCCGGATTCTAAAGTCTGGGTCCGACTTCGGCTGATGTCGCATTTCTCTCCGACGTCAGAGCAGCTGGAGTACATAAGCATCAGCTGACGCCATTTTCTTCAGTCTTTCTTGCCGTGCGGTGCCCGAAGCAGAAGCAGTTCGCAAGTGCCGGTCGGTCAGCTCCTGTATTCTTCGATTCCGAAGTCATCAAAAAAGCTAAGTACCCCGTTGGGGACCTTTTCTTGCCTCAGCCGATGTCAGAAATTACTGAAAAAGTTAACAATTGTCTTTCTTGTGGTAAACAAATACATCATAAGGATTTCCACTCTTACTGTCTTCCTTGCCTTGGCCCAGACCACGACGTCTCGGCCTGTGTAGCCTGTGCTCGCTTCAACAAGCGCCAGGCGGAGTTCACTGAAGATTTTTTCGGCGAAAAATTTGCTTATACAATGCCGTCGGAACTTCCGACATCGCAAACTCCCAAGAAACGAAAAGACTGGGACCGACATCCTCGGCCCGTGTCTACCACCAACTCCACGCCAAAACCTACCGCGAGTGCTCCGGTTCCCCCTGAGACTGTTATTCCACCGCTCCGAACCGAAGACACCACATTACCAACGACTCCGATTCCGGATATCACTCCGACGCCAG
This sequence comes from Protopterus annectens, assembly GCF_019279795.1. Taxonomy (NCBI): domain Eukaryota; kingdom Metazoa; phylum Chordata; order Ceratodontiformes; family Protopteridae; genus Protopterus; species Protopterus annectens. Next base: position 327,447,396 of record NC_056737.1, read on the forward strand.
TTATTGATTTTCCTCCGGATACCGAAACTGAGGAAATGCCCGAGACCATTGCTGTAGATAAGGTCACTCCTGCACGTGGAGCTGCCAGGCCACCTATGGCCGTGTCTATTAAGGCCTACACTAGGGCTAAGGCAGCCAGCAAGACCAAGCATCTTACTGCTAAAGCCTTACCTCAGCCTACTCCAGAGACACAAATCATGACTATGGCTGCTGACTTAATTTCTATGATTAGAGGTTCACAGGCCCATCCTGAGAGAGGATCCCAGCCTCCTTCTGATAAAAGGCCCCGGGTTGAACCCTCTGACCCTATTCCTTCAGATGAAGATTCTGAGGACTCTGTCCACTCCGATGGCCAGGAAGAGCTCTTCCAGACCTATGAGGACTCGGATGCAGAGGATTCCATCCCCTCGGCCTCCCCTCCTGAGGATATTTCTTTTGGGGAAGTTCTGCATACTATGAGGGAACATTTCAAGTGGAAAGGCCAGGAATATTCTGATTCCAGAAAGCGCCTTCGAACTTTCCTTAAAAAGCCCCAGCACAGGCCCTTAGCTATTCCTCCTGTGCTTGATGTTTTGGATGATTTATATTCTGGCTCTAGTGTTACCCCTGATTCTCTTCCTCCTGCTCCAGCCAAGCCAGACAGGTATTACAGGGTCCCAGAAACACATTCCCATTTATTCAGGGCCCATACTGCTGATTTGGAAACTATTTCTCAGGGACCTAAAGGTGTTTCAGCTTCCACCTCTAAAAATCCTTTGCCCTCCAACAGGGAAGCTAGGTCATTAGAGAGATGGGGGAAAAGGTCTACACCTCCAATACTTTATCTATGAGAGCTTTGAATTGCCTTTTTCATATGTTACAATATCAGGATTTCCTGTTAGAAGATTTACAGAAAACACTGGCCTCTCCTGATCCTTTAGACAGGAAGTCTTTACAGGAAGCTGTACATAACTCTCAGCAAGTAAGCAATCATTTCCTGCAGTGTGGATATGATGCACTGGAAGCTTCATGTAGGGCAGCTATGACAGGGGCAGTCATTCGTAGACATGCACGGTTAAAAGATCAACCTCTACCAGATCATGTAAAGGCAAAACTTCTGGATGCACCTTTGGAAAAGAACAAGCTTTTTGGTGCTAATGCTAAGGATGTGTTAAAGTCCATCGAGGAAAAAGCAAAATCAGTTCAGACGGTGAAAGATTTCCTCCAGGTTCAACCCCCCAGATTCAGTAGGAATTGGCCTTCAAAAAACTGGTCCTTTCCTAATCCTGAAAAATTTCAAAGGGGTAAAAACAGATGTGGCCGAGGAAGAGGACAATACAGAGGTCCTTACAGGGGACGACAATGGCAGCCAGCAAACCAAAGAAGTGACACAGGGGTTTCACCTGCCCCACAGCCACAATCTCAATGACTTTCCTCTACTTCCGCCTACCAAGGAACAAATAGAAGCTCCCTTGGGCGGGAAATTATCTCTGTTTGCAGACAATTGGCACAGATTGACAAAGGACAAATGGATTTTGGACATTATAGACCGAGGTTACAGGTTCCATTTTCATACCTTACCAAGAAAACAAGGCATGCCAAACCTACCACAAAACCAGAGGGCAGAGGCTATCAAGCAAATCTCTCTGCTGGCTCGGATGAAAGCAATAGAAAGAGTTCCACAAGAACAAGGCCAGGGGTTTTACTCGAGACTGTTCCTTGTTCCAAGAAAAGAATCTCAATGGAGACCAATACTGGATTTGTCCGCATTAAACACCTTTCTCATAGTACCAAAGTTCAAAATGCTGACTCCACAGCAACTCCTTCCCATGCTGGGCAAGGGGTCTTGGCTGATTACTCTGGACCTCAAGGAGGCATACCTGCATGTCCCTATCAGACACAGCTGCAGAAGATACCTCAGATTTCTTGCAGGGCCAGAGCATTATCATTTCTCAGCATTGCCATTTGGCTTATCTACTGCGCCCAGAGTATTCACAAAATGCCTGGCTTCAGTAATTGCTCATTGCAGGCTCCAGGGGATCCAAATTTACCCGTACCTGGACGACTGCCTCATACAAGCGGACGACAAAATGATGTTGACAAAAAACTTGGACTATGTCATACGATTACTTCAAGCTCTGGGATACACAGTCAACTTCCAAAAGTCAAGACTGCAGCCATCCCAGCAAATAATCTTCTTAGGAGCCAAATTAGACACAGCCTCTCAAATGGCTTACCTAACAGAAGATAAGCAAGAGAAGTTAACTCATTATTTCAAAGGTTTGGCAAAACTTACCCAGATGACTGAAGGAGATTCCTACAGGCCCTGGGTTACATGGCATCCTGCATTCTCCTGGTTCCATTAGCAAAACTACACATGAGAAAGCTTCAATGGTACCTAAAAAGCCTATGGTCTCAGCACAGCAACAACTTACAGACAACCATACCGCTCATTCCATGCCTACAAAAGGAATTCCTATGGTGGGCCTCGGTAAGCCAGGCAAACACAGGTATGTCATTCAAAAAACCACAGATAACACAGACCATGACCACAGATGCCTCAGACCTTGGATGGGGGGCACACATGGAAGGCAGGTGTATACAAGGACAATGGTCTCCAAAGGAAACACATCTGCATATAAACCAAAAGGAAATGCTGGCAGTAATGCATGCCATTGAGGCCTTTCAACATCAACTTCAGCAAGGCCATTTACTGATACGGACAGACAACACCACTGGGATGTGGTATATAAACAAGCAAGGGGGCACCCATTCTTACCCCCTTTGCAGACTGACAATGCATCTTTGGGAAAAATCACTGAGCCTAAACATTCAGTTACAATCCCAGTTTGTTCCAGGCAAAGACACTGTGCTGGCGGACAGCCTAAGCAGGAATTTCACAGATCCACATGAGTGGAGGTTACATCCAAAGATCTTCACACAGCTCACTTCGACATGGGGCAGGCCAGAAGTAGACCTATTTGCCTCTCACCTCAACCATCATCTACAAAAATTCTGCTCAAGGACATACCATCCACAAGCTTGGAAAATAGATGCTCTCTCATTCAACTGGAACTTCCTAAAAATCTATGCATTCCCACCTCTGCCACTGATGACCTCAGTATTACTAAAGATCAAAGCAGAGAGACCCAAGGGGATCCTAATAGCTCCGGACTGGCCAAGACAACACTGGAATCCACTGCTACGGAGCATATGTCACACCAAGAAGTGGGCCCTTCCCCAATGGCCTCTACTTTTGACTCAACACAACTTCAAAACAGTGCATCCAAACCTTCAGACACTGCAGCTAAAAGCCTGGGAGATCCCATGAATAACCTCAACCTATCTCTCTCCAAGGAAGTTCAGCGGATATTAACAGAGGCTCGAAGACCATCCACCAGAAAGGTTTACTTAGCAAAATGGAAGAGATTCAGCATTTGGAATACCAGCAAGGGACATGATACATCATTATTGAACATCCCACTCATCCTGGAATATTTGGCAGATATGCTAAAGAATGGACTCTCATATTCTTCCATAAAGATACATGCATCAGCTATTTCAGCTAGATATAACACTGATCTGCCTGTCTTTTCACATCCTTTGCTAAGGCAATTCCTCAGGGGAATCAAGAACATTAAGCCACCAAGAAAGGCTCCAGTGCCAGCCTGGGACCTCAATTTTGTCATAGAAAAACTGACTCTACCTCCATTTGAGCCAGCAGCTTCAGTTGACTTGCAATTTCTCTCATGGAAGACAGCTTTCCTGTTGGCAATTACCTCAGCAAGAAGGGTTTCGGAACTACAGGCCCTAATGGCAATACCACCGTTCATAATTTTCCACAGAGACAGGGTTTCATTAAGGACCAACCCTACTTTTATGCCAAAGGTGGTATCTAGGGTTTCTTTAAATCAAGCTATTCATCTGCCTGCTTTCTTCCCCAATCCTGAGAATAAGGGGGAAAGACTGTTACATACCTTGGACATTCACAGACAACTTCAATACTACCTGGACAGAACCAAGACCAGTAGGAAGTCTTAACAACTTTTTGTAGCTTACGCCCCTGCAGTCCAAGGAAAAGCAATTTCAAAACAGACTATTTCAAAATGGATTGGACATTGCATTAGATTCTGTTATTCCTTTCATGGAAAGACTGTTCCAGCCAATGTCAGACCACATTCCACCAGAGCTACAGCCACCTCTACAGCATTCTTAAGAGGGGTGCCTACTAAGGACATTCTAGAAGCTGCTACATGGAGCTCCGTGCATACATTCTCCAAACACTACAATCTCCCTCTATACTCCAGATCCAGAGCAGGCTTTGCTTCGGCAGTCCTGCAGGGTTTGATTGCCACACCATCTTTTTCCTAGAGCATTCCTCCTCCCCCAGCTAAGCTATGGTATTCTACCCATATGTTATGACTGCAGTTGCATTCTTGAAGGACATAGTACAGTTTTGTACCTACCATAAATGTAGATGTCTGATAGATATGCAACTGCAGTCGGATTTTCCCTCCCTCCATACCTAGGGTCCACTCCTATCCCTGTTTCTCTTAGCTGGGGATATCTGTTATGGTGTATCTGTTTATTGCTCATTTATTTGTCTGGAATCCTGTTTTTGTCTTTCAATTTGATTACAGCCTTCCTTGGAGGGCACCTGGCATCTGGGGCAAGAAACACTGAAGAAAATGGCGTCGGCTGATGCTTATGTACTCCAGCCGCTCTGACGTCGGAGAGAAATGCGACATCAGCCGACGTCGGACCCAGACTTTGGAATCCAGCCGACCGAGGGCTGCTTGAGGCAGGACAACCCATATGTTATGACTGCAGTTGCATATCTATCGGACATCTACATTTATGGTAGGTACAAAACTGTACTTTCACGTTTTCAAGAGTATCTAAGGAAGACTGATCAGGACTGTTTGATTGACTGGAAAACAAAGAGCTGGAGTGGCAAATTAGGGTTGAAGCAAACAAAATCCCTGGACACAACACCCAGGTCTCCATCACAAGTGTGCTCATCCTGAGAAATCATCACGGTTACTCCTAAATCCCACAAAACTGGCTGTTTCCTTAAGCCTCAGACTACTTGATTTATTAAGGAGAAAAAATGTTAGTGATTTCTTCTGAAAAATCCAATTAAACTCTCTTCTTCCTACAGCCCCACAAAATATTTAAAAATTGAAGGTATAGAGAAAGCAGCTGTAGGAACAAGCCATACTTGTTTTTTTTCACACCCAACTTTCCTCCCAAATTCCCAGTGCCATGTAGTTATCTTTGCATTCAATTATTTCCCCTCAGACCATGGACAATTACCACACTCAACTCTAAATACTCTGACATAGGTCTTGTACCACTTCATGACAAAAACATCTTGTTACACCACTGGGGATTGTATTCCTGCAGCCTGATACAATGGAGTTTACCTCAAGGTAAATTTTCAAATGGTCTGTTTACTTTAGAGAAACAAAAAAGGAGGAGAGGAAAAAAGAAAGAGTGTAAAAGGGGGAGAGAGAAAGGCAGATCTGAAGAAGCACAAGAGAAAGTACTGATAATGTCCCTCATACTTCATCAAATATCCAAAAGCTAAACGAAACCCTAATAAGAAAATGTTCTTTCATTGTATTGAGTTACTGCTAGTCTAGGTTTCAGCTTTCCTAGAGTTTTAAAAATATGGCACACTGAGCCCCAGCTAGTATCTCCATTAATTGTTTTTGTTTTAATTTAAACTGGTTTGCTCATCGAAAATCTTAAATCCTGTAAACTAACCAGATTCTCTTCCATAGCCAGCCTTGCTTTTCCATCGGTTCCTTACTTGGTTGGACACTCACTATATGCAAACCACCCCAATCTATCACAATGACAGATTTGATATCTCAACCAATCAGAATTTTCTCAGCTCACTTAAAGGTTAGTCTAACATTTTTTCCTAATGTTACTTAGTTTAAATAAAAGGAAATATGTTAAGCAAGGATCATGTTATTGTAACAAACACAGTGCTCATCTGCCCTTGAACATTGTACCAATAAAGGACTTAAGAAAAAGACATGTTTGATGCTTCTTATTATAGAGTTTAAAAGTTTTAAAAGTAAAAAAAAAAAAGTCACAGTACTTGGATTTTTGCTAGCTCTTTCAGTAATTCTTGAGTTGTGACCCCCTTAAGGTAATCCAGCTGTTGGTGGCATTAGGCTAGGTAAATTAAAGAGTGTTTTGGTAGCCTAGATTTTTACGATGTGTCTTGTCCTATGGTAAGGCACCAATGGAAGAACCTTTTTCCATTTATCAATACAAGACTTCCTAGTTCTGGACTTTCTAGTCTCTCAATATTTGTAACACATTCTCCATAAACATTCCTGATGGGGATGTCATTCTCCCTCAAGTTGGGATGTATAATTGTCCCCTGTTCTGGAATAAGGGGTCTGCCTGCTTTGGCAACAACAGGGCTCATTTCCTGCCGAGGCTTAGTAGGAGGGAGAACCAATACCACCTTAAAGATGTTATCAGAATTATCCTTGGCTCTCTTCCCTGACTTCCTATAATACCATGGGGATAAGGTAAACAAGATGGAAAGTGTACAGAAACAGATCTGCCAATGAGCTAGAGAAGGCGGCCATCTTGCTTGGGAATCCTGAAGGAATACTTCCTAACCTGTTTTTTGGAGAAGCAAAACGGTCCATCTCTGACATACCCCACTTGTGAACCAGAGCTTAAAAAAACCCTTCCATCTTCAGCATCCATTCATTGATATCTAGTGCTGTTCTCATTAAGCCATCTGGGTAAGCTGTTGCTCAGGGCAATGCATTTTGATTCCCACAAACCTGCATGTACAGCCTCCAGTAGACCCTGGAGTAGTTCCCACCTTATTTATTTTTGTGTCATATAACTGACATTGTCCTGATCAAGTGAACCTGGCTCCCACATGTCCCTGAGTGCAAGGATGACTGACATTCTTTTATGTTTGCATTTTTTCTTGATTGGGAGCCCTTGTAGGGAACCTGAAAGTTTCATAAATGTAGGAGAGGCCAGAGTGCAGTCTATTGAAGCTGTAGTCAGAATCTAAGACTATTGTATTGACCTCCACAGCACTCTTCTTCTTTGGGCACTTCATTTTTTTAATCTCCTCCTCTGGTTTTGGGGATGTTTGTAGAAGGATGTGTGGATGAGACTGCTTACATACACCAACTACTCAATTTCTGCAGCAATTATTTTTCAAGGGACTTTGCCCAATATTTAATCATCCTAGTACTGAAATACAAGCAGTGGAGAAGCTGGACATATGCTCCTAATTCAGGCAAAGCAAACTGTGAAAAATCCCCATTTGGAATCTGCTTCCTTCACCTTAGACACTCACTAACTTTATGTTCCGACATGTACAGATAATTCTCTATCAAACAGTAAGAAACTTACCCCAACAGGGTACTTCATCTGGGACTCTGGCTTTAAACCAACCTGACTGATGACAAAAGTTGAATGGGAAACAATCATCTCACAATAAAAATCAGAATACACTGCCATTCAATTGCCATTTTTTTTTTACCACTGACAGTCTGTTGTTGGAAGGGGAGAGTGTCTGCAGGCCAAAAAGCAGAAGGTGAAAGCTCTGGTACATGGAGACCAGCTTTTGGGTACCTGCAGGCAAGAGTCAGTACTGTCACACAACCAGTATATCACCTTTTACAGTAGATTTAGTCACTGTTGCTACAAACATTAAGTACCACTGCAGCTTTCTGATACAGAGTTTAGCAAGTGGGGCCATTAAATCAGATGCTGGTGTGTACCCCAACACCTTCATAATGTCTCTTCTCATGCTGCAGATCCTTCCAGCCTTTAATAAGAAAGAATTCAGAAGACAGATATTTTTCCAGAGGAACAGATAACTTTATTTTCTTGGTATCAAAATATTCCTATGCCAAGGACTGACATTCAGCTTTGGTACTTGACTGAAAAGCCCATACTGAGTACAAGAGTTATTTCAGAATATTTTCCAGTTCCTTCCTGGTAAGAACCTGAATCAGGTGATTATCCATGTAAGAACAAGTATGATAGTCTTTGAGGCTGAAATGAGCCAACAAAAAAACTGGAGCCAATCATTTGAATACCTGGGGAGATGTGGAAAGCCCAAAGGATAAATAGGTGAACTGAGAATATTGAGTTCCAGATAGAAACCTAAAAATTCTCCTATACTACCTGTAGCTGGAGATGTGGCAGTAGCTGTCCTTCACATTCAGCATGACCAAGAGAGCTTCAGGTTAATAGGAAATGGAAGATGTTCTGCAGAGTTAACATTCCAAACATCTTTATGATTAGGAGCTTGCAGATGGCCAGTATAAGCTTCCAAAGTCCATTCTTAGTATTCAGCAAAACTCTGGAACAGGTTGTACCATTTTTTAATCCTTTTTCATTTAAAGAAAAGAGTTGTTCAACATGGTCTTTGTTAAATGACCCTTCATACCTCTTCTACAAACCAGCAGACACTCGGCTGTGAGAAGACAAGAGTGGGCTTTTCCCATCTGTTCTCTGTTGATAGGAGGTGGGGTAGGTTACTCCCTAGAGTTTATCTCCTTGAATTCTATTATATGCCCAATGTTTAAAATGTTCAGCACTAAGCAGTCGGAGATCATGAAGTAGAATAATCCCTCACCCTAAAAAAGTTTTTATATATATATATATATATATATATATATATATATATATAGAGGGGAGAGGAGAAAGCGGTCACAACTAGTTCAGCCTTGGTGTACTGGGAGGTCAGTTCCTACACCTTGTATTCTGCAACTGCTGTCTTTCTGAATAACTCCACCTTTGCTTTCTTTCAAACTGGTGTCAGTTGGTGGGGCAGTTCCTGACATGGTTAGGGAATGGGGGTGAAAGCGTTTCTTGATGGACTGAATAGTTTTCCCCTTCTCTTACAATTTCTTACAAAGTTCCTAGGAGAGCTTAAAAGCAAATACAGGTTCAGTGGAAGCATTGTATGAAAGGTCTGGATCTATAAGCATGCCTCCTGAAACTACAGCTCTGGAAAAGGCATCCACTACATCTAAGCTACATTTTGGGTTCTACTTTCTCATCTTGCTATTACGGACAGCTTAGCCATGTAATTCCTTAAGGACTTGCCCTATTATTTCTTGAGTCACATCTCAGTTCACATATACTGCTCTGATAAATGGGACATGTGGGTAGACTAGTCTTTCTATTGTTAAGCATAGTGCTCCAAGCCAAGGCCTATATGAAAACCCTTACAGCACAGACCACCACCACTGCTGTATCCAGACCTGGGCTTGCACTCCATAAAAATCTCTCATGCTTGTTTTTTTTTTTTTTTTTTTTGGCACATGTAGTTGAAAAATCTGTGAAGATACCACCCCAAAAACATCAGCAAGTGCTTGAATAAGATAATGTCTAAACACTTGGGTTATTTGAACCCCCCCCCCCCCCCCATGATTGAAAGTGCCTTTTCTGAGCTGCTGAGATTTCATTTAAAGTCTCACAAATAAATGAAAAAATAAATTTTTCAGGAGATGAGCCTAGAGGAAATCTTATCCAAGATGAGCCTAGAGGAAATCTTATCCAAGATGAGCCTCATGGGTGAGAATACTAAACTTTAGTCATGGCACAAGTACAAGGGTTCTGAAATGCAATTCTTTTTTCTTTGAGGGAGGGATCCTGAGAGTTCAGGTGAAGATAACTTTCTGTAAGCCTGCTAGGTATTCCACCAAAAACCTCTTGTTCATATGTGATTACTAGGCCAACTACCTCAGGTGTGATTTTTAAGCCTAGCCATGCTTCCTAAATGTATATTAGAAGCAGAAGAAAGGGTATATGTAGGCATGGACATGTGTGATCAAGCATTTATGGGCTACCTGTGTCACTACAGACATAGGTGCCAGACCAGAGATAAATTTCTGATTTCCTCATCTACTATCCAAGTAATGTTTGAATTGGATAAGGGAAGACCTCTGCTTTACATGAATGGGAAGGCCTGTTCCAGAGAAGGGGTGGTCTCCGAGACGCATACCTGTCCTTCCAAGGTGCCCTATTTATGTTGCAGATGAGGTATAGGTCCCTAGATTAGGTAATTCCAATGCTGTTTGTTTTGTGAATGTGCAGCAACTGTAGAAAGGGATCAAAGGAGACTTTATTTTATTGTAGGCCAAGCATAAATCACCTATCAGAAGGCTGTAGGAAATGGAAGAGAGAGATAAGGCTTTGATTCTGGCCACATAGGACATTGTTTACACCCTGTATTCTTTTCGTGAGGAATCGCTGTGGATGCTCCAATAGTTGCATATATACCCAAGGGGATGTTGCACTCAGTTTGTCTGATGAGGCAGGAGTACAGCACAAGAGTGACATCCTTGGACTTAGATGTCACATCCTTGCTTACAAGTTGCTCAACATAGAAAGATTTCTGTACTACTGTAGACATATGATGGTCCAGGCCAGGTTACTATCTACATGTCTTCCCAAAATCCCCGACTACTGGGTCTGCTCTTAGGGGTTGTTATTATCAGTGTGGTAGTTTCCAGGAGTAGCCGTCTTTCCAGAGGATACTATTATGCATTTCTTAGCATTGACTTTTAGATCATGGCTCTGGCACCATTAATAACAGTCTGTCAGGCCTTCTTGGAGGGCATTTGTGTCTTTGGTGGATTCTGTGACTACACCTAGTCTGCAAACATAGTCAACCAGAGACCCTTAATGCTAGCCTTGACTTCAGAGAATGAAGGTGCCAAAAAGGAGTAACTGCCCCAGCACAGAATGTTAAGGAACTCTGCTAGCGTCTGGCCTTTTTGTAGAGATAAACTCTCCTATCCTAACTTATTGGTTCCTATTATTAAGCCAGTTGGCTATCCAGTGGGTCAAGAAGGTTTTATACCCAATTATGAGAGTTTGTCTAATGCTTGAGTAGGGTATTGTTTCAAATGCTTTGGCAAATTTCTTGAAGAAACTCCTCCAGGTTGAGTATACATGATCTGCCATTACCTAAACCAAACTGGGTTGAATCCATTGTTTGAAGCTTTCCTACATCGTTTATCATTTCTAGAATAATTCTTTCCATCTGAGACCAGACTTATTGGACTGTAGTTTATCAGAAGGTGACAGGAGAAGGGGGGGGGAGGCGGAATTGGAGCTAAATTTGTTTGCTAGTAGATTTGCTATATTTTCTGGCCCAGTACAATTAGCTAAGAACATTGTGTATTACCCTTGAGGCTTTGGACATGGCTGAAGAATATAGGTCATTGTAGTTGAAGCCCAAGGCACAGAATTCTGACAGGCATACATTATGTCCAATACTGCATTTTGAGTGGAAGCCAAGAGAAGTGGGGTACACAAGAAACTTGTGAGAATGGCTAAAGTTCAGATTCCCATGTCTTACTCAAAACAGCTGATACTGACAATATAAAGGAGGTTGTTGAAAAGCTTACACCAACTCTCAGTGCCTGGAGACTAGCACGCAGCTGTAATACTGCAAGTAATTCTTCATATGTGTGGCTAGAACCTGAACAGCAGCTCACAAAATACTAGAAAAGGATTAATGTCTGCAGTCAAGTAAAGGTCCCAGCTGAGAGACAGATAAACATGAACCTCAACTATGCACTGTACTTGCAGGTCACTATAGAACTGTCAGTACATCCAGCAGAACCTTAGGCACTTGTTTTGTGGTGGTAATCTTATTGGCTTTATGTGAGAGTGACCAGAAGATACTATGATGGTTGTCTACTCACTCCCCCCCCAATGTGGATGTCAAAAGTTGTGACATTCACTGTTTAGTACATTATACATTATACAATTCCTACAAAAAGATGGAGAAGATGGGTACTAGTTAGAAGGAATGTGCCTGCCACAGGTGCATTTGTTCTTGTTTATTTTTTTCCAGACAGGCCACAGAAAAAAAAGGCAAAATTTAGTCACAGTAAAAGAATTTAAAAATAAGAATATCAAACTCATCCACTGCACTGTGGATAGGATAAGAGGGTCTTGTGCAAAAGACATAAGCCTCCCAGAGATGAAACATGGGGGTGTCCATCATACCTTATAAAATGTACATGATGCATGCACAAACATGCTCTTAGCTCTATGTCACTGCATTTTGGACATGAGGGCAGGGAATGAGTATGGCAGGCATACACACACAAAAATGTACTTTCACGAGTATGGCACTGCACTGGGAGGTCTCAATCTCTTCTCAGACAATGGGGGAAAGTATTAGATTAGGTTTGGGGGAAGAATCTCTAACTGCGGACAGTGGCAATTGATGGTCAACTATATAGGGACCACGACAGAGATGTATTTTAAAAAAAATAATGCATGAAGCTAAGGTTTTTTTCATAGTTCTGCAGAGAACCTAAACCCAGCAGAAAACAACAAAGTTGCTTGACAAGTATGAGAAATGAAAATGTACTGCATAGAAGCAACAAAATTAATCAAAAATAGTAAAGACTACTCTCCCCTTTACAGATGACATTCTGGGCAGGGAAGTAACTCTGTAACAGAGGATAGAAGGCAGTAGATATACAGAATTCTGGCTAGAAAAAGTCTGTGGAAGAACTTCTATCTTATAAACTGGACTGCAGCAGTGATTCCTATGAAAACAAATTGACATGGAAGGACCAAAAGTCAGTTGTGAACTTTGCATGTTTCCATTCAAAAGATACCATCCAGATCAAACATCTTTTACCACGAGGACCTAGATGTGGTTATGCACACACTGTTTTCACTGCAGTAGGACTTTATACATACACTGCTGCTCCATTCATCTAGTGCTCATGGACTATACATTTGACAGCCTGCAGCTCATGAAAATTCAACTAACTAGTTATTAACTGGTATGCCACACTATCAACATGTTATGCCACTTCTTTAGGTGCTTGTTCAGTGAAGTATCATCTGCAAACTTTTATTCTCTGCTTATCTAGCATACAGCCCTGAAAGGACTACTTATGCCACACACATACCTCTCAATGCAACAAATCTGGACAAAGCCATAAATAATTTGGGGGGGGGGGGCACAAAAATAGTGATAATTTTTAAATAGAATAACAGGTTCTGCATTAGCATGTATTTTTTGAAGGGTAATGAAGTCCGACTCTATGTCTATCATTGTTTTTGACTTCAATCCACAATGAATTGACAGAAAACCAAAATGTTTTTGAGATACAGGCTAAAAATATGAGGCAAAAATCTGGACAATTGAGATGGATGGCCACTCTGTCCCACTTCTGTCCTCCGTTTCACCAGTCAAAGGCTGCAAAAGGTTACAAAGAATATAGCTCGAGTGCTCTAGGATTTGTTTCTTTGTCTAGCAGGTAACATTTCATAAAAAAGTACTACCTAGATGGCTTCAGAAGGAACTCAGCACTAAATAGCTTTAAAGTTTATCAAGATCCATTTGTTTCACTGGCTATGTTAACCATTTTGGTTTACCTCACCAAGTTATGTTTTAATACATTTGTTGCATGTTCTATGTAGTAACTACTTAAAGTTGAACCATTAACATGCTGAGAAATATATCAATGAGGATGGTGATTTACAAGATAATCACTTCACTGAAAAGTATTAGTGAAAAGTACAAATCAGTCCTGCCTACTTTATTAATAGCACAACACATACTGTTGAGCAGATCAGAGACTCCTGTAATTGAATGCAAACAACGCAAGTATATCTGACTGCAACTTGCTTCAAACAGTTGCCGTAAGCAAGCTGTGCAAAGCAAAAAAGCTTCAGACTTAGCAGTCACATGAATCAAAACATTTTGTAGATTAGGCGATAGCAAGAAGGGAATGACAGGAAAACAAAATATATAATTTCTGAAAGTGACCATGCATCAGCCTCTGTTAAATCAGTGTGGACCAGCTTCCATCTTTTACAAAGAATCACCATCTGAGCAGCTAGGAGGCAGTTTATTTCTTCAGTCTGGACTCTTCTTCAAGGAGTATCTGCAGTGGGCAGCCAGTACTTCAGAAAGATTCAAATCATGATCTAACACAGTTCACAAACTTCACTTATGGTCACAACCTTGTAGAAACAACTTTTAAAGAAATACATTTAAGTCAACTAAGACATTTAAGTGCTGCTCTAACTGATGTGTGTAACATACAAACAAGTAATCCCCATGGTATTCCCCCAAGTCTCAACCTACTATACAAGTATAGTGGGCCCAAAACAAAACAGTGTCGGACACTTCTCTGTGCGGAAGTTTTACAATTCCTGTAGGTCTACTAAATCACTATATATTAAAAATCAGAAAAGGATAGTAGAAGTAGCAAACTTAAAAGCATCCTAAATCAAATAAAAACTTATTTTGAAATATTATACAAAATTATTAACTCCAGAAGGTATTCAGAAGTAATTCAAGCAGAGTAGAGAGCATTTCCTGTCAAAAATCCTTTATTAAGCACACAGACTTCTGGAAGTGCCGTTTATCTGTGCTATCTATAAAATGCATGACCTCTGTAATGGAACATACTAATTTTTTACTGTTCTGTTCATTTCCTTGCATCCAGAAGAAATCAGCAATCTCCTACCACCCTGGTACATCAGACAACTATGGTTTCCCGGATAACATTTTCATAGTAAAACAAGAGAAGACTCTTCTCTTCCCACACAGCATCTCAAGACAGAAAATTCAATACTTTCTTGCCCTTCCCAAAGAATATCAGTTTGAGGTGCACTTGCAGGTTTGGCCATCATTCTGTACCGTAACCTGATTTAGTCTTCAACTAACCATGCCGTGGCAGATGTAACACACCTTCTGCCTGTGAAGATAGGTGAAGGCTGCCAGCCTAGCTAGGTAATTCTGTCATTTGTAAATATTAATGTAAGCCACAGGCTTGTTCTCTTAAACATGAAAAGACTGCATTGGATATTGAATTGCAAAAATGTAACAACAGTGCACTCTGCTGTATGAAAGCTAAGTCAAGCATTTTAGGACGGTCTTTAATGTCAAAATTTGGAGCCAATATGCCTGGATGAAGGAATTCTGCCTATTGGTGCAGTGGTTAGTGTTATCGCCTCACAGCAAGTGGTTCTCCTGTTCAATTCTCAGCTGGAACACCTTCTGTGTGGAGTCTACATGTCCTCCCCGCGGTCGAGTGATGTTTTAAGACATGCAGGCAGGTAGGTGCGTGCGTGAATGGGTGTGCCTTCTTTGAAGGTTGGGCTGGCAACTCGGCACCATAAAAACCCACTGCCAATCATTAGCGGACCGGAGTTCCGATGTGGCGAAAGACATTAGTTTCGTTGAGGCCAGAGTTAATGGCTAGAATTTGCATGTACAATTTCTTTTACTGCTCTGCTTCCTGACCAGCTACAAGATCAAAGGAGCTATAAACCTCTGAGAGTCTGTTAGCCTGGGAACCAGAAAGAAATGATGTAATCTGAAATTAATCAATGGTACTGTGTTACCAATTTAAGGACAGAAAGAATGAGAGCATTTTGTCTTGAAAACATCCAACATCACCAGCACTGCTTTGCTCTTTATGCAAGTTATTCAGAACTGTGTTTTCTCTTTGATATAGTTAGAGAATAGGAAGATTAGACTAGTTTGTTTTCTGTGATGTCAGAACTTTTCTACCGCATTATTTTAAGTATTTCTCTGTGATCTCTGAACTCTTGACTGGCACTGTGTAGTAAAGAAGTATTGTCTCGTATTTCACTATTTATTATTAAATATTTTTAAACTTTTCAACTGTGACTGTTTTGTGAAGAGATAATTCAAGCTCTAGAGTACATTGCACACACACACACACATATATATATATATATATATATATATATATATATATATATATATATAGTTATACTGTACCAAGTCACTCCAAATAAGTCTTGACTGTTAGATTGCACTACCTTTTATAGTCTGGGTAAAAGGGGCACAGCTGGAGAACCTGTGCCAGCTTTCCCCAGGAGTGTCTGTGTAGTTGTATAAACTCTTATCTCAAAGTGTGTGTATCAGCTACTTGGGCAGGGACACAAAGCACTGGTTGGACAGAGGGTGCTAGAGGTTTTAGCTTGCCCACTAGGCTACGATCTGGACCCTATAGCTGTGCCAGTGGGGAGTCATATTGGGGACCTGGAGAGAAAGGGAGCAAGCAGCCCCAGACTGAATGTGATCTCTATGTGCTCTTAAGGGAAATTTTACTTTACTGCGTGTGTATTATACTTTCCCTATATGGACGCCCCTCACTGGTGTTAGTGGTGAGGATTGAGGCTCCTTGCTTGCTGGGCCAGTGTTCGGGCATCACACTGCCCATGAAAAAACAGCATCCACTGGGTCCTCTTCTGCATCATCAGATCAGTGTGTGTGCCCACTTGTAAAAAGGCATGATGCAGTACAATGTTGCATCTTGGACTAGTGAGCTCTGTTGGTTGCTTTCTTCATGAGTGCTCTCAAATATTTACATTAAATAACCCAACTAAGGCTGCTACTTTTGCAAATGCCCAAAGTGGGTCATTTTTACAGAAATGTGAGATTTTGTGGGACAAACCATACCCACATCTACTGCCAAGGACTGGACTTCACTTTTTTTTGCTAAAATAGAAGCTTGCCCTTCTAAATTTTCAGTTGCTTGTGTTTTAAATACATTTTTTATAACTACTAATAGAAACATTGAAAATATGTTTTTGTCCTAACTCTCAGGACATTTGTCATTTTTCACAGGACACAGCACCTCAAATAGGGAAGATCATGTGTAAAGTGGGGACAGTATAACCTTGCACCCAAAACTGCTACAGCTTATGCTGCTATCAGTAGAAGGAAGCACAACTATGAAATGTAACAGCCCAAAGTTCTGTCATTGCAGTGACAACTGGGCTCTGACACTGTAAAGGAGTACATAAATCAGTAGGGAACCCCATACTCAAAACCTTAAAGGGTAACTATAAAAGAAACCAATGTGCTTTGGGATGTCCTAACCTATGTTAGCATGTATCCAGTGGTGCAAACACTTCTCAAACCCAAAGAGCAGTCACTGGGAATTTGTACTGCCAACCACAGCTTAGTGATACTTGACTTTCTGTGCATTGAACACGCTCACCATGTAAAGACAGAAAAAATGCAGACCAAGATGTGGCATATATATATATATATATATACACATATATATATATAATATTTTAATAGCTTTTTGTTATTTAAAAAAAGCATAATAAGTAGAATGTATTTTTAAGTAAATAAGTTACCCTGGAATATAGTAAATCACAATTCCATTATTCTTAGTGTATTATGTTTCTTTAACAAAACAAACAAAACAGACTTAGTTTAACCATCATAAAATATTCTGCGACTGTACAGCTATAGAGAGGATCTGTATGAAACAGTCTTAAAAAAAGAAATTCAATTTTTCAAAACATACATGTTTACATAATTTATACATGGCAGTTTAAACACAATTTGTCAATCTTAAATGCATTATACAATACCAGCACATTCTCCACTGTCCTTTCACCCCCAATCACTATACTGTTCTAAATTAGGTATTGCTGAGCTGCAATACAGCTACAGTGTAAAAATGACACTGCTGTCCCTTTTTTGGTCCAAATATAATAAAAAGAAACGTAAAATGATACCCCTGCTGATTCAAATGCTGAATAAATTAATATATACCACACAAATGGCAAATAAACAGGCTGCATGAATTATAAATTATACTGAAACAAATACTTAAATTTACTTACAGCACACATCTATTTCCATTCAGAATCTAGAAATTAAACAAAATTTACAATGGAAACAAAGTAAAACAATTTTAAAATTTACAAACAGTGCCACACAAAATGCTGCTTGTGGACAGTGGTACTCAGAACCATGAAAGAACTGTCAAAATGTTACACAGTATGGATCTCTCTGGTTTAGTGCTGGCTGGCTGCAAACCATTTCACAAGTTTATGAATTCTGTATTAGAAACCTATAGATAAAGTTTTTTTTTTCCAAAGTATAAATAAAATGTTGGTATCCCACTTTTCTTATACCAAAGTGTGTCACTTTACTGAGCCCTCTATTGCTTTTATGCTGCCCCCCCCCCATAAGCTACATATTGGGCCATAAAAAAAAAACAAGCAGCTTCAAAAGAAAGGTTCTAGTAACCTACTCATGGATATCATTCTCAAACACTTCTACATAATACCCAGTGTGGAAAATTTTGTGCTCATGTATACTGTAGAAGAAAAAAAAAGTACTGCGCTGTTACAGTTAGACTTCTTTATTCTTTGAAGACTTGCTACCCCATGTAGTGGACATAGGATGTTCCTTTTTCTCACCAAAGTCTCATTTTCTAAAGTGGTATACATACTCTGCTACTGTGTTTATTACCTAGAAACCCTACAGCTGTTCTGATAATGCAGACAGTGCAAAATATGTTGAATTAGTCTTTAAAACTGTGTCAGATTCAGAAACATTTATGCAGTGCGTACAAACAATGCATGGGGGATTTTCTGCGTAATTTCTAGACATATTAACAGGGCTACATAAGAAATGTGTAATGATACATCAAGATAGCAGGAGTGCTTAGTACATATTGCCAATGGACAACCCAGCAAATGTAAAAGCACTTATGCACTTCAGAGACAGTATGACTGTGCACCAGATCTCTGTCTGCAAAGACATTAAAATGCAGTTAGAGAGATATATAAACCAAATATACATGGTTTTAAATGCAGCAGAGCTACATCTGCAAGTACTGAAAAAGTGATAACAGCACAAAGGACGTCTCAAACACAAACATGAAAACATACAAATCAAAGGGGAGTAAAGTTACTATGTAATCTACTTCAAGTGACATGCAAGCACAGGATCTACTTCCTGCAATAAAGCATAAAAGAGCTCTAGCAGTCCTAGATGGTTATTAGGCATGTATTCATAGAGCCTATAGTATTTCTTAATCACCCCAGTGCACTTTCTGGTCAAGTGACTTGCTCAGAATCACACAATAGGGAAATGGAAGCTAAGAGAATCAAACCCTGGACTACAGGATGCACTATGTTAGCCTTAAGCTCTGTGCCAACTCCTAGACTGTTACAGGTCAGTGCAAATGATTGTGTACAAAGCTCTGACGAGGTGCAAATGTGCACAAGATTGGGTGATTAAACTAATGCAATTAAATTTCTGAAATACACAGACCACTCCTGGATACCATCTTTGCTGGTTCTGCCTACAGCAGGTACAGTTCTTTCTCTGGTGTTCTGTTCACTAGCAAAGAAAAAGACATGTTCACAGATACATGTCATGAATAAGTACATGCCTTGTGATACCTCATCCCCCCTTCCTCCATGCTGTGGACTTGAATCAGCAGATATCACTGGCAGGAAATGACTGTTGGTCACAGTGCGTCTACTCCATATAATGCAACCCGTCCCCTCAACACACAGCATTCACCCTTACACCTGTGGGACAGTGTGTGTAGTCTACTTTGCGATGGCCCCTCTTCATTCCCCATACCTGGTATCACATTGTCCCACACTACAGACCTCAGTTATGCTGTATTTAAATGCATCCAAGTCACACTGTTAGGGTGATTAGACTTTCACCCTGTGTCAGTGAATATTCTATAGCTTTGGTCTTCCCCAGGCTATGCAAACAAGCTTGCACTACCTACTTTGGCTATAGAGGATGCTTGTATCTCTGCTGTCCACCACTTTGGGCATGGCACTCAGTACACCACTAAAATAAGCAAGAGCTCAGAATGATGCACACAACCCCGTGACACTACAGACAAGTGATCAAGATACCTTTTGCCTTGTAATTTCTGTGCAGTGCAGAGGAAATCTATAAATAAGAGGAGGAATGAAAGTCTCCAACAAGCTCCTAGGCTGATACTTTCAATTCTGGAACCACATCATCCTCAGCAGCTACCATTTTGTGATCCCTTTATATAGCAGCATTGTCACTAACTAGCACACTGTATTCTTGGTAACCACTGATACGTCAAACAGCCTTTTAAAAGTTATGAGATGGAGAGAGAATAGATGTGCTTTCTCCTCCAAGGACATTTTTTTCAGTTGGTGTTGGAACGTCTTTCCTTTCTTCATACTCCCCCATCTAGTGCATTAAACATACCTGTATAGCCTTGGCTTTGGGCAGACTAAGAAAACTAAATTCAGCTTTAAACCTAATTAAGCCACTCCTAGCATGTTCATTAATGGAGAAAATTTGATCAGGGCACAGACAGACTTGCCTTTACTTTTACTACCTCTTCATGGTAAAATGACATCCTGTTTAACCATCAGTAAAGGCAAACATTCTCAATCTGAGATCATGCCTAAATGCCGGCATAATAATTTCATTATTGTGACTACATTGTGCTACAGTCTGCAATGTAATTAGCACATATGGTTTGACCCAGAAGTGAAGTCCAGAACTCATGACCTTCTGACATAGTGCCTTATGCTCATAATATGCAAAGTACATTAGTACTATAAATGTATTTTTTTTTGTGTGTCTGGAAGTTAAAATAACAATATAAGCTTGGTTCATAGCATCTGAATTTTCTTCAGCCTTACAAGATACCAATGAACAGGTGGCCTGAAGCCAATTTTGAGTAACTATATTATATTGCTACATACATTCTGATAGTGAATTCTGAGCAATGGCATGCAGTATGTCTGCACTGGATAATTAAATCTCAATGGACCATACTGCTACCTGCAAATGGAAAAGCCAGTGGATTTTACAGCTACAGTTAAGTACCTTAGCTTCACATTTGCCAGTCTAGGATTCTCATTTAAGAAGCATTTTTACTGATACATCTTCAACAGTTTCATATTTGGATATGTTACAATAGCTATCACAGAACAAAGCTAATGGTTAAATCACCTAACTTATTGAGCATAGTACTTTATTAGTAGCATTCCAAGATGTTACATATATGGATTCTGAAGAGGTGTAACAATTTAATTACTAACCAACTTCTGTGAGCTGCATGTAAAGCTCTAACTATACTCATTCATACAGCTGATGTGCACTGCAAAGTAACAGCCCCACTCAAAGTATTTTGTCCTGTTATGGGCTTCTGAGTATTCCTCCACAGAATACTTGAAACAGACCAAACCATTCATTAGGCTGCTTCACACTGCCAGGCATATCATAACTACCTGGTACTACATAAAGTACAGTTTTGTACCTACCATAAATGTAGATGTTCGAGCGCTCATACAGCTGCAGTCATAACAGATGGGTTATCCTGCCGTCAGGCGGGTCCTCGGTCGGCCGAATTCCAAAGTCTAGGCCCGTCGTCGCTTCTTCCCTGACGTCAGTGCGGCAGGGGTATAAAAGAGCCAGCCGACGCCATCTTCTTCAGTTTTTCTTGCCCCAGATGTCAGGTGCCCCCAGAAGGAAGGCAAAACAAACTTATGTAGTCATGCAATATAGAATAATCAAAAAACAGTAGTTTGCAAGCAAATACACCATAAAAGAATACCCCAAATAGGTTGAAGGTGTTTGCCATAAGGCCTGTCCTAAGAGGGGATGGAGGGAGGGGAAACCTGGACTGCAGCTGTATGAGCACTCGAACATCTACATTTATGGTAGGTACAAAACTGTACTATGTTCATCGTGCATACAGCTGCAGTCATAACAGATGGGCAGAATCCCAAAGCTAAGTAGGGGTGGCAGGCACTAAATGGAACTAGGAGGAGCAAGGATGCTCTGCAAGACAGCTGTGGCAAATCCCGCTCTAGATTTTGAGCAAAGTGGAAGGTGATAGTGTTTGGAGAAAGTGTGCACTGAACTCCAGGTGGCTGCTTCCAAAATGTCCTTGGTAGGAACCCCCCCCTGAGGAAAGCTGCAGAGGTTGCTGTGGCCCTTGTGGAGTGGGACCTGATGCTTGAAGGCACAGCTTTTCCAAGAAATGAGTAACAAAAGCGTATGCAGTGGGCTATCCATTTTGAGATAGTCTGTTTGGAGATAGCCTTTACTTGAGCACCTGTAGCATAGGACACAGAGAGTTGCTCGGATTTCCTGAATGGCTTTGTCCAGTCCAAATAATAACGTAGTTGTCTGTGAATGTCCAAGGAATGCAGTAGTCTTTCCCCTTTGTTTTGTGGGTTAGGGTAAAAGGTAGGTAAGTGGATAGTCTGATTCAAGGCTACACTGGATACTACCTTTGGCATAAAGGTAGGGTTGGTTCGTAAGGAAACTCTGTCCTGATGGAAAATGATGAAAGGTTGCACAGCCATGAGGACCTGTAGTTCCGAAACCCTGCGTGCTGAGGTGATAGCCAGAAGGAAGGCTGTTTTCCATGACAAATATTGTAGTTCTGTTGAAGCAGCTGGTTCAAATGGAGGAAGGGTCAGTTTTTCCAATATGAAGTTGAGGTCCCAAGCAGGGACTGGTGGTTTCCTTGGGGGTTTTATATTCTTAGCCCCTCTGAGGAACTGTCTTAAGAGAGGATGAAAGAATAAAGGAGGATCTGTGTTGTATTGTGCAGAAATGGCTGAAGCATGGATTTTGATGGAGGAGAAGGAAAGTCCACTGTTTAACATCTCAGCTAGGTACTGTAATATTTGAGGTATATTTATTACCCAAGGATTCTGGCCCTTTTTCTGATTCCAGGCACAAAACCGCTTCCATTTGGCGGAGTAGGCTTTTCTAGTACAAGGTCTTCTGGCCTCCAAGATGACATCCTGCACCTCCTTGGAGAGGAGGGTCTGTTGTGAAATCAAGGGATTCTCCATGTGGCTAGATTTAGGGTTTTGAGCTGGCTGTGAAGAGTTTTGAAGTTGTGCTGGGACAACAGAAGAGGCACTAGAGGTAGGATCCATGGTAGGGAATGCGTCAGGCTCTTCAGGAGTGGATACCAGTGTTGTCTTGGCCAGTCTGGAGCAATGAGAATCATTTTCGGCCTCTCTGCTCTGGCTTTTAATAGAACTTTGGGCAGCAGAGGGAGAGGTGGAAAGGCATAGACTGTCAATGTTGTCCAATTGAAAGAAAGTGCGTCCACTTTCCAGGCCTGTGGATGATAGGTCCTTGAGCAAAATTTTTTCAGTTGGTAATTTCTGTGGGTAGCAAAGAGATCTATGTCTGGCTGTCCCCATGCCTGAGTTATCTTTGCGAAAACTTGAGGATGCAACTTCCATTCGTGTGGATCTGTCATATTTCTGCTTAGGCTGTCTGCCAGTGTGTTTTCCTTCCCTGGCAGGAATTGTGCCTGAAGTTGGATTTGCAATTCCAGAGCTGTGTTCCAAAGGGTCATGGCTAGTCTGCACAGGGGGTATGAATGAGTTCCCCCCTGTTTACGTACCACATCACTGGTGTGTTGTCTGTCTTTATCAATATCTGGCCTGGATGCAGTAGGTCTTTGAAGGCCATAATAGCATTTTGCACTGCTAGCATTTCCTTTTGGTTGATGTGTAGGTGCTTCTCTTTTTGGGACCATTTTCCCTAAATGCACTGATCTTTCATGTGTGCCCCCCAGGCGTAGTCCGAGGCGTCTGTTGTGATGATTTGATTTGCTTGTGGTATGCAGAAAAGGAGACCTTTGTTTCTTTGGCATGCTTGAGCCCACCACAGAAATTCCTTTTGAAGACATGGAATGAGTGGTATAATTGTTTCCAAACTGTGGCTCTGTTGAGACCATAAGTTTTTTAGGTACCATTGAAGTTTCCTCATATGCAGCTTTGCACATGGGATCAGCAGGATGCAAGATGCCATGAATCCCAGAGCCTGCAGGACTTTCCTTGCAGTCAGCCTGGTGAAGGGTTGCCATTTTGCTGAAGTACTGAGATAGTTGCCCTTGTTTGTCTGGCGTGAGGTAGGCCATCTGGGTGTTTGCATTCAAGCTGGCACCCAGGAAAATTATTGTTTGAGAGGGTATTAGTTTTGATTTCTTTTTGTTGACTGTGTATCCCAGAAAGTTCAACAGTCTTATTACAAATGCCAGGTGTTTCAGAAGTATGTCCTTGCTGTCCACTTGGATCAGGCAGTCGTCCAGATATGGGTATATTTGTATTCCTTGAAGTCTGCAGAAGGCAATTACTGATGCCAGGCATTTCGTAAACACTCTGGGCGCAGCAGATAAGCCAAAGGGCAATGCAGAGAATTGATAATGGGTTGAACCTGCAAGAAATCTGAGGTATCTTCTGCAATCTTGTCTGATGGGGACATGCAGGTATACCTCCTTGAGGTCCAATGTTACCAGCCAAGACTCCTTGCCCAGCATGGGAAGAAGCTGCTGTAATGTGAGCATCTTGAATTTTGGTACCTGTAAATATGTGTTTAGGATGGATAGATCTAAAATAGGTCTCCAATCTTTGTCTTTCCTTGGTACCAGGAATAGTCTGGAATAAAACCCTTGACCTTGTTCTTTTGCAGGCACCTCTTGAATAGCTTTCATGTCCATGAGAGCTGAAATTTGTTTTTGTGCCTCTGCCCTTTGATTTTGTGGCAGGTTTGGCATGCCTCTTATTTTTGGAAGGGTGTGAAAGTGGAATCTGTAGCCTCTGTCTATAATGTCCAGGATCCATTTGTCTTTTGTGACAATATGCCAATTTTTTGAGAATAAAGCCAGTTTTCCGCCTAAAGGTGCTGCCATTAAAGCTTTGCTTGGCAGGTAAAGGGGAAAAGTCATTGTGTCTGCTTTCTGAATGACTGTGATCCATCTTCTCCACCTCTTGGGGTTGGTGCTTGCCATTGCCTGGCTCTGAATGATCCTTGAGATTTCCCTCTACCTCTTGGGCACCTGTATCTGCCTCTTTGAGGTCTGTCCGTGGCTGGAAAGGACCAATTTTTTGAAGGCCAGTTTCTGCTGAAACGTGGAGGTTATACCTGCAGGAAATCTTTCACTGTTTGCATTGATCTCACCTTTTTCTCCATTTTCTTTAGTACCTCCTCAGCTTTAACACCAAACAATACATCTTTTTGAAGAGGTGCATCTAGTAATTTAGCTTTGACATGATCTGGTAAGGCTTGTTCTTTGAGCCAAGCATGTCTACGTATGACAGACCCTGGAACAGCAGCTCTACATGGGGCCTCTAAAGCATCAAAACCACACTGCAAGGTATGTTTACCCACTTGCTCTGCACTATGCAACAAATCCTGCAACTCTTTTAAATCTGGTTGCTCAGGTTGTGTCATTTTGCTTTTCAAATCAGATAATAAAAACTTTTGATACTTTAACATATGGAACTGACAGTTTAATGCCCTCATGGTTAAAGTGGCCGAGGTATACACCTTTTTCCTCCACCTTTCTAAAGCTCTGGAATCTCTCTCTGAAGGTAATGGGTTTTTAGCAGTAGAGGCCTTAATTCCCTTGGGACCCTGTGAAATAGTTTCTGGGTCAGCAGTATAGCTTTTGTATAAAACTGGTGTGAATCAGGAACCCGGTAATACCTGTCTGGTTTAACAGGAGCTGGAGGTAAAGAATCTGGGTTGAGGCTGGCTTCTGTGTACACATCATCTAATATATCTAAGACAGGAGGGATAGCCAGAGGCTTATGCTGGGGGAGCAAGAGAAAATCCCTGAGCCTTTTCTTGGAATCTGAGTAATCTTGGCCTTCCCAGTGAAAGTGTTCCCTCAAAGTATGTAGGGTTTCCCCAAAAGAGTACCGAGGGAATAGACTCCTCTGCATCAGAGTCTTCAAAAGGAGAATATGTATATTCCTGGTCCTCAGAATGTTCAGAGGTAATAGAGGCTTGATCTGAGGAAGGGTAGTCTTCCTCTAATCTGGGCCTTTTGTCCGAGGGGGGTTGAGAACCCCTGATAAGAGTAATCAAATCCTCAGCCATTTTGAGCATTTGTTTTTTAGGCATGGGGCCTTGAGATGGGGTCTGTGGTCCTTGTTTTTTAGTTTTCATGGCTGCTTTAGATTTTGTGAAAGCCTTAATAGAAAAGGAGGAAGGCCTGAAGACACCTTGAGAAATGGCAGGCCCGTCTAAACTCTGGGTTTCCCCGCCAAAAGTGGCGTCGGTATCTGTAGTCGGAATGGGGGCCGAGGAGCCTGCGACCTCGGGCACAGAAGACACCACTAATGAAGTGTCATCGGTACTCAGGGGCTGCGTAGGCACCTCGCTGAGAACCAGAGAACCGGTAGTCGGCCTTAGCGTGGTGTCGGTAGAAGTCGCGGACCTCATATGTCGGTCCTTATCTTTGCGTCTTTTACTCAAAACTGGAGTCGGAGTATCCGACGACATAATATAATTAAATTTTTTACCAAAATAGTGATGGACGAACTCCGCCCAACGCTTAATAGTGTGTTTGTTGAATCTAGCACAAAAAAGGCAGGCCGAGACGTCGTGGTCTGGGCCTAAGCAAGGAATACAGAAAGAGTGGAAATCCTTATGCGGTATTTGCTTCCCACATGAAATGCAATTATTAACTTTGTCTGACATCGGTCTGAGGCAAGAAAAGTTTCCCCAATGGGGTACTTAGCTTTCAAGAAGACTTTGGCTGAAATATTTTCGTAAATCTCAGGAGCTGGCCGACCGGCACTTGCGAACTGCTTCTGCTTCGGGCACCGCGCGGCAAGAAAGACTGAAGAAGATGGCGTCAGCTGGCTCTTTTATACCCATGCCACACTGACGTCAGGGAAGAAGTGACGACAACCAACACCGGACCTAGACGTTGGAATTCGGCCGACCGAGGACCCGCCTGACAGCAGGATAACCCATCTGTTATGACTGCAGCTGTATGCACGATGAACATCACCTAGCCTTCAGTTAGGCTCCAGTCTGTTGATCACAGGCATAAAAATGAAACATTTATGAAGTGACAACCAAGAAAAAGTTCTGATTCCATGCCACACTAGACAAACAAAAATAAAACAGCAACTTAAATGATTTACTATTACCTAAAATAAACAGTTTCACAGCCACTAAAAAGTAGGTAAAGCTCCCCGACACAGCTTTCCTTGGGGCTACAGAAATTTATGGGTCTTGTGCATCTAGCACAAAATAGTCATTCTCTTTTGTAAACACAGAATGTTAAAATCCTACAAATCATTAGCCTTGGAATGCAGTTTTTCAACAGAAAAAGCACTTTATATATCAGCTGTCACACTTGGAATTATTTGTTGCATGTGATGTCTACTTTATCAAATCCAGACTTTGAACAAGATAATCCAGAAACCTAACTTGACTGTTAAGAAAAAAAATACACCCAGAAGTAGGACTCCAGCTTAATTTTCCTTAACTAGCAATTTTTGCAACCATTATGAAAATCTATCTGATTGGTCATTTTCTCTCTCCCTCTCTCAGAAAGCCAGCTTATCTAGTACAGCATTCCATTTAAAACTGAAGGAAAACATTAATACTCATAACTTCAGAATGCAAAATGAAGCACAGAAAAGGATTTCTACGCAACTGAAACTTAATAGTTGGCTGTCGTAGTGCGGCACTGTGATATAACCAAAAAAATTTTTTTTCTATTCATTAACATTAAAATAGCATGGGTGTTGTAACGACTACTGGCTTACACCATGTCATTACAAAATCCATCAAAAGGGACAGCATGTCTCATTCTGCATATAACCAACACCTAGTCACAAATTTATTGCACATCAGATCAGAGGAGGTGTAATTTGCCATTACCTAGGATATTCACAAGAGGGTCTGACCCACCAGTAAATCTGTGGGAACCTGTGCAGACAGACTGTTAAGAAACTTATACATGAACAATGCAACTCAACCCCAACCCCACAATCCCTAGTCCCATAATACAATGTTTTAATGCCAACACTCAAATTACTGCTTCAACATAATTATAACAAAAACAAGATTACAAATATAGAAATATTCTGTAAAAGCATTAGGCTTCATTTACACGATTTCCAAACATATTAAGAGTATAAAATGAGAAACAGGATGATTGTCTGACTTCCATGGTTAACCAGGAGTGCTGAGTGTGCCACTTAAAGTCTAGAACACAATTTTTTTTGTCACCAGTGCATAAGGTACCAAAAAGGTAAAATTTGCATGCAGCTTTTGCATAAATGTCAAACACAAGAAGCATATTTGTTCAATGTATTAATGGGGTCTACAGACAATAAAGCTGCCCACATCAGCTTGATCACCCCCCCCACACACACACACACACACACAATTACAGTGATGCCACTTAACATCTATCACGACAAGCTCACATAAAAACAGAATGGAGTGACTACTTCTGACTGAATATTCACCAAGGTAATCATGCCTCAAGTGGGAAAGCAACATTTTTGAGTTACAATTCATCAAACCTGCTTCAGCATTGAGAACTGCTTACTGTAACACTCTAGACCAGAGAACAAACCAGGACCACTGCAAAGTTATTGGGTATACACTATCAGTCAATATACTTGAGAAAGAACAAATACTGTAACATTTCACCATGGGTGATTATGGGGCAACTGCAGAAAAAGTCACTGGAGATGGTGACTGGATATTCTGCATGCTGGTCATCAGATGAATCACACAATTGTGACAGCACAAACTTTTGCTTAGAAAGCTGCAACTTGAAAGCAGTAGTTCTGGTTTCAAGTATGAGCTTTTCTGGCATCCTGTTATGGGACACCTACTGCCCTTCAACCATGACAAAAACACTCCATCTGCACCATACAGGAGGGCCCTACTACAAATCCAGAGGTAATCTCAACTCTTAAGGATTAGTACACAAAGAATAGCAATATGGAGAATCCTGACTGTAATGAAAGGGTCTTCAAACAGTTGCAAAAGACACAGAAGCCAAGTTATACTGAATAGTGCAATTAAATTCTGAGATAAGAGTGGAGGAAAAATAAAAAAACAGAATGGAATCCAAGTCCTGGGATACAGAAGTGCAATGGAATATAGCAGTTTTGGGTTACAAACATGAGTTTGAAGCCAAAGTCACTAGAAAGATTGCAGAGCTCATCGGCTGGAAATTCACAATGTGCTGCCATGTCCTTACTCCAGTGTTCATGAAGACAGGGCAACTGTGTTATCAACTTGCAATTATAGACGTTTCAGTGTAGTCACTGCTACAGTCATTACTTCAGTGATCTCTGCAGCAGGAAGAGTACTATGTCAAGTCAGAGTTTCAGAGCTTTTCCCTCTTCCCCCATGTCTCCCTACCTTATGTCTCCCATCGCCAGATGACTCCATGGCTGCAGCAGACATTCCTGAAGTTATGACTGCAGCAGTCTCTTTTACGAAGAACTTGAGAGTTAACAGTATAACACTGGGGTGTCTAGAGATATAAAATGAAGGGGTGGGGTACAAACCCAAAGGACTCTGCATGAAATTCATTTTTGTCAGTGTCTTTGTGTCATGTCTTTTTTTTTCTTCAGACGGCTATAGGCTGCATTTAAATGAATCTGTTTTCGCAAAACTAGGCCTTGAACAATCATTAAGTAAACCACAAATGCCTCTATTTGCAGAATATGACAGAATCTCACTACTGATAAATGATAAAGCCAGGTGAGGCCGTGTAACACATAGGCAAAGCGGCATAAGGATATGGCACCAACCAGTCTTGGATCAAAATAAAAAAAAACAACGTACAACATTCAGACTTAATAATATGCCATTATCCCCACAGCCCAGGTGAGCAAAGAAATTTATCAATTTGATAAACTTGACTGTGTGTGGATAAAAAGCATTTTTTTTCCACTTCTGATCAGTTACGTCTAATCTCAACAAAAAGCTTGGTGCTATTCATAGTTGACTTTGCTTCAACAGACGTTATTGAACTTGGAAGACATCACAAAGTGAATCAATGAAAAAAAACACTTTTTAAGAAATACACACTTCATGTTCAACGTCTTTTTTGGTCATTAACCCATTTTAACAGACAACAAAAGCTGTGCGGTCTAGCACAGGCTGTTCTGTTTAAACATATGCAGCTCTTCCTTAAACCTAACAAGATTAAGCTGATTATGCATGTACAGCACTTCCTGCTCTCCTATTTCTTTACCCTTTTTAAATTACTTTTATATCACTTTTATAGTGTCTTGTATAAAAAGTTAGCAGTACAGCATATCTGGAATGGGAGGAGGAAATATAATGGAATAATGACTGCCAGATATTAAAGTCTAATATGGCATTGCTACCAATCTGCATGAATATTGTCATACACAAATAAAAACTCACGCAATTTCTGCATATAAGCACGATACATAATTTGTACAGTAATTCAACCAACTATATAACTAACATGCAATCCTGGCATCTGGGGTACTGTTTCCATCTGTAATGGAGGAAGGGAAACCTACACTGAAAGCATGGACCCACATTTTTTTTTATGAAAGGTCATCTCTTATGAAATCCATGCTCTGGCATGGATAACAGGTAATGATTCCCCCATTCCCAAAATGAGCAGTAGTCCAGGTTAGATTATCATGAAAACAGATGCACCACTGCAAAGGGGGAATTATTTTCTCAAAATCCTCCAGTTCAGTTTTTAAATTGCATACTCACTACTTGTTCCCCCCTTTCTGAAAAAATGTGACTGACCATCTGCTAGGGGAGTAATCATAACCTTTGTGCTACTTGTGATAGCTTTCTTCATAAAACAACTCTCACTTGTACTGTTTAATACATCTCAACCCCACCAAAAGTCCCGCCCAACTAAGGCACATTAATCATTGATCCACAGACAGCAATACAGCTCCCTAAAGGCAGTTACTTACTGCTGATGTACAGGGGATGCACTTTACAGGACAACAGGTTTCCAGTGAGAAGTAGAACTAAGGCATTTAATGAATTTATGGCCATACACACCCTTACAAACTGCTCGACTGCAACATGCATCAAAACTACCTTTCAGACATTACATGGTTAACACATTTGTCTATAGCTCTGCATGTTACCAGAGGGCAAAAAGTAGCTCTAATGGGACTAATACTTGCAATAATCACAAAGTTTAAAACTCCATGCATCTACAGTGCACTGTCAAGATTTTCGGACACACACTGGACTGCACATTCAGTTATTAGACAGGTATCCAAACTTGAGTAAGCAAAACAAGTAGATCATATCTACATCATGCAGCGAAAACTGAGACCAAAGACTGAGTGTATCCCAGTCCCTATAGTCAGTCATGTATTAGAAGTGTGAACTGAACATACCTTGCAGCACCTTACAGTAACTATGTAATCAGGCAGAGAGGACAGTGACTTAAGGCATTTTTACTATGCCATAGCACTGCTGTAATGCCCAATTAATAGACAATCAGGGCAAAAAAAGAGTGCACATTTTATTATCAAAAGTTGTACACTTGTGCAGTTGTGAGACATAGGATCTGAATTGCCTATACACAGTAAGGCCTTATTAAAGTTAAATCTATTTGCTGCCAAAAAAGCAAATACTAGAAAATGGAAATTAAAAACCAAACCAACTGTGCCTGAAGTACTGAACATTGTAAAAGAGAAAAAAAGGAACTGGAAATGGGATCTTTAGAAAAGGATAGCAGCAAATTAAATACAAATGGAATTTGTGGGGACAATACATGCAAAACATTGTTTAGAAGGATGAGTGAGGTTTAAGGGAAGGCAGAAACTGAACTATATTATTAATGTACCTAAATAAAAAAAAGAAAATGTTATTATGGTTTGTTTTTCTTTACTATTAATGTATAATGTGCCTATGTCAAGTGTTAATTTAATACAGGTGTTACAAAAGGTTTGCACTTAACATAATGGAATATCCTAGTGCGTTCATCTTCAACGGCAAGTAGGACTACTGTCACAGGTATTAGGACTGCTTGGCACAAAATCTTTTAGACTGCCAGCTCCCACCATAACAAATCCACTCCCCGGTTCTTCTTGGTGTATGAATCACAGTTGTGCCGCCATGTGTTAGAGTAAAAGTAAACTCTGTTGGGGGGGGATAAACAGCACAAATCAAGTTAGTACAGGCTGGCAAAAAAGGTGCTAAGTTTTGACTTACTTGGAGACAGACTGAACTGTTTGCCATCTCTTTCGGCAAGGGAAAGGATACATGAGAAAAGTTACAGCTGCACAGTTCTAATAGAAGATTTGCATATGGTAGGAAGTGGTTATCTTCAGTAACAAACAGGGCACAGTATCCAGCAAGTGTGTGTGTGTGTGTGTGTGTGTGTGTGTGTGTGTGTGTGTGTGTGTGTGTGTGAGAACCTGGCTAGGAGAACATCTTTTTGGCAACAGTAGTCCCCCAATAAGAACCTTGTTCTGTTAGTGATGTCCAAGTAGTTTGCTCTGTGAAGGTAACAGGCACTGAAGTATGTTGTCAATGTGCAAATATCTTCTACAGAACAACACCCATGTAGTGAGTAAGGTATTCTCTCTTGTTTCAGTAATTCAGAAGGAATGCTGGGTGATTTAGCAACTGGTTTAAATTGGTATCTGTGCTACTGTGGGCATGAACTAAGGGTTTTCTCCTTTGTAAGTTCTACTCCTTATGGAAGGTTAAATAGGGTGGGTAGACCAACAGGGCCTGTGGCTCAAACTACCCTGGTTGTGGTGATAGCTACCAGAAATAGTGTTTTCCAGGAAATTATTACAGGTCAGCTTTTGCTGCTAGCTCATAAGGCAGCTTATATCTTTAGGATGAGGCAAAGGTTCTATGGTGGCACTACAGCTCTTAATAGAACCTTTGCGATATGCCTTGCTAATTTGCAAGGCCACTACAGAGGTGGAATAATGCCTCCTATGAAAATTAAAAACAGCTGCCAAAATACACCCAACTGTTGCAGTAACAGACTCTTGTTAAAAACAGCTCTGAAAAAGTACTGCAGAACCTTCTCCACAGTGGAGAATCTTCGAGTTCTTGCCTTTTTAGGTGACCCAAGCACTTCTACAATGGCCTTCATCTTTCTGGTGGAATGTTTCTACAATGAGGTTAGATCTCATTCTGGATCAAAACTCAAGATTGCTAGACATGCTCAAAATTGCAGAACCCATGCTGATACATTTGGGGAATTAATGTCTGGAAAGGGTCTGCCTGATCAATACCTGCATTATAATTATGTGTAGTGTGACAGACCCCCCCCCCCCCCCAGAATGTGAGGATCAGAGGAAACTACACCTGTCCTGAGTCAGGATGTTACTACTAGCAGCAGTGTACATTTCAGCCTTATGACTTTTTGGATAGTCTTCATTAGCAAGTGTGTTGGGGGCATGCTAGTGAAGATTTCTAGCTCTGGGAAACCTCTTCTGTAGAATATTTTGCTGGTTTACCCTGTGTCTAAAGACCACTTGTGGAGGAATGTCCTGGTGACATGCTATCTGCATCAACACTCACAATTGTTTTACTATATCGTGATTTAGGATGCCGAGATCCAGAAAGAGCCCAGAGATCTTTTGTCTTTTGTTTTGGCACCAAAAAGTAGTAACCTTGAACTCTCTGGTCTGGTTGAGCTTCTCAGATAGCTTTTTTTTTTTTTGTAGGACAAGGCTGATAATCTCCTATGCTAGTGCCTTTCTAGGACAGGGAGGAGCATCCAACAGGGATGTTGGTGTTGGAAAGCTTGACTGTGAAGGGGATACTGTACCTTCTGGATATTATGGCCACTACCTATCTGTCCCAGGTGATTTGTGACCACTGGTGATAGTGGCTAGATCTCTAGACAGGAGCAGTGAGGGAATGCTTCAGGAGTGTTGCCATACATCCTGAGACTGACTGTGACCTCCTGGGGGGTAGTGTTTCTTCAATATGCTCTGATAATGGCCCTTTACTGTGACCCCCACTGAAACCACATTTTCTGCTGGCTTCTGTGTTTTTCTTACTTAAAAACTACAGTGAGGGGTTTGCATTGTTTATGTCTTTTAGGCATTTGTGGACATCACCACTTGCGAAGAAGTCCTTAAAATGTGGTTCATGAGGTTTGTGAAGGCAGCACCTGTGGTGCCTGAAGCAGCCCCTTCCACCACTTGGGGGGGGGGGGTATTTGATCAGACTATTCAAATCCTGGGCAGGTGGAAGATTATAATTTTGTAGGTGCTGAGGTTACTGTATTTGGGTTGTCCCAAGCCACAAAAACAGGGACCAACCCAGGACCACCACCGGGGTGAACCTGAATGCCTATCTTAGCTTCTTTGTGAGGAAGGGCTAGGCGCCATTGGGACACCCCACTTGCAACCTGCATAAGAGTGAGGAATTCTCTACATATGGGTTCATTGGACAGTGACCCAAGAGAAGTTTAACCCTCTTTATCACCTAAGTCTGTTACTGGGGATTCCAAAGGGGCTGTCAATATTTTTCAACTTGTGGGAGACCAACTGCAGTCCTCTGGGGAATGACTGAACACTGAAATAAGCAAGACCTTTTTATGTCATTCTAACACATTTACAGGGATGCCAGTGGCATGGTCTGTACAACATGTTCACATAGGATTGAAAGAGGGGTTACCTGGATCCTATGATCTTGCGTACGAAACAACACAAAGCAGTAAAAAAAAAGTGAACTTTTGTAAACAAAAATAAGAAATCATGAATGAAAAATAGCCTAGAAACTCTTTGCAATGACCAAACTCAAATGTGTTAATAAAGAACTGGAGAGCTAAGGACAAGGACCATGACGGCAGATGAGTGAGGGAGCTGGCAAAATGAAAAGCTATACATCCCAAGGGGTCCCAATAACTGTGGCATATAGTCCTGCCACTTCTTTTCAGATGTTAATTTCATCAGACATCTAACAGGTTAGTACATATACATGTCTCAGCCCACTTCTCCCCTATTGGTAATAACTATAAAGAACAAATTTCAAGGTTCCAAAATCTTTCACCCCAGTAAACAATCCCCTTAATATTTTCTAGTTTCTGAATTTAGATTAGAACAGTGGATTTCACCTGCCTAGTTAAAAGCTTTGCAGCTATGTGGTGTTGAATTTCACCATCCATACTCACAAACATAAAAGCATCCTGCAATAAATCACACAAGCCCATAAAATTGCTCTATCGGTATCTATTTTTATCTATTCATCAGGTAAGCCATGCTAGGTACAAATGTCTCAGTTTATCCCTGATATGAGACAAGTGCTACAGTGAAATGACATACTCAAATGATGCACATACTAATACAGAGTTAAAACCTCAGGACTAAATAATTAAGTCTGTTGGCAGCTTATAGACTTCTCTCTGAAAATCTTTACTCCCACACTAGTATGGTAAACTAAGTGTGCCCTCTAAAAGTGGTATGCAGTTCCACAGTCTGAAAGCAACAGAGAATGCTGAATGACTTAGTGGGAAACAAGAAATATGCAGCCTGGCTGTACGACACTGTCCCTCCCTACAGAGAGACACTTACCTGAAGTACTGTCATTCCAGATGAGTTTCTTCTACAGTGGCTTTTGTCACCCATTTTCCTTTTCCTCCTCACCTTAGCCCTGCCACTGCTAGAAGCTGTGTTAGCTACTCTTAAGTGGCATACTTTTACTTGCTATCTCAGGTTCTGGTGTAGAAATGGAACACAAATACTGCGGTTCTACAGGAACACTGAAGGTATCTCAATCCACCCACTATCTGTGTGTGCACAGAATGTGGTTCCGTGGCAATCACTGACTGGCTGTGGCTGTCACATGTAAGAACATTCTAGAAAACCACTGTCAGAACTTGTCATTTAGGATTGTATTACAAAAGCAG
The DNA here is from genome assembly GCF_019279795.1 of Protopterus annectens. Lineage (NCBI taxonomy): Eukaryota > Metazoa > Chordata > Ceratodontiformes > Protopteridae > Protopterus > Protopterus annectens. The sequence continues at coordinate 327,482,879 of NC_056737.1, forward strand.
TTGGCACAAAGGGTGCACCCCATACAGGGCTCCATTTCACTCCTGCTAATCTGCCTTAGAGGAGTTGGGTCATCGTGGACTCCTTTACTGAGAACGTCTGCTTCACAAATGACCTGCCTACAAAAGGAGGATGAAAACAGAATTTTAATTGCTTCTCTAGAAGATGGATTAGCCCTTTGGTAACTCTGAGTAATAGTTCTCACATAACTGGACAGACTGCAGTCCTTAAGTGGCAGAACTTAAGCAAACAGCTACACAGTTTGCAAGCAGTTTCAGTGCAATGTTCGCCATACAGGTACAAGAAATCCCTTCACTAAAGGTCACAGGTATAATAAACAAAATCCAAATATCAAAACATGAAAGGCTTTATATTCATAGGGTTATCAGGTTGTAATTGTGCCAATAAAAGCAATTTTCCATTCACCAAATCTATTCCCCATTTTAGTCATGCACTATGTACAATTCATAAGCAACAGAATTAAATACATAAAATCTATGTTTTTATTATAATGACTGTGTAGACTTCAAGGATAATGGGAGATCATGTTTCCAAGACCACTGCCAAAAAATACAAATTTTGAAGCATCATCTACAAATGAAGCTCTAAATGCTGAAAGCAAGGATGTGGTATTCATGAACAACCCTACTGCTGGCTCATGACTTCGGGAACCACCATTTCCTCTCATGCAAATCTGTTTTGGAAAAAAAAAAAAAAAAAAAAAACATAAATAAGGAAGCCTGTGCATCCTTTTTTTTTTTTCAACATATTTTTCTTATTTTACAAAATGTATTTCTATCCAAAATTTGCACTTGGTGAACAATAATAGAAAGGTGGGTGTTTTTTGCTGCAGTCTTTTCACATTTGCGTTGAAGGAAAGAAAAAAGCTGAAACAGTTAAAGGGGAGGTGCTTATACACCTCCTGTGCAAACTCAGATTTCTGTTCCTTTAGCCACACCTCTGGAGACAGGATAGGGGAAGCGGTCCTCTCTTGATTTTTCTCCATGTCAGCTAGAAGACAGACTATTGCTGACATCCTCCTTCCAAAGAACCCAAAACAGAAACGGAAATGGGTCCTTTTAAAGCTGTGAATGCAGAAACCCCAGCTCAGTGAAGCAACTTTTTTGCTCATCATTTTACTACGCCCCACCATCCTCTGCATCACTACTACCCTTTTCTTGCTTCAGTCTATTCAGTAGGGCTTCCTCTGACTGCTTCAGCCTCAAAGCAGCTGCTTTCTTCTCCTGCTCAGAGTGGCTCTTCATGTGAGCACTGCGACTTTTCACTTTATAGAAAACCCTGGAAGAGCAAACAGTTTTACATTAAAATACATGAAACCAAACAAACAAAGAAAATGTACTATTAATTTGTTCAAAGCAGAAATAGAAATGCAAAAATATGGGAACATTTTACATTTGCATCCTTTAAGTCTACAGTTACTTTCCTCTCAGCTCTGTCAACCTAATATGTTACCCAATTTTCAGTCTAATTTAATATATTTTTCTATCTGCAGTTTTTGCTGTTCCTCTCTGTTGGTTGAGATGTTTCCTTGGCAATTCTATTTTGCATTTTTGACACTTTCAACACTGACCTAAAAATCCCCCACCACCACCAGAAATACTGCTGTAAAAACAGACTATGAACTCCTCCCTCTTTCTGAGAGGGAAAAACATAACTTTCCAGACTTGATTAGCATACTAGGTACAAGACCGTTACTTCTCCTTAACACACAGAAATGGAAGTCAGTGATAAGTCAACCACAAAGAGGAGACTGATCTCTCCTCACCACAAATGAAAGATTTGCTAAAACGCTAAGGCTGAAGTCCTAATGACAACATGATATGGTGAATGTCTGCCTATACAGTAAGAGTCCGAGATGCATCAAATTTTGATTTCTGTACTTACATGGCTCTATGGTGGAAATGGTTGCAGCCCTGACTGCAACTCATGTGACTCTGGTTTAATGAGCCATTACAGCAGTGCAGGGATTACACAGGAAGGGAGAAGAGGGAAGGGGCAGGGCCCAATCATCATTCCCTCATTGTTGAGGAGGATGAATGTACTCGGGGTCATCCTAGGAAGGCACGATTCACCTGGTGGAAACTGGGAAAACTACCTTATGTGTTACAGGGTTAGCGCAGGGCTGCTTTACGGAAATGTCCCTTGCAGAAGCGAGATGAATGACCTGGGTCAGCCCACTGGACATTCTCTTTCCTCTTCCTTAGCCAAATGTGCACAAGGATGTTAGGATACAAGAAAAAACATGAACTACCTTAATGATGACCCCCGTTGATGGAGGAGGGGACAAATTGACTGACTGGCTGGGAAAGGGCCAATGACTGGCAGATAGCTGGGGGCAAAGTGTGAAAAAAATTGAGTCCTGTACTGCCAGAGTCAAAACACAGACTCTTGTATTGTCACTCACTGCTGCAGTCCTAAACTCGAAGATCATTCTCCCTTCCCCTTGAAAATAACCTTACAGTTACTGCATACATAGCCTTGTGAGGTGCAAGGGGATTTTGTCTCCTTACAAAAAATGCCTTTTTTTGTGGAACCTGTTAGTTATGGGTCCTTGGCTTTCTCTGTTCATTGTTCATTGTGTTGAAATACAAACTCACAGCCTACTAGGGCCATTTAAGAGTTTAACAGCCTGAGTAAAACACTAACTTTTAAATCAACTGTTTGTTTTCTTAAAAAAACTCCCAAAATGTTCTTTAGGTATTGTGGAGTTCCACAGTCTACCAACTATATAATGGAAGAAAACTCTTAGTGACAGTTCTAGATTGGGGTATCATGACAGGCAGATTATTAACCCCAGGGGAGGCTGTGGGTTTAGAAAAGGAAATACCCAACACAGCAGCTAATTTCATTCTTAAGGCATTTAAAAAAACAGAATTATCATCTGTTAATAGCCCCAACTGAATGACAAGTGTTTCAATATTTTTCTGATTGTAATATGATAAATGTGTCTTGTATATGTCTTCTGTGTGCATTCCAGTTTTGTCAGTTGTGATACACTGAAGGAGCAGAAGGATTCACAGTATTCTATGACAGGCCAAAGAGTGGACAGAAATAAGGAGATCAAAAGTCTCTCATATCTGCAGGAGATGCACACCAAGCTGTCACTAAGCTATAACATCTTTTCATCACTTCTTTAACTTGATTTTCAAATTTTAAACCAGAGCCCACCAGGATCTCCAAACCGTCACGAGTAGCTCCAATCAACATAAGACTAAGACATACAGGTACCCAGTACTATTACTACCAACGTGCATGAACATGCACTTTTTAGCACTGAACTTCATATCCATCAAGGCCATCAAATGAAGGAGAGTATATAAGTATTGAAGTGCACAGTGATCACCAATATTAATAACTATACCCCAAACACTCAGCAGGCAGCTTCCATGCAGCAAGTGGGGTAGCAATCTTGTTACTGTGTGCTTAGTGTCATTATACACAACATTCCCATCTCTAGGGAGAGGCTAGGCACCACTTAAAGGACAAATTTCACTCCACTGTGGGTAGCATGTCATGGTCACACTGATGTCCTTCCATCACATTAGAGGAGAATATGCAGTTGTTTCATTGCCAAGAAACTGAGGAGATGCTGGATACAGTTACTAAAGGGAAATCAGGCAAGGGGGGAACAGAAGTTAGTAGCCCACAAACTGACGAAGCAAAGAAATACAGCTGACACAAGCAAGCATAAACAAATATGCCACTTAAGGTAGAAATAAGGGAAAAAAACAGTTTGACTAAATTTAAATAATGCTGCCCCCCATCTGAATTTCCTACCCATTGGTGACCACCAGGACAATTACGGAGATATCAGACCAGCTCACAGAACTGCACTGCATCTCATTTATTTGGGGCAACACAATGGGTGTAGCACTGGTGATCTAGACAGGTTTATACCAGCTGATTAAAGCTAGGCTACTACTCCAAAATTCATATGGTTTGCAATGTAAAATGTTTTACAAATAATGTGAATTTTCAATACAGTGGGGTTGTGCTTTAAATAACATTTTATTTAATTAGTTTAAGTGCCACTGTTTCTTTGCATCATCCCAAGCTGCTATCAATTCAAGGAGATGGGACCTTGGGTTAAGTCTAATCTGAAAGATAACAGCAAAAAACTGCACCACAAAACCTATACTTAGGAACATGAACTCAAGCACAAATATATATGATCTACTTGCTGAGCAACCAACAACTATGTAAATGTTTACTCAGTACCATCACACTGTGTCACCAATGGAGCAGCATGCTGTGGTAAGAAGTTAAACTGGTTAAGCAGCTAAATCCTGTACTGTACCCCAGGTCTATGACACAGAGGGATGAAAGCCTTGAAAGCAACCCAGGCAACCCAGGTAGCCTGTGTCCGATTGGCAGCTCAGGTACTGTATACGTTAGGGTCTGAAGGAGGTGAAAAGGGCAGACAGAAGAAAAACTGTGGCTAGAAAGGAATGTGTGAAAGACAATTACAACAAAACAGTGTATAAAAGGTGTAAGAAAGGAGGTGGAGAAGGCACAATACAAGGATGCAAGCAGATGAGTTGCAACGAAAGTGAGGGTAGCAAAAGTGCAAGTTCAATAGTAGCTGGTAGAATGGAAACATCTTTTTAATAATAAATAATAATAACAATAATAATAATAGAGAAAAAGTGAGGGAAGGACAGGCATGACCAGGCCGAGTATGAAAAGGAGGAAGACAATGGAAGGAATAACCTGAAACAATGAATGAATGCCGTACCTCAGCATTTTCATGAATAAAAAGGAGGGGTGGACACCACAGTGAAAAGGAAGTAAACCACAGCGAGTAAAGCCAAGGGACGTAAACAAAAATTGTCCTATGCAAACTGCCTCAAAGCATTATCCCTGTATTCTGTTTCCTATATGCTGTTGATGGCAGATTTATGTCTTGCATACAAAGCATTGCAATACCCCACTATGAAGGGGCACCTTCATATCCACAAACCAAAAGAGCACCAAAATTATCAGTTATAAAGACAAACTTTGCCTATGACAAACAGGACCTGCTAGAGATGCAGGTATGTATCTCAGAGACTACCCCTTCTCTGGAACAGGATCCCCATCCATGTAAAGCAGAGTTCCTCCTTAGGCCAGTTCAAGTTTAACTTGAACTGGATAGGAAACCAGGCATTCACCCCTGGTTTGGCACCTATGACACCAACTGACACGTGCAGCCTGTAAGTAGCTCATCTCACAGGCCACTGCTTATAAATGTTTCATCTGATGTTGTAAATCTTCATTCATTCCTTACTAATGGGTGTCAGTTCCATCCTCGAAACCGACTTGGGTCAATACACAAGCTTGCGCCAGCCAAAAAACTCTCGAGCTAAGTCATACCCATAAGTGCTCCTCTCCTCCTTTCCCCAGATCTCATTTGCTGCATACTTCTCAAGACGTGCCAAGCCAGCTCCCAGGTAAGTAGTAACATTTTTTGGATACATCTTTGCTGAATACCCTTCTAGTCTTTCTAATTTCTTGCGCTTTTAGCGATTAATAGTCCTCTTTACTCTTGTAATTTTTGTGCGAGTTTTCTTACCCTTTTTCTTACCTTTTGGTATCCTTAGTACCACTGTTGGTACAGGCCCCTCCCTTACCCTTGCTGTAATTGCTTTTACCATTGTTGGCACCTCCCCCACTTCTTAAAAAAAAAAAAAAAAAAAAAAAAAGGTTAATTTCTTTCTTTCGGTGTGTGTGTTTACCTTAAAGTAATTTGTTGTTTAATCAACTGGTGACTACTTTTGACATAGAACTTCTGTCTGGTTTATTCAGGATTTGACACTCCTTTACACAATGTCGGACAAGAAAGGAATGACTGGGTTCAAGCAGTGTGACAAATGTGGCTGAAAGATGCCCAACTCTGATGGGCATCTTTCGTGTGTCTACTGCCTCGGAGTTCCTCACCTTCAGTTACAACCGCCGTGTGACATTTGTAAAAGTTTTAGCTCTCGCACTTTGGCAAGGTGGAAAAAAAATTGATTCTAAAGGCATTACTACAAACTCCCTTTTCGGAGGCTCTTTCTGAGGAAGAGGTCTCAACACCTCCCAAAAAAGATTTGAGAGAAGCCATTTGGTTCAGACTTCTCCAAGTTCCAAGTAACCAAATGTCTTCTCAGACATTACCCTGAACAGACACCAAAATTATTGAAAATGTCTGCACCGACTATTACGGCACCAGAGCCTTTAAGCTCTCTCAACAAAGCCGAAGACACCTTCCACAGAACAGACAATGATACCTGCTTCGGTACCGATAGTTGCTTTGGTACCAGACAGAACTTCAGCACAGACAGTAATTTCTCTCACGGCTCCTTCGTCCTCTGTGCCGAGAACTGAAATTCTACCTAGGATCAAACACTCTCCTACAATTGGCCCCTTTTTAGGCAATAACATAGTCCATTTCTCCGGAGTATCTACGTTTGACCAGGAGTCTTTCCGAACTCGAAATAGTGAGGCTTGTCGATCAGCTCCTAGCAGCCAAAGGAATTCCAACCTCTACCAAGACTTCCCTCCTACCTGCAGCTGAAGGTTTTTCTGCACAGACTCGGACATATCCTCCTTCAACCTCTTCTCAAGCTTTGGAGGCCTCAGTACCAATGTCTATCCTGGTGCTTACTTCTTTGGTTCCTGTGATGTTACTTTCCACGATTCCAGAGCCTACCCTCTGGACTTCAGTTCATTCAGAGCCGATCCACCCTTGGGATCGTGACTGGCCTGTTGGCACAGTGACCCCTAGTTCGGCACTAATATGTTCTATGGTGCAGTCTATGGTTTCAGTTGTTTCAGCAGCTCCCGATCCTCTCGAGGCTCCTATCCTGGAAGTGGGCTCATTGGAGTGGGGTGTGACCCCGGTCCCGAAGTTGTTCTTCACTGTTCCGAGCTCCCATCCCTCTTCAAGTGGGCCTGCCTTGCAGGTGATGGAGAGGGCTCTTGCCTCTGCAAACATGCAGTGAGCCTGAACTTTCCTTTTCCTCTGGTATGCAGTTGGCACAGCCCACTATGCAGGGACTTCAGGCATGGGAGTAGCAAGAAACTCTACTCTAGGGCACCCGCTCTTAGGAGTCCTCCTCAGAAGATCCCACTAAGGAGCCACCCCAAAAGAAAATGTGCAAGAGGAAGCATGTCGATTCCCCTGAGGAATCAGTCACTGAAGATAGAGTTCAATGAGGGAGAACGGTCCCTATGGTGACCCCTTGAAGATGTCTCATTCAGAGACATACTGGAGATCCTGAAACAGATGGGTTACTATAAGCCCATCAACACTTCTGAGGAATCTGTATTCTTGCAAGTCTTCTGTGCTCGACCCTCTACTTCCTGGGTGCCCCTACCTGCAGATGAGCCGATTAAGCTCATCATGCAGCATGCCTGGAAGGCCCCTGACACCAGTGAGCCAATTCCCCGAAGCCCTGATAAATTCCTTTCTCCACCACAAGACCACCCTCACTGGTCCAAAGGTTTAGTAGTGGATTCCATGGTTGTGGCGGCGGCCACAAAAAGAGAATTTGCGGAAGACAACTTGACTGTCCATCCTCCGAACAGTGAGTCCTGGATGATAGACAGACTAGGAAAGTGGACTTGCACTTCAGTGACCTTCGCTTTACGGTCACTGAACTAGCTGACATATTTACACATCTCCAAAGGGACCCGATTACAGACCTTTCAGGTACTTTGACAGGGGTATTGCCTGAAGAGGTGTGGAATAAACTTGCATCTCAGCTTGCCACCCTAGAGTCCATTTCTAACTTCTCCATGTGGTTGATCGCCCATACAACTGAGGGGGCAGTCATAGCAGCCAGTTCAGGCAATGTCATGAGATGCCTGGATCCGCTTATGTGACTTTGCGGACCCCTTCAAGTCTTCCTTCATCTACACTCCCGTTGATGAGTCTTCCTTGTTTGGCCCAAAAGTTAAGAACACGTTAGCCAGGTGTGAGAACAATGGAAAGACCCTATCTGCCATGGGCATACTCTTTTCTGCTCCTCAATGATCCTACACCAGGAATCAGAGACATGGAAAGATGTGGTTAAAAAAAATCCCAAGGGCCTTTCCGTGACACACGTGGTGAGCAATCTCCTCAGGGCAGAGGGGGGAACTCATTGGGAAGAGGCCCCTCCCATGGCAGAGGGGGCCCACAAAACCAGAGCTCCAGAGATTCCTTCTCTGGTCAACCATATGAGCGCACCTGAAGAGCGGCCCGATTGCTTACCTCTGGAAGCAGTTGGGGGACATTTTTCTCTGCATCATCTGCATCACTTGGCCTGGCAAGCAATAACATTAGACTCCTGGGTGTACAGGATAATGACCAGAGGCTACCACATCCCCTTCAATCTTTACCCCAGGTCACTAAGGCGAATCCCCAACATTCCACCCAGTCAGAGGGATGCAGCAGCACTACAAGTTCTAAAACTGCTAAGAAAAAGTCATCCAACCAGTCCCACCAGAACAAACAGGCTCCAGATTTTACTCAAGGTTCTTTTGTCCCAAAAAAGATAGGGGACTGGAGACCAAATTTGGATCGCAGTGTACTGAACAAGTTCATCAGACAAGCAAAATTCCGGATGGTCATGGTTCAGTCCATTCTTCCATTTCTGGAGAAGGACGACTGGATGTGCTCTACAGATCTTCAGGATGTGTATTAGCACATAAAAATGGACAAGCGATCCAGAAGATACATCTGCTTCTGACTGGGAGCCAATCATTACCAATTTCGAGTACTGCCCTTTAGTCTCTCCACAGCCCCCAGGGTGTTCACCAAATGCATGGCAGCAGTAGTAGCTCACTGAGACTACAAGGATTCCGTGGGTTTCCATATCTAGATGATTGGCTCATTTCCGCTCCAACCAGGGGTCTACTGCTTCAAGCCATATCATACACTCAAAATCTGGCAAGAAAGCCAAGTCTCTCAATAAACACAGAAAAATCAAAGCTGGTACCGACTCAAAGCTTATTGGGGCAACGTTCGACACGATATCCTGCCAAGTCATTTTACCTCATTACAAGCTACCAAGATTGAGATCTCAACTTCAAATAACACTCTCTCAAAATTTTGTCCCAGTTCGACTGGTCCTACAACTCCTGGGTTCTACGGTGGCTACAATCACACTGGTTCCACTAGCAAGATTCCATACGAGACTGCTTCAATGGCTCCTAGCATTCTCAATGGTCTTTTTTTTTTTTTTTAACACACATGTGGATTAGGTAAGACATCAGAACAAACAGATGCAAACAACATCTGAATTGGTGGATGAAGCCGGAGGAGGAGTTCTGTTGTCATCCTCCCCCTCCCAAACCAAAGCCATAGTGACCACGGACACTTCCTGATGGGGTGGGGGAGGCATTTTCAGGGAAAGACCGTCCAAGGCACTTGGTCCCCTTTAGAGGCCAGGCTGCATACCAATGTCCTAGAACTGAGGGCAGTGCGCCTATCATTGCAAGCATTCCAAACGACCCTTCCGTCGGGGACAATTGCTATCCAATCACACAATATGTCAGTAATCTGGTACATCAACAAGCAAGGAGGAACCAGATCCTAACCATTATGCCGGGAAGCCCTGAGAGTGTGGCAATGGGCAATAGCTTTCAGACGCTTTTTCTTAGCAATGCACATTCCCAAGAAGTCCAATCTGATTGCAGACAAACTGGGGAATAAGATTCTGATGCCTCACGAGTGGTCTCTCAATCACATAGCAGCGACACAAATATTTTGTTGTCAGGGCTGACCTTGCTGCGACCTCTTTGCTTCTCCCTTGAACCACAAATGCAGCAGCTTCTTCACCCTGATCTCCTTCAGGGGGAGTCACCGAGAGATGTTCTGATACAGGATTGGCCCCCAGGTCTACTGTATGCCTTTTCCCCTATTCCCCTCATTCCACAGTTCTTGAAGAAAGCACAATGGTTGAGAGGCAAAGTAATCTTCATTGCACCCTATCGGCCTCATCAAGTTTGGTTCTCCTTTCTATGGCCTCACTTGGTCCACCGTCCGTGGACCCTAGATCCAACCTCGGGACTCCTATCTCACCCACAAGGACTGTTGCATCCCAACCTTCAGAGTCTCAAGCTGAATGCTTGGCATCTCCACTTCCGCTGACTGCCAGGCAGATGAACCCATTTCCCCAATACGAAAGATATTTCTGGCTTCTCATAAACCCTCCACCAGGAAACTCTATCGTAGCATATGGGTCATGTTTGTAATCTGGGCTAAAGAGCAAGAACTAAACCCATTCTCAATCCCAGTCCATAAGGTCTTAGAATACCTGTCGACTCTACTCCAATCAGGAGCCTCAGCCTCTACTATTACAGTTCATGAAGATCTACAACACAGACGGAATGTTATGGTAAGAACATAACTTCTTTTTCTCCCAAGCCCCTGCTTACAATACCAAGGGTACCAGAACTTGAGAGATTTGGGATGTATAGCTAGGTTTTAAAAGGCACCAGTTGTTATTAGCTTAGTACACATCTGTGAACCTATGACCAAAACAAAGTCAGAAGAGGAGGAAATGGAGAGGAAACAATGGCAGGGGGAACAGGTTGGCTGCCTTACAGTGTAATCACGGATGTGTCAGTGTGATCACAGATCAATTGATGGATGTTTCAGCAGATCAGTGGCCAGTACAGAAGTGTGTCAGGAGTTGTAGGACTATAATTCTGGGGAACTACAAGCGTGTTATGTCTACAAGAAGTGGAACTGGAAGTCATGGGAGAGGATGTTAAAAGAACCCTGAAGGAAACATGGTCGCTTTCCTATACAATAATAAGCAACGCTGTTTAATGGCCTGGCCAAAAGGAGATATTAAACAGATATAGTTTTACAACAATTGCAACAGAAACTGACAGGTGCTGCCAGAGACATCTCTACTTAGACTTGCATCAAAAATCCTAACCTGATCCCACTGGAAGGGAAACTGAAGGAGCTGTAAGCACAAAATATGACAACTGCAAAAACAGGAAGATGGCAGCTGTCCATACAAACACCAGAAAGACCAATGTAATTCAGTGGACATGAATTGACAGGAATGCACTAAAAAGACCTGACTTGGGTACCAAGGACAGTGGCCGTCTCCCGGTAGTGGCATGCTACCTCAGTTTTGTGTGATGTACTGTCCCAATTTAAGTGCAGACTGTCAGAGTTCATTATGCTGTCCTTCACAACTCCTTCCTTACACAGCAGCAGACTTCCAATGCATTATGATGCTGACGCATTCTTTCCTTAGACATCCCTGCAGATTTTTTTTTTTTTTTTTAAAAGAGGTTAAGACAGGGTATATGCCATTGGCATTTTTTATCTATAAACTAAAAAAAAAAAAAATACAGAAAAGTGTAAGCGATGCATGGATTTGAAAATAAATGTTCCGTTGTCAGTTCAAGGTACTGTCACCAGTACATTCTGATTGAAAAATGAACTTCTGTACCGTTCACATTCACAATGGAGGATTTAATTCTCCTGTCACTTTTGCAGAAGAAGAAAGACCATGCAAGTACTTTTCAACAATAATAAACTCGGCAAAGCTCTTTATGAGCATAAAGTACAAGAGCAGTTTTTTTTTAGAACTAAATCTGTGGCCCATAATGTGACGGGCAACAGATCCCACTACTGCCAGGAGATGTGTACTCTTAAAACATATTTATACTATGACTATTAAAACTTATTTATACTATGCATAGTATAACTCACATGCTACTGCGCCAACAGATGCGTACTCCAAAACATTTATGTTATGCAGCATATCTTACTAATTCTTAAAAGCACAATGGTTCTGAATGCACAAGATGATTAATGCATTACACTGACCTTAGAGAATGTCAACACTTTTTCCTACATCTTTTTCCCTCCCTTGATGCCTGCCAACTATGACCAACCAACTGACCCTCTCGTACCTCATCCCAACAACCATTTATCCAAAGATGAGTGACAGCCTGTTGACAGAAAAGGCCATCACCCACCATCAATGCAGACCCAATGAGTTTTGTCCTTAAATCCCCTCCCCCAGACAACTTAACATGGGTGACACCAAGGCAGAGCTTGCATTACTTGCCTAGTAATGTAAGTATGTTTTCATACAATGTGTCAAATCTAGCGACAGCATTACATGCTACTTGTCAAGTGGGTAGGGGATTACACCCATAAAACATAGATGTTGTTCACTGATAACATCTTTTAAAGATGGGTGAAAAACAGGCAGATGCACCAGCAGACTTTCCACTCGGTCCAGGCTGTCAACTTGCTTGTTCTTAAATTTAGCCTGTAGTGACATCAAAGCAAACACCCCCCCCCCCCCAACTCACACTCCTGCAGGACATTTGCTATAAAAAAGGTTTCAGACAAAAACCTCTCAGCTGTCTTAGCTTTGTCCAGATGAACTCCCAACCTCCTTAGGGACATCAGCTGTAAATGAGAGGTTTTATCATTCCCATAGTTTAACTAATGGACACCCAGACTTGGTTCAAAGCCCAGACACTTAGTGCAGATGGACATTTTACATCTGTGATAAAAGGCCAGACCCTAACCTCGTATTCTAAGTCAGATATTAACAATCATTCCCAAAGTATCATTCAGTCGCATTACATTTCACACCTCACCATCTGTCCTACACCAGTGGTTTAAAATATCACTCCAGCTTTGCTGCGAGGTGGGGGTAGGGGTACCACAGTACTAAGAACCTTCAGCAGTCACTTTTCAAATCACATTCTATGTAAAGTCAGATAAGCATAACAGACCACAGAAATCATCTGGTCTTGAACTGAAATGACATTAAAAAGGAGGAAAAAGGCAAAACTGAACAAAGAAAAATACTAGAATATCACAGATAAGGCACAATTCACACAACTGATACTTGAACAAAGTAGACACAAGACCACTGCCAAGTGTCACTGGTGTGGTTAAGTTAGCACCGTTTCCTTTAAATTGGCTGAGATGTCACTGGACTTTGCAACAATGTTTCCTAAGTTTAAATCTCAAGTTTCTCTAAAATGTCCAAAATATTCTGGACGTAAGTAGGACCACCAGTCCCATGACGGAGTTACTGCTGTCAACAAAAGATGCAAATGGATCTGATTTGACAAAAAAGTAAAACCAAAGGGGGGGCTGCTCAGTATCCCTGGGGAGGTTGGGGTTGGGGGTGCAGCCAAAGAGGTGCCTATCAAATAATTTGAGGAATGAACAGAAAACATTGTACAAATATCTGTGCGCGTCCTCATCACAAATGAACTCAAAGTAATTCTAGTACATCAGACAGATCCCCAGTAACTCAAGTATCTACCACACAATTATGTGGCATTTACTACCTACCTTACATCTGATCTTCCTCATGTTGTTCATTTTGCCACAAGAACCTTCACCAAATTGCCAAAAAAAAAAAAAAAAAACATCCCTGCCAACTCTGCAGCAGAGATTTTGGCCCAGTCACAGAAATCCACATTCTACTAGCACACCCTATTTCTGGAGGAGACAGCTCACTTACCTCATGAGTGTGAAGGAATAAGTGATATCTCACCTACAACAAAGCTAAATGGTCAAAGGCCTAGTATTGAATGCACAAGTCCTGGGGGGAGCATGAGACAATCTAATGAATGCTCACATTCAAGCCAAACTTGCAAGTGCAGATAAGAGTGTAGTGGTCACAGCTTAACGTAACAAATGCTACACAATATTTACAGGCCAGCAGGAGGAAAGCAACTAACAGCATCTACTCCACTCCACCATTAAAAAAAAAAAATTAAACCCACTGGACGTTTACTGTGACCCTAGCCCTAACCTCTCCCTCCTGGTACCTAAAGATCCCAGAAGCTGGAACAAAGACTTGACTCTTGCATGAAGGAAAGCTCAAAACATTGTTAAAGTTTCATCCATCTGTGCAGGACTCCAGAAGCTCACAGAAATAACCAGTAATCCAGAGAGTTTACATGGTTGGAGAATGTGAAGAATGGTGGACAAAATTCAGCACAAAGCAAAAACAGACATCTCTAAAACATTCCTTCACTGGATGACAACCCCAGCATGGATTACGGATCATTAGAAACTAGCAAGTCATAATGTTATATGCTCCCCCACTTCATACCTTAAAAACAAAGCACAGAAGAAAAAAGGAAAAAATGTTAGGGTCTGACCACAATCAAACAACTTTAACACTCGAACAAAATTATTACTTACTTGCCACACTTTTTGCAAGGAAATGTGTTCTCTTGATTTTGGCTTTTGTTCACTATAATGGGCTTTTTCTTGTTTGGAGGTGGAGGGGTCTGTCTTGGTTTTGCAACAGGCTCTTTTGGCCTCTCTGTACTCTTGTTGACAAACTCTTGGTTTTTCAATATCAGAACATCCTTGCTCTACAGTAAACAAAAAAATCTCTCAGATCACAAAAAATGCAGAACTAAGAGAAATGAAAAAGTGAGAAAGAAGGATTACACAAATATACAACAAACAAAAAAGCTACAATATCCAGAGACTCCAATTTAACAGCTATCGCATTATATAAGCATCCCACCCCCCTCTGCCCCTTTCCACTACTTTCTGAACTGCTTCCACAGAATTATATTCCAGCACCCATCAAAGCAGAATACTTCAAGGACCCAAGTTCCTCTTAATGTAAAAAACGCTTTCTCATCAGGCTTCTAAGTACCTGCAAGTACCTGCCAGTCGTACTCCCCTCTGTATCTTGCCCTTCGTTGTGAGTTCCACCCTATCACTCTATTTCACATTACTGAGAATCCAGGCCACATTATTCTCTTCCTCTTTTCTCCTCCGGATTTTTTAAATATTTTACCCATTCTTTCTCTCTACCAACTCATATGACCATTCTTCTGTCCCCTTATTCCTTCTGTTACCTTCCTAAATCCTCCTCCTGCTGTTTGATGTTAAGAGGGGCAGAACACTTTGACTGCAGATGCAGGGGAAAAATGAGAGGTCGTCAGCTGCAGGAAGCAGGAGCTTTTCAAAAGGTACTTACTAGGTTATTGAACTGTTAGGATCCTACAAAGCCTAGCCTTACATTACCATGAAAGTTTTTAGCCCTTATATTTTGCATTCAAATAGCCCTGATATGAGCCTAACAAGGCTATGTTGGGACATTTACACATTCTCCCTATCAATAAGGGATGGGGTAAACTTGCGATTGGTTACCATTCCATTCATCCAAATTACATTCGACTAAAATAAGAGAAGCACTTTGCTTTATGTGGTGTGGAAGATGACACCACTGAAGTGGTATTTTCTCCGATACAAACCTACTTCTTTTGCAAAAAGATATTTGAGATCTCCTGAGTGGGGGTTTATGACACCACTGGACTTGCAAATGTGTAACAGGTCTGAGAATAGGTTGTGCTGAAATTCTATATTTAAGGCAAGGGTCACCTCTTAGTAACCTGTATGATACTCAGAAGAGGGACAAGGCTGTCTGCATAGTTTTCACAATTTAGGCCCTTGACTTTTTTTCATGAAAAAGTACTGTGGCTATTCCAGTTGTGATAAGTGTTTGGACAGATAGATACCGTTGACCAACGAGTGCCAAATCCAGTAAAACAATTACATCCTTAGCCCTGCTTCCCAAATCTATAAGTTTTGACACCTAGGGTTATTTTAAGGGGTATACTTAGGCTTGGGCATGGGCGGTCAAGCATTTACAGGATGCCTCTTTCTAACAGAGACATAGGTGCTAGACAAGGAATACATTTTTGATTTCCCATCCAATGGTCCAGGAAGAGCTCTGATTCACCTGGATGGGAAGCCTGTTCCAAAAAAAGGAGTAGTCTCAGAGATACACCTGTCCCTCCAACATATCCTACTTATGTTGTAGACTAAGTTTATGTTCCTAGATTGCATAATTCTGATGCTGTTTTTTTTTGAGAATGTGCAGCAGGTCCAGAGAGATCAGAGGTAATTTTATAGGGTAGGGATAGATTGCCTCTCAGCAGTCTGTAGCAGACATGAGCACAGGAAATAGGGTTCTGATGTAATCTGCATAGAACATGTTTATGCCTTGTATTCTTTTTGTAAGGAACTTCTGTTGACACTCCAGTTGTTGCATATGTTTGGTTGTTGTCGTTTGTCTTTTTGGCTTTTCCCGGTAAGGGGTCGCCACAGCGGAACTCCGGTCCGCTAACGATTGGCAGTAGATTTTTTATGGTGCCGAGTTGCCAGCCCGACGCCCAACCTTCAGCGAAGGAACGCCCATTCACACATGTCTTTCGGAGGCCACGCGACCGCAGGGAGGACATGCAGACTCCACACAGAAAGCACTCCCCGCACACTAGCTGAGAATCGAACGGGAGAACCACTTGCTGTGAGGCAACAACGCAACATAAAAAAAGGGTGAGGTAATCAAAGAGGTCTGATGAGAACAGACTACAGTGGAACATAGACATCCTAGGACCCAGATGCCATACCCTTCCTTATCAATTGCTCAGTGTAGGATGAGTTCCTTACCACCATAGACACATGATGGTCAAAGGCCAGGTTATTGTCTCCATGGATTCCCAAATCCCTGACCACTGGTGGTCTACTCTTAAGGGGGTGTATTATCAATGTGGTCAATTCCAGGTGTAGCACAAACAACTGCACAAGTAATTGTAGTTGTTCCTTTTCATTGTTGTGTAGATTCTAAGGATAGCAGACTTCTCAAAGTATATTGTTAATACATTTCTTGGCACTGATTTTTAGACGGTGGCTCTGGCACCAGTTATTGATTTGTGTCAGGCCTTCTTGGAGGGTATTTGTGCCTGACATCAAAACATCATGTGTTTATACATGTTGACAACATAATGTCTATACATACAGCATGTCATGCAATGCTAATGCTGTTATTGTTAATGTGTGCATCTCTTACTCTTATTTTATAAACAGTGTTGTGGCTGAAAAGGGGCCTGTCGGATTCAGTTCACCTACCTATAGATAGATAAAACTCTATGCTTCCCGTTTCATTTTCTGTTACTGCAATTATGTCAGTTAATTAGGAGGTTGTTTCCTCTGTTTGATCTTTGTCTGTTAATACCCCCCCATTATCACTCATTAGCCTTCCTCTTTTTCTTAGTGTAGGATTCTGTAAGAAACCTGTCTTTATTGTCCTACAAATAGGGTGTGAGCGTACTTTCTTCTTCATCATATGCTCAATGTGGGGGTGTGGTGTAGGGGTGGGGGTGTTTGTGGGTGTGATGTGTGCGCACACTGGATTTAGCTATAGGTCATTTGCAGCCATCTTTCTGCTTTTGAACTACATTCAAGAACTGAGTCAGTAAGCTGCCAGGTAGAAAAGGATGAAGGTAGCTGTGGTATTTCTGCATCTGATGTGTCTAGACAAGTAGTAGTAGTTAGCAGCGGGCTCATAGGTACTGTACTTCTATAGTTAGCAAAGGTGGCAAAAAATCTTCAACTTCACTGTAAATCACCAGGTCTGAGCAGCACTGTTGCAGCAGAGGTAGTAGCATGTGATGGTGTGTAGTTGCAGTGATGGAGTAGTGACAGTGCTTATTCTGGGAAGGCACAGCTGTACAGTGACTGGTTGTACCTTCTCAGAGTAAGCACAGGACAAACTCAAAAACAAGCCACCCTGGTGGAACTTCAGCATCAATAGGCTGTATAACAAAACAGAAAAAATGATTACTTAGGAACTGCCATGCGCAAGGTAAAAAAAAAACACTACCCCATCAATGTAAGCAAGCAACTCAGGGGTCTAATTAAGTCTACTAAAGCCTCATCAGGCCAAGCACAATCCCAAGGCATTCTTCAGCTATATCTGCAGCCTCACACTATACAAGTGTGCTGAGCTAATTATAAATGGAGCCACCTATACTGAGCTGGAAGATGTAGCAGATTTACTGGCTGACAAATTTAACTCCAGTTTTTAACCCCTCAGTAAATATGTCCAACCATAGCTCCCCCAACTGTGACTAGGGAACCAAGTCCTTACAGCACTCTCCAAGGCCAAGAACACTGTGTGGATGGCCACAATAATATTACAGGATGCCTCCCTTAATAGCATGACACAAGACCTACCCATACTACTACAATCACTACTTAACCATAGCTTTCATACAGGCTTTATGCCAACTGAACGGAAGACTGAAGCTGTCCACCATCTGCACAAGGGTGGGCTATCTGTGGACCCGGGTAATTACAGACACACAAAAGTCTGACTACTGTCAAATGCAAAGCTATGTAAGGAATTATGGAAGTGATGAACAGTAACATAGGTTCATAGGTTGGTACTAGGCTATCGGCCCTAAGGCCTATGCAAGCCTAGCCATAACAATTCCCTGGAAATTTTTTCCCAAAATATTTACTTCTCTGGGCCCCTGTCTAGCATGGCGACTGACATGATCCCTGGGGTGAATTTCCTATCTCCCATCCAATCATCAAGATTCCTTTTGAAGAGGGCCAATGAGGTGCTCTGCTTGACATGTATGGGCAGTCTATTCCAGAGTATGGGGAGTCTCTGGGTCAGGTACCTATCCCTCCAGCATGTTTTGTTCATTGTGATAAGGTTTAGATCCCTGGAGCGTGTGGCTCTGAGGGATTGGGATTTCTTTACGTGGAGCATGTCCAACAGCTCAGGGTTTGACATGGCCTTGTATGTTAAGCAGAGATCACCTCTGAGTAGACGATATGCCACAGAGTATAGCTGGAGTTTTTTTAGACTGTCAGCATATGGCATCTGATTTAGGCCTGTGATTCTTTTAGTGAGGTATTTCTGTGGCCTTTCTAGCTGTTGCAGATGTCTTGTGAGGTACATACCAAATGGGGCATTATACTCTATAATGGGTCTAATGAGGGATGAGTACAGTGGGACAATGACCTCCTTTTTTCTGGATGAAAAGCCCTTAGTGATGAGGTGTGCCACATAGAAGGATTTCTTGACTGTTGTGGTGATGTGGTTATCGAAAGTGAGACCACTGTCCACTTGTGTCCCCAAGTCTCTAATCACACTTTCGATGTTTAGTGCCCTGCCACCTATGCGGTAGTTCATGGGTACATGTTTTTTTCCAAAGGGGATGACTATACATTTCTTGGCATTAAGCTTGAGCCCATGGCTCTGGCACCAGGCATCTGTTTCTGTAAGGCCCTTTTGTAGAATATCCACAACATTTGGGGATTCAATAATGGTCCAAGTTTGCAGTCCTCTGCAAACTTTGTTAGCCAGAGTCCCTTAGTGTTGGCCTCTACTTCAGAGAAGTAGATGCCAAACAAGAGTGGTCCCAGGACTGAACCCTGAGGTACTCCACTTGTCACTTGTCTGGAGCTGGATTTGGAGTCTGCTACTTTTACAGTCTGGGTTCTGTCAGTAAGCCAGTTAGCAACCCATCGAGTGACGTAGGGATTTATGCCCAGCTTAGTAAGTTTATCTATGATTCCAGAGTGGGGGATGGTGTCGAAGGCCTTGGTCGAGGTCCAGACAGGCTGTGTGGACCTCCTTACCCTCGTCCACAGCTCTGGAGACCGATTCAAAGAAGTCAATCAGATTCAGGAGACAAGATCTGCCCTTCACAAACCCAAACTGGGTGGGGTCCAGTGTCTGGAGGTTGCCAATGTCTTTGTTTATAAGTTCCATGATAATGCGTTCCATGCCCTTGCAGATCAGGCTTGTCAGACTGATGGGATGGTAGTTCCCGGGATCCAAGGTGGATCCTCCCTTGTGGAGCGGGATAACTGTAGCTGTGCGCCACTCAGTGGGCATGAAGCCTGAGGTGAGGCAATGATTAAACATGACACTTAGGTGGGGTGCCAGTTCATTTTGTAGTTCATGTAGTACACAGCCTGAGATGTCATCTGGTCCCATGGATGCTGCATTCTTAGCTTTGGAGAGTGCTGTTTCTACCTGTGTGGCTGTGATTATTGGAATTTGGCAATCTTTTGGTATTGAGATGGGCCCTTTAGGGGGTGAGAGGGGAGTAAAGTTGGCACTAAATCGATCTGCCAGGATATTGGCAATATCCTTGGGATCAGTATATTTAATGCCATTCTGTTGTAGCTCAGAGCAGATCTGAGCATTGCCATTTAGATTCTTGACATAACTATAGAATGCCTTGTGGCTGTCTTTGGAATCTTTGGCAATTTTATTTTCGTAACTAGCTTTTGAGGATTTTATGAGGAATCTCAGCTTCTTACTGAGGCTGGTGAGGGAGTTTTTTGCATCCTGGGATTTTCCTCTTTTTCCTTCTGTTGTACAGTTTGTTTATAGCAGGGGACCACCAGATTGGCTTCCTTTTTTTTGGAGAAGAGCATCTTGGTTCTATTTGGGATGGCACGATTCATGCACGAGTGGATGTGCTCGTACAGTGCCTTAGTGTAGGATTCTGCAGTCGAACTTCCAGATCCTGTCTGTGTGGGTGTTGTGAAGTTTGTCACTTCTGACTTCAGTAGCATGAAGTTGGCTTTGGAGAAGTTTTTAAAGGAGGTTTCCTTACTGGGGGTGGGGGTGGGATGTGGATGTCAAGGGTGATTTGCTTATGGTCAGACCTGACCAATGAGGGGGTGACCACTGGTGTGGAGCATCTACCTCCCATGTTGGTAATGACCAGGTCTGGGATATTGGAGCCCCTGGTGGGACAATGGATTAGTTGATCCAGGGCGTTGGAATTTATGAATTCCAAGAACCGTTGGGAAAAGGAGTTGGTACCCGAGTAGTTTTTCCTTGAGAAGATCACCAAAACAATGGATGAGGGCAGAAACGGTGCATACTGCCTACCTTGACCTGGCTAAAGTATTTGACACAATACCCAATTAAAGGCACTGCAGATAAATTCAGAAAATTAGGTATACGCCCCTGTATCACCCACTGGATATCCAAACGGCTCAAAGATATAGCCAAAGAAGTTATGATAGGGGAACCACAAAAAGGTCAGTCAGCAGCAGAGTCTCTCAAGGCTCAGTGCTGGGGCCGCTCCTTTTTTCATCTACTTTTCTGAAGTTCAGTCCGTTAATGGCCTCTGGCTGACCAAGTTTGTGGATGAACTGAATCAGACAGGCCCCTTTTCAGCCACAACTCTGTTACACAATAAGAGTAAGAGATGCACACATTGACAATAACAGCATTAGTTTTGCATGACATGCCTTATGTATAGATGTTAAGTTGTCAACAGGTGATGACATGATGTTTTGAAGTCAGTGAATGCACAGAACTGTGAATATCTTGAATAAAAGGTAAGAGTTTCTAGGTAACAGTACCTACTGCAGCAGTATCTACCTTCTGCAAAGCAAACAGCTTGATCAAAGAAGAGAAAGCAGTAAGAGTCTTATGTCTGAAAGGAAGAAGTTCAAGAGTGATGTCCTTCTAACAGACACTATTAGATGCAACTGTTAAAGAGTGGCAGGGAATTAGAGTAACCAGCAAATCTCAATGTACTTGAGCTTCGTTTCACTAGAAGGAAGTTCTGCGGTGTACATCAGCAGCCTAGGTAGATTAATGTACGCAGTTGAAGGCTATTTCAGTGAGAGGAAACAGCAGAGCCTTTCCTACTACAATGCTAATTTGTTTTGTCAGCATTCTGCCCACAATGTAGTAAGGTCTATAAAAATTTCAGTGACTTGCTGCATTTGGTATAATCTTGGTTTGGAAACAATTACGGAATTCTGAAATTGCATACATGTTTCTAACTGCAAACGAGAGGGAGAAACAAGCTTCCATCTGCAAGAAACATGGCAAAGTAGCACAGTGGTTAATGCTACCCAAGCAAAAACAGTTTCTGGATGGTTTGTGTCTCCTGCTGGCCAATACATAAACTAAGAGTATAAACAAAGCCCAGCCTTCTTAATGATACCCAACTGCCCAAAACCATGATGCTTGCATTTTCCAAGTAACTTTATTTCCTCTTTCTCCCTTTCTTTAATCTTCTATGGTCCCTTGTCAATGACACTTGTTATCGCTGCAACTGTTCTTCATTCAGGACTGCTGTCATACCCCTCCACCATCACCAATTACACTGCCACCAATTCATTCCCTCTGGGCAACAAATGGCATTCAGCTGTTTGCCTCGAGTCTTAATGGAATGTAACAGTTAACAGCCAGAAGACATCTAACAACCACTCAGTACAAAAAGCTAACACAATCGCTACCATAACAATTCAAAACATTCCAAACATCTAAACACTACAGTTGTATGAATAAATAATAAAGAAGCCTCCAAGCATGATTAAAATAAAAATGATACTGAAAGCCTTACATTTTCACTCGCCTGTAGGGTCTGTGTTATCTTTAATGGTGTTGGGTCAGGCTTCCTTTCAGGTGTTTCATTTCCCTTTGGTGTTTCCTCTTCTTCATAGAGGTCCATTTCAATAGGGGCAACATGGTCAAAACGGTGTGAATTCTAGAAAGAGATGCGACATGAAAAGAGAACCATTGTTAACATCAAAAACTATACAAAGATATGAAAAGTACAGTTGTGTACACTTACCATAAATGTAGATGTTCGAGTGTACTCACTGTTGCAGTCATTACATTTGGGTTATCTGCTTGCAGATGGCCCTCAGTCACCTGACTAACAAAGTCTTGGGTCCTGCGTCGGTTGCTGTCCCTTCTTCCATGACGTCAGGTTGTCAGGGGTATAAAACATGCAGCCGACGCCATTACATCAGTTTTTCTTGCCCCAGATGTCAGGTGCCCCCCAATGGGAAGCAATTAAATATAAAAGTACAAAGGTATACCTCCAACAAAAAAGCAAATACACCAAAAAGGCTTTTAAGCATAGTAAAGGAAAGTAGAGGTATAGCCAAAAGAAGTTAGGGGGCTGGAGGGAGGGTAAAGTACAGTTTTGTACCTACCATAAATGTAGATGTTCGAGTGCTAATACAGCTGCAGTCATAACAGATGGGTTTTCCTGCCATCAGGCGGGTCCTCGATCGGCTGAATTCCAAAGTCTAGGTCCGGCATCAGTTGTCGTCGCTTCTTCCCTGACGTCAGTGTGACAGGGGTATAAAAGAACCAGCTGACGCCATTTTCTTCAGTTTTTCTTGCCCCAGATGTCAGGTGCCCCCCAGAAGGAAGGCGATACATAAATTTATGTAATAATGCAATGCAATATAATCAAAAAACAGTAGTTGCAAGCAAATACACCATAAATGAATACCCCAATCAGGTTGTATGAGTAGGTATTAGCCAAAAGGCCTGTCCCAAGAGGGGAAGGAGGGAGGGAAACCTGGACTGCAGCTGTATTAGCACTCGAATATCTACATTTATGGTAGGTACAAAACTGTACTATGTTCATCGTGCATACAGCTGCAGTCATAACAGATGGGTAGAATCCCAAAGCTAAAAAAGGGGTGGTAGGCACTAGGTGGAACTAGGAGGAGCCAGGGTGCCCTGCAAGACTGCAGTGGCAAAGCCTGCTC
The DNA here is from genome assembly GCF_019279795.1 of Protopterus annectens. Lineage (NCBI taxonomy): Eukaryota > Metazoa > Chordata > Ceratodontiformes > Protopteridae > Protopterus > Protopterus annectens. Next base: position 327,506,221 of record NC_056737.1, read on the forward strand.
TAGTTTTGGAGTATAATGGTAGGTGATAGTGCTTGGAGAAGGTATGCACAGAACTCCAAGTGGCTGCTTCAGAAATATCTTTGGTAGGAACCCCACTGAGGAAAGCTGCAGAGGTAGCTGTGGCCCTTGTGGAGTGAGATCTGATGCCTGCAGGTACAGTTTTACCATGAAAAGAGTAACAAAAGCGTATGCAGTGGGCTATCCATTTCGAGATTGTCTGTTTGGAAATTGGCTTCCCTTGAGCTCCTGTAGCATAGAACACAAAGAGTTGTTCTGATTTTCTGAAAGGCTTTGTTCTGTCCAAATAATAACGCAGCTGTCTGTGGATGTCAAAGGAATGAAGTAGTCTCTCCCCTTTGTTTTGAGGATTAGGGTAAAAGGTAGGTAAGTGGATAGCCTGATTCAAAGCTACCCTGGATACCACCTTTGGCATAAAGGACGGATTGGTTCGTAAGGAAACTCTGTCCTGATGGAAAATGATGAAAGGCTGCACAGCCATGAGGGCTTGTAGTTCCGATACCCTGCGAGCTGAGGTGATAGCCAGAAGGAAGGCTGTTTTCCAGGACAAATATTGCAATTCTGTTGAGGCAGCTGGCTCAAAAGGAGGCAAGGTCAGTTTTTCTAGAATGAAATTGAGGTCCCAAGCAGGTACTGGTTGTTTCCTTGGGGGTTTTATATTCTTAGCCCCTCTGAGGAACTGTTTTAAGAGGGGGTGAGAGAATAAAGGAGGATCAGAGTTGTATTCTGCAGAAATGGCTGAGGCATGAATTTTGATGGAGGAGAATGAAAGTCCACTGCTTAGTATCTCAGCTAGATACTGTAATATTTGAGGTAAATTCAGTATTCCAGGATTCTGGCCCTTTTTCTCATTCCAGGCACAAAACCGTTTCCATTTTGCGGAGTAAGCTTTTCTAGTAGAAGGCCTTCTGGCCTCCAAAATGACATCCTGCACCTCCTTGGAGAGTAGGGTCTGTTGTGAAGTTAAGGAATCTTCCATGCGGCCAGATTGAGTGTTTTCAGCTGACTGTGAAGAGTTTTGAAGCTGTGCTGAGTCAGAAGAGGCATTAGAGGTAGGGTCCATGGTGGGGAATGCGTCAGGCTCCTCAGGAGTGGGTACCAGTGTTGTCTTGGCCAGTCTGGAGCAATGAGAATCATCTTTGGTCTGTCTGCTCTGGTTTTTAATAGAACTTTGGGCAGCAGAGAAGAGGTGGAAAGGCATAAACTGTCATTGTCCAAATGAAAGAGTGCGTCCACTCTCCAGGCCTGTGGATGAAAAGTCCTTGAGCAGAATTTTGCCAATTGGTGATTTTTGTGGGAGGCAGAGAGATTTATGTCTGGCCTTCCCCATGCTTGAATTATCTCTGTAAAAACTTGAGGATGCAACTTCCATTCGTGTGGATCTGTCATATTTCTGCTTAGGTTGTCTGCCAGCGTGTTTTCCTTGCCTGGCAAGTACTGTGCTTGAAGTTCGATTTGTAATGCCAGAGCCATGTTCCAAAGAGACATGGCCAGCCTGCATAGGGGGTATGAATGGGTTCCTCCCTGCTTGTTTATGTACCACATTACTGTGGTGTTGTCTGTCCTTATCAATAGTTGACCTGGATGCAGAAGGTCTTTGAAAGCTATAATAGCATTTATTACTGCTAGCATTTCCTTTTGATTGATGTGTAGGTGCTTTTCTTTTTGGGACCATTTGCTCTGAATGCACCGATCTGTCATGTGCGCCCCCCAGGCATAGTCCGAGGCGTCTGTTGTGATGACTTGATTTGCTTGAGGCTTGCAGAATGGGAGACCTGTGTTTACTTGGCATGCTTGAGCCCACCACAGAAATTCCTTTTGAAGACATGGAATCAGTGGTATTATTATTTCCAAACTGTGGCTGTGTTGAGACCATAGGTTTTTCAGGTTCCATTGAAGTTTCCTCATATGCAGCTTTGCACATGGGATTAAGTAGGATGCAAGATGCCATGAATCCTAGAGCCTGCAGGATTTTCCTTGCAGTCAGCCTGGTGAAATTTGCTAGTTTTCTGAAGTATTGAGTTAGTTGCCCCTGTTTCTCTGGCGTGAGGTAGGCCATCTGGGAGTTTGTGTCCAAGTTGGCACCCAGGAAAATTATTGTTTGAGAGGGCATTAGCCTTGATTTCTTTTTGTTGACTATGTATCCCAGGGAATTCAACAACATTATTACAAAAGCCAGATGTTTCAGAAGTATGTACTTGCTGTCCGTTTGGATCAGGCAGTCGTCCAAATATGGGTATATTTGTATCCCTTGAAGTCTGCAGTAGGCAAATTACTGATGCCAGGCATTTCGTGAATACTCTGGACGCAGTAGATAAGCCAAAGGGCAATGCAGAGAATTGATAATGGGTTGAACCTGCAAGAAATCTGAGGTATCTTCTGCAATCTTGTCTGATTGGGACATGCAGGTATGCCTCCTTGAGGTCCAATGTTACCAGCCAAGACTCCTTGCCCAGCATGGGAAGAAGCTGCTGTAATGTGAGCATCTTGAATTTTGGCACGAGTAAAAATGTGTTTAGGATGGATAGGTCCAAAACAGGTCTACAATCTTTTCCCTTCCTTGGTACCAGGAATAGTCTGGAGTAAAAACCTTGACCTTGTTCTTGTGTAGGTACCTCTTGAATAGCTTTCATGTCCATGAGATCTGAAATTTGTTTTTGTGCCTCTGCCCTTTGATTGTGTGGCAGGTTTGGCATGCCTCTCATTTTTGGAAGGGTGTGAAAAATGGAATCTGTAGCCTCTGTTTATAATGTCCATGATCAATTTGTCTTTTGTGACAATATGCCAATTTTTCAAAAATAATGCCAGTTTCCGCCTAAAGGCGCTGCCATTTGAGCCTTGCTTGGCATGCAAAGGGGAAAGTCATTGGGTCTGCTTTCTGAATGGCTGTGAACTATCCTCACCACCTCTTTGTGTAGGAGCTTGCCACTGTCTGCCTCTAAACGATCCTTGAGATTGCCCTCTGCCCCTCGGGCGCCTGTATCTACCTCTTTGGGGTCTGTCCGTGGCTGGAAAGGACCAATTTTTGGAAGGCCAACTTCTACTGAAACGTGGAGGTTGTACCTGTAGGAAATCTTTCACTGCTTGCATCGATTTAGCCTTTTCCTCCATTTTCTTTAATACCTCCTCAGCATTAACACCAAATAATACAGGGGCATCTAGTAATTTAGCTTTGACATGATCTGGTAAGGTTTGCTCTTTGAGCCAGGCATGTCTACGTATGACTGATCCTGTAACAGCAACTCTATATGAGGCCTCTAAAGCATCAAAAACACATTGCAAGGTATGTTTACCCACTTGTTCTGCACTATGCATCAAATCCTGCAACTCCTTCAAGTCTGGTTGTTCAGGTTGTGACATTTTGTTTTTCAACTGTGATAACAGAAACTGTTGGTACTTTAACATATGGAACTGGCAGTTTAATCCCCTCATGGTTAAGGTGGCCGAGGTGTATACCTTTTTCCCCCACCTTTCCAAAGCTCTGGAATCTCTCTCTGAAGGTAATGGATTTTTAGCAGTGGAGGCCTTAATTCCCTTGGGGCCCTGTGAGATAGTTTCTGGGTCAGCCGCATGGCTTTTGTATAGGAATTGGTGTGAGTCAGGAACCCGGTAATACCTGTCAGGCTTGACTGGGGCTGGAGGTAAAGAGTCTGGGTTAAGGCAGGCCTCCAAATACACATCATCTAGAATGTCTAAGACAGGAGGTATAGCCAGAGGCCTATGCTGAGGGAGCAAGAGAAAATCCCTAAGCCTTTTCTTGGAGTCGGAGTACTCTTGGCCTTACCAGTGGAAGTGTTCCCTCAAGGTATGCAAGGTTTCCCCAAAAGAGTAATCCTCGGGGGGGGGGGGGGGACAGAGGGAATGGACTCCTCTGCATCAGAATCTTCAAAAGGGGAGTATGAATGTTCCCGGTCATCAGAATGCTCTGAAATAATGGAGGCTTGGTCAGAGGAGGGGGATTCTTCCTCCACTCTGGGCCTTTTGACCGGGGGGGGGGGGGGTTGAGAACCCCTGATAAGAGTAATCAAATCCTCAGCCATTTTGAGCATCTGCTTTTTAGGCATGGGGCCTCGAGAAGGGCCCTGTGGAGCTTGTCTCTTAGTGTGCATGGCTGCTTTAGACTTAGTGAAAGCCTTGATGGAAAAAGAAGAGGAAGGCCTGAAGACACCTTGAGAGGTGGCAGACCTGTCTAAACTCTGAGTTTCACTGCCAAGAGTGGCTTTGGTATCGGTAGTCGGGGTGTGGGCCGAAGAGCCTGCGACCTCGGGTACAGTAGACACCGCCAATGAAGTGTCGTCGGTAGTCAGGGGCTGCGTAGGCGCCTCACTGAGAACCGGACCACCTGTAGTCGGCTTTGGCGTGGTGTCGGTAGAAGCCGCAGACCTCGTATGTCGGTCCTTATCTTTGCGTCTTTTACTCAAAAAGTACAGTTTTGTACCTACCATAAATGTAGATGTTCGAGGATCCACATTGCTGCAGTCCTAACCATTGGGTAGTCCGCTGTCCAGTCGGCCCGAATACCAAAGTATATGGCTGACGTCGGTCAAGGCGCATTAGACTGATGTCAGGACGTCAGGGTACTAATGCGCATGACCGATGTCATATCCTCAGTCTTTTCTTGCCCCAGATGTCAGAAGACCCTAAAAAGACAAGGCCCAAACCAAAACACCAACAAAAACCCTGCACCAAACATATATACAATATATACAAATGTACAAGAATATAGCCTAACCCACACCACCACCCCTAAACACAGAGGGGAAGGAGGGAGGGTAAATTGGACTGCAGCAATGTGGATCCTCGAACATCTACATTTATGGTAGGTACAAAACTGTACTATGTTCTTCATTCCACATTGCTGCAGTCCTAACCATTGGGTAGAATCCCAAAGCAGAGGTAAGGGAGGCTGGCAAATCATAAGGAAGCAGGAGCTGTCAACATGCCTTGCAAAATAGCTGTGGCAAAACCAGCCCTAGATTTAGAGTAGAGAGGAAGGTGGTAATGCTTAGAGAAAGTATGCACTGAACTCCAAGTAGCTGCCTCCAAAATATCCTTAGTTGCCACCCCCCTTAGAAATGCTGTTGAAGTGGCAGTAGCCCTTGTGGAATGAGGCCTAATCCCAGCTGGAATCTCCTTGCCATGATGGGAATAACAAAATGAAATGCAAAACCCAATCCACTTAGAAATAGTTTGCTTAGACACAGGCTTGCCCTGAGAAGTCAAAGCAAAAGAAACAAACAACTGCTGAGACTGCCTGAAATCCTTAGTCCTGCTTAAATAATAACGTAACTGCCTATGTACATCTAAAGTGTGCAAAATCTTTTCACCCTTGTTTTGGGGATCTGCATAGAAAGTAGGCAAATGAATAGTTTGGTTTAAAGCCACACTAGAAACCACCTTAGGCATAAAGGAAGGATTAGTGCGTAATGATACTCTATCCTTATGGAAAATCAAAAGGGCTCTACTGCCATAAGGGCCTGCAACTCAGAAACCCTTCTTGCAGAAGTAATAGCCAACAAAAAAGCAGTCTTCCATGACAAGTATTTTAACTCAGCAGTAGCCTTGAGGCTCAAAAGGTTGTAGAGTAAGTTTTTCCAACACAAAATTGAGATCCCAAGCAGGAGTAGGAGCTCTACGTGGGGGTCTTATATTCTTTGCCCCTCTAAGAAACTGCTTGAACAAAGGATGCGAAAACAATGGTGGGTCACAATCATAGTGAGCTGAAATTGCTGCAGCATGAATCTTAATGGAAGAGAAGGACAAACCTTTGTCCAATAACTCAGTAAGATATTGAAGAGCCACACTCAAATTAGGCTCAGAAATCTCCAAATTCTTTGCTGCACTCCAAAATAAAAATCTCTTCCATTTTTCTGCGTACACTTTCCTTGTACTAGGTCTTCTGGCTTCCATAATCACATTTAAAACTTGTTGAGGAAGTTGAGACCTGCTGTGTTTCAAAACAGAATATGCCAGGCTGTTAGATGAAGAGAGTGAAGCTTGACATTGAGCAGGTGACCGTCCTTCTGAGATAACAGGTGTGGAATCAAAGGTAAAGGCCATGGAGGCTTCCTTACCAGACTCCTTAGAAGTGGGTACCAGTGTTGCCGAGGCCAATCTGGAGCTATTAAAATCATCCTTGGCTTGTCTTGTCTGACCTTTAGGAGCACCTTTGGGAGAAGAGGCAGAGGTGGAAAGGCATACACATGAAGATTTTTCCAACTGAAAGAAAGAGCGTCCACTTTCCAAGCTGTGTGATGAAACCCCTTTGTGCAAAACTTTGGCAGCTGGTGATTTAGTGGAGAAGCGAACAGATCTATGTCTGGAGTTCCCCATGACACTGTCAATTTCTGAAATACATGAAGATCCAGTTTCCACTCGTGGGGATCCATGATTTGCCTGCTTAACACATCTGCTAAGGAGTTCTGTGCTCCCGGCAGAAACCTTGCCTGAAGAGTTAGTTGCAAGCTGAGCGCAGTCTCCCATAAAATCATTGCTTGCCTGCATAGAGGATAAGAATGTGTTCCCCCTTGTTTGTTGATGTACCACATGACAGTTGTGTTGTCTGTTAGAATCAACACCTGCCCAGGAAGAAGTAACTCCTTGAAAGCCATTAATGCAAACTGGACTGCTAACATCTCCTTCATGTTGATATGTAGATGCTGTAGTCTGGCAGGCCACTTGTCTTGTATCCACTTTCCATTTAGATGAGCTCGCCAAGCAATGTCCGAGGCATCTGTCGTTAAAATCTGACTCGCCTCTGGCGGGTCACAGAGAGTCCCTTGTTTAGGTGACATTCCTGAGCCCACCACAAAAATTCTTTTTGAATGCAAGGTATTATTTGAATGACAGTGTCCAAATCCTGGCAGTGCTGTGTCCACACATTTTGAGATACCATTGCAGCTTCCTCATATGCAGTTTGGCATTGGGAAGCACCAGAATACAAGATGCCATGAACCCTAAGGCTTGAAGGACTGTCCTTGCAGTCAGCCCGGACTGAAGAGATAGTTGATGGAAGTAACTGGAAAGATTCTTTTGTTTGTCCGGGGTTAAAAGGCCATCTGGGCTGCTGTATTCAGTCTCACACCCAGAAAGCACATGTCTTGAGAGGGTACTAGACTGGACTTTATTTCGTTCACAGAATACCCTAGGCATCTTAGCACTGCTATGACATATTCCAGATGCTGTAGAAGGTCTTCCTTTTCTTGAGCCAGAATCAGGCAGTCGTCCAAGTAAGGATAGATTTGAATTCCTTTCAGCCTGAAGTAAGCTATCACTGGAGCCAGAACCTTTGTGAATACTCTGGGCAGTAGATAAGCCAAAGGGCAATGCAGAGAACTGATAATGAGAATTTCCAGCTCGAAACGCAGATACTTCCTGCAACTTAGTCTTATAGGCACATGAAGGTAAGCTTCCTTGAGATCTAAAGTTACCATCCAATGATCTTTGCCCAGCAGAGGTAAAAGCTGTTGTAACGTCAACATCTTGAACTTGGGAATGTCCAGATAAGTGTTGAGGATAGATAAATCCAAAATTGGTCTCCACGTGTTCCCCTTCTTTGGTACTAGGAACAGGCGAGAATAAAATCCTAGGCCCCTTTCTGGTACAGGGACTGGCTGAATGGCCCCTATTTGGAGTAACAAAGAAATGTGCTTGTGAGCCTCTTTCCTTTGTGGAGGGGGAACGTCTGGCATGCTTTTGAAAGGGGGCAATGTATGGAAATAAAACCTGTAACCGTGGTGAATGATATCCAACACCCATCTGTCTTGAGTGATTAAATCCCAATTTTCTTTGAAAAGAGACAGTCTTCCTCCCAAAGGAGCTGCCAGACGAGAATCTACTGGCAGCTGAAAAGGCAGGTCATTGGGTCTGTTTACGAAAGGACTGACCCCTGCCCTCACCAGAAGTCTGAGCAGGTGAACCCCCTGTTCTAGGCCTAAAAGAACCTTGAGCTCTGCCCCTACCACGTCTAGACCTACCCCTAGACTGGGAATCATAAGCAGGATATGTCCATCCCTTAGTAGGCCAATTTCTACTAAACCCGGTGGCTGCACCTGCAAAAATCTTTAACAGTTTGCATAGACTTAGCTTTGTCCTCCATTTTCTTTAAAACTGCTTCCACAGGCGAACCAAATAACACATCAGACTGTAAAGGAGCATCCAAAATCCTAGTCTTAACATGCTCTGCTAAATTCTGATCCCTCAACCAGGCATGCCTGCGAAGAACAGAACTAGTGGCAGCCACCCTCGAGGAGGCCTGCACAGCATCAAAACCACATTGCAAAGAATGCTTACCCACTTGTTCAGACACATGAACTAAATCCAGCAACTCTTTACACTCTATACCTTCCGCCAAAGCATCCACCTTAGATTTCAATTGTGAAAGGAGATAATTTTGATATTTTAGCATGTGAAACTGACAATTCAACGCTCTCATGGCTAAAGTGGAAGAAGTATACACTTTCTTTCCCCACCTATCCAAAGCCCTTGCCTCTTTATCAGTGGGAACAGGATTTTTAACAACAGAGGCCTTAACACCTTTAGGCCCCTGAGAAACAGTTTCGGGTCTGCCCTAGGACTCTTAAACAGATACTTATGAGCTTCAGGCACCCTATAGTACCTATCAGGTTTAACAGGGGCAGGAGGCAAAGAATCAGGGTTCAGGGAAGCCTCTGCAAAAACATCTTCCACCACATTCAACACAGGAGGTATAGCTAAGGGCCTATGCTGGGGTAAAAATAAGAATTCCCTAAGCCTTTTCCTGGAATCAGAGTAATCTTGGCCTTCCCATTTAAAGTGCTCCCTCATGGAATGCAGAGTCTCTGAAAATGAGAAATCCTCAGGAGGAGAAGCTGTAGGAGTGGAATCATCCACATCAGAATCAGAATAAGGAGGACACTCCTGCAAGTCTTCCGCAGAAGACTCAGAAGCCTCTGAACACCGTTCAAAACTCTCAAACTCAGGTTCCACCCTAGGCCTCTTATCAGGAGGGGGCATAGAGCCTCTAATCATAGTAATTAAATCTTCTGCCATTTTAAGCATATGTTTCTTAGGCACCGAACCTGAAGTGCTAGGAGAAGCCCCCACTGAAGCTAAACTTGGCCTACCTCTCAAAGAAGTTTTGGAAACAGAAGGAGAGGCTCTAACTACCTTGGGAAGAGAGGGAAGAACAGTTACCTGAGAAGCCCCCTCAGCCTGGCCTACCTCCTGAGAGGGCACATCCTGTAACAGTAAAGTCTCTGCCTGAGACTCCAAAGCAACTCCTGGCAAAACCTCTGGCTCCACTGAGCCTTCTAAAGAACCGACGTCCGGGACTGCGGTTCATCAACCCTAGGCTTTGCTGTTTTGACCTTGCGCTTTTGACGAAGCAGGCCGGAGCATCCGGCGGCATTTTATAATTACAACGCTTCCCAAACACTAACCTGGCACAGTCTAACCTTCTCTTAATAGTGCGTTTGTTAAATCTAGCACAAGAGCGGCAACCAACAACGTCGTGCTCAGGCCCTAAACAAGGTATACACAAAGTATGGTAATCCCTATGAGGTATCTGCTTCCCACAAGAAATACAGTTATTCACTTTTTCTGACATCCGGTTAAATACTGAGGCAAGAAAAACCAAAATGTTCTAGCGGTACTTAGCCAACTTTGATTCGGTCTGAAACTCCGACTTGAAATTTTCAGAACGCCAACCTGCACTCGCAAAACTGCTTCTGCATCGGACCATGCGGCAAAAAAGACTGAGGATATGACGTCGGTCATGCGCATTAGTACCCTGACGTCCTGACATCAGTCTAATGCGCCTTGACCGACGTCAGCCATATACTTTGGTATTCGGGCCGACTGGACAGCGGACTACCCAATGGTTAGGACTGCAGCAATGTGGAATGAAGAACATCTGGAGTTGGAGTACCCGACGACATAATGTAATTAAATTTTTTGCCAAAATAGTGTTGGGCGAACTCCGCCCACCGCTTAATGGTGTGTCTGTTGAATGTAGCACAAAAATGACAGGCCAAGACGTCGTGGTCTGGGCCTAAACAAGGAATGCAGAGGGAATGAAAATCCTTATGCGGTATTTGCTTCCCACATGAAATACAATTATTAACTTTGTCTGACATCGGTCTGAGGCAAGAAAAGTTTCCCCAATGGGGTACTTAGCTTTGAAGAAGACTTCGGTTGAAAAATATTCGTAATCTCAGGAGCTGGCCGACCAGCACTTGCGAACTGCTTCTGCTTCGGGCACCGCGCGGCAAGAAAGACTGAAGAAAATGGCGTCGGCTGGTTCTTTTATACCCCTGTCGCACTGATGTCAGGGAAGAAGCAACGACAACAGACGCCGGACCTAGACTTTGGAATTCGGCCGACCGAGGACCCGCCTGACAGCAGGAAAACCCATCTGTTATGACTGCAGCTGTATGCACGATGAACATCCAGGACTATAACAGTGAATACACTCTAACATCTACATTTATGGTAAGTATGTTCTTTGTGTTTCACTGTTGCAATCATTACATTTGGGTAGATTCCCAAAGCTGTGGTTGGGAGGAAGAATTTTGATAGCATTAGGGCCAGCTATAAGGCCCAGCAAGACTGCAGTGGCAAAGCCAGCTCTGGATTTAGAGAAAACTGGCAAATGATAATGCTTGGCGAAAGTATGTACAGAACTCCAGGTAGCAGCTTCTAGGATGTCCCTGGTAGGGACGCCTCTGAGAAAGGCTATAGAGGTAGAGGCAGCCCTGGTGGAGTGACGTCTGATCCCCTCGGGGACAGGTGTACCATGGTGCTTATAGCAGAAATGAATGCAATGGCTTATCAATTTAGAAATGGTTTGCTTTGAAATAGCCTTCCCCTCTGCCCCTGCAGCAAATGCCACCAGCAGTTGTTCAGATTTCCTTTAAGGTTTAGTCCTGTCCAAGTAGAATCTAAGTTGTCTGTGCACATTTAAGGAATGCAGTATCCGTTCCCCTTTATTCTGTGGACTGAGAAAGAAGGTTGGAAAATGAATTGACTGATTAAGAGCCACACTGGATACCACCTTGGGCATGAAGGATGGATTGGGTCTGAGGGGCACCCTGTCCGCATGAAAGATGATGAAAGGCTCCACTGCCATAAGGGCTTGTAATTCAGATACCCTTCTAGCTGGAGTGATTGCTAAAAGGAAAGCTGTTTTCCAAGAAAGAAATGTTAAGTTTGCAGTAGCAGCTGGCTCAAAAGGAGGTAGAGTGTGTTTCTCCAAGACAAAGATAAGGCCCCAGGCTGGGGTTGGAGCTCTCCTGGGTGGTCACAAACTTTTGGCCCTTCTGAGGAACTGCTTGAGCAGTGGATGAGAGATGAGGGGAGGTTCTGTGTTGTAATGAGCTGAAACGGATGAGGCATGGATTTTAATTGAGGAAAAAGACAGGCCTTTGTGTGAAGCATCTCAATTAAGTATTGTAAAATCGGAGGTAAATTGGGCGCTGCTGTGCTCATCCCCTGAGATTGGTTCCAAGCACAGAATCTTTTCCATTTTTCAGCATAAATTTTTTCAAGTACTAAGCCTCCTTGCCTCTAAAATGATATCCATCACAGGTTTGCTGAGGGATGGTAAAGGAGAGATTAAGTAATTAGCCAGGCTGCAAGGTTCAGTGTTAGAAGCTGAGGGTGCAGAATCTGGTTCTCCTACTGAGACAGCAAGGAATGACTCTGAGGCAGGTGCCATGGAGATAACCATGACACACTGAGCAGGAGGGGTGTACAAGTGCTGGTGCGGACAGTCTGGATCATTCAAAATCATCCTTGGTTTGTCCTGTTTGATTTTTAGTAGTACTTTGGAGAGCAGAGGCAGGGGGGGAGGCATAGACCGATAGGTTTTTCCAGCTGAAGGACAGAGCATCCACTTTCCAGGCTTGTTTGTGGGGAGTCCTTGTGCAAAATTTGCCCAATTGGTAGTTCTGGGGACAGGCAAACAGGTCTATATCTGGGCTCCTCCATTTGCTTGTCAACATGTTGACAAGCCTTGGTTCCAGTTTCCACTCGTGTGGGTCCATGAGGTTTCTGCTTAGTCCGTCTGCTAGTGTATTTAATTTTCCTGGCAGGAAATGAGCTTGTAGGTGCACTTGGTAGCTCAAGGCTGTGTTCCACAATGCCATGGCTAGTCTGCAGAGGGGGTAAGAATGTGTACCCCCCCTGCTTGTTTATGTACCACATAACAGCGGCGTTGTCCGTCTTTACCATTAGTTGTCCTGGAAGAATGTGGTCCTTGAAGGCTGTCAGAGCATTCTGTACATACTTTCCTAATAGTTTGTTCCAGTGATCAGATTTTGCTGATCCCTGGGCTTTGTCTTGGTGCCTGTGTTTCTCCATTTTCCTTGTTTGGTCAAAGGGAAGCTTCTTTACTCACCAGTGAGGCTGGTGAGTACTGAGCTGCCTGTTTGTCCTCAGAGGAGTGGTTTAAACCAGTAACTTGTAGTTTATTGGCCATTTTGGGTCATTTCCTGTCTTTTCCAGCCCCCTGCTATAAAGCGCGCTTTGACGGGCTTTTCTGGCTATAGAGAACTCAGCACAGCTCCTCGTGGTGTCCAGCAGAGTTCCTAGAGCAGCAGAGACCAGAAAAGACAAACTTTCCAGATTCTAAGTATTTTTTTCTGCATTTTTGACTTTTTAAGCCTTTCGACTACTATTTCTGCCTGTTTTATTCTGTTATTACCTGTTTTTACTGTTTTTAATAGCTTGAATTGTTTGTTGCACTTGCTTGTTTAAGTTTTGTTTAAAAGTTAAACAACAGGCTAATACACTCAAGTGTACTAGCTTTTGATAGCAATTAGTCGAAAAACACAGCATTTATTGTATTTTCTGCTTATTTGAAAAAAAAACTTAAAAAAAAAAAAATACTCTTGTTTTCCATACTTTCCTAATAGTTTGTTTCAGTGATCAGATTTTGCTGATCCCTGGGCTTTGTCTTGGTTCCTGTGTTTCTCCATTTTCCTTGTTTGGTCAAAGGGAAGCTTCTTTACTCACCAGTGAGGGTGGGGAGTACTGAGCTGCCTGTTTGTCCTCAGAGGAGTGGTTTAAACCAGTAACTTGTAGCTTATTGGCCATTTTGGGTAATTTCCTGTCTTTTCCAGCCCCCTGCTATAAAGCGCGCTTTGGCGGGCTTTTCTGGCTATAGAGAACTCAGCACAGCTCCTCGTGGTGTCCAGCAGAGTTCCTAGAGCAGCAGAGACCAGAAAAGACAAACTTTCCAGATTCTAAGTATTTTTTTCTGCATTTTCAACTTTTAAGCCTTTCGACTACTATTTCTGCCTGTTTTATTCTGTTATTACCTGTTTTTACTGTTTTAATAGCTTGAATTGTTTGTTGCACTTGCTTGTTTAAGTTTTGTTTAAAAGTTAAACAACAGGCTAATACACTCAAGTGTACTAGCTTTTGATAGCAATTAGTCGAAAACACAGCATTTATTGTATTTTCTGCTTATTTGAAAAAAAACTTAAAAAAAAAAAAAAATACTCTTGTTTTCCATACTTTCCTAATAGTTTGTTTCAGTGATCAGATTTTGCTGATCCCTGGGCTTTGTCTTGGTTCCTGTGTTTCTCCATTTTCCTTGTTTGGTCAAAGGGAAGTTTCTTTACTCACCACTGAGGGTGGGGAGTACTGAGCTGCCTGTTTGTCCTCAGAGGAGTGGTTTAAACCAGTAACTTGTAGTTTATTGGCCATTTTGGGTCATTTCCTGTCTTTTCCAGCCCCCTGCTATAAAGCGCGCATTAGCGTGATTAAGCGCGGAGCTGCTACCGTTGCACACTAGGGCAGCGCTGGTTAATCAGATTTAAACTATTAGGGCTACCTAAAGTCCACTCTTCAAATTTTCCCTTAAAACTACCTTCCTCAAAGTATACTACTGTTCTATTTAGTGTATCCTATAACTATAAATTATCTCTACTTGACTCCCAAGTAGACTATTCTCTATCTGTATAGCCAAGCACTTGCTCCTACAGTACTTATCACCTCGATACAGCACTCTTGTTATAGAAAGTACCCCATAAAAGCAAACCCCGTTTCTCGGTCACCCACATCCCCAGAACCTTTTTAAGTTTTCTGTCTATTCCTTCTAGCATGTCGAGGGATCAGTTGCTAATGTCCTCTCCTGCTCAGCTGGTGAACCTGGGAATATTGAGGCAATGTTACAATTGCCTCATGTACACAGACAACCCTCTCCTCCTCCCACAAAACACAAATACATGCGAGATGCAACTATACGGCCAAACTGGAGGCTGAGCTCTCTCAACATAGGACTGGCAAGACCAGACAGGAGGAGAAGGTAACCACACACACTATAGACCCAGTCTCACATAATACCATCACAACCTCAAATCATACACATAAACACACAAAGACATACTCGGAGGCTCTGATCAAAAATCTACCAAAACAGCAGAGGCCACCAAAGCAGACACCCAAACAACTACCACCTCAGAACACAACACCTGCAACACATAGACCACACAGTGTCAAGCAGTCACAGCCCTTAAGGCCAAACACAATGCCAGACACACTAGTCATTGGTGACTCCATAGTCAGACACACTGACGTCCCGCTCACCAGACTGAGTAAGGAGAAGGTCACAGTAAGCTGCCTGTCGGGTGCTAGAATCCGCCACATAACGCATGCACTCAGGTCTCTCAACAGCAGGTACAAGTACGACTCAATCATTGTCCACGCTGGTGTTAACGACCTGAGACGTACCTCCTTGGACTACATGAAAAGAGACATAGAGGAGCTCTCTGATTATGTAGCCCAAGCAGGTATGACCCTGACCTTGAGCAGTATCCTACCCTCACCAAGAATGATGCCACAATACAGAGATAAGATGATCAGCTTTAACAATTGGCTTAAACTCTGGTATCATTCAAAGGGGATCCAATGTCTGTCTGCCTGGGATGACATGCTGAACAAGGCACGCTGCTTCTCAAGGGACGGCTTGCACTTGTCACACCTGGGATTCCGGATTTTGGCAAAGGCTCTTGCCACCCCCATAGTGCCTTTTTTAGGCAAGGCTCAAATTCTAAACCTACCACCCTAGAACACAACAAAGAAAAAAAACTAAGGGTAATGCTGCTCAATGCCAGAAGTCTCAACCTCAAGATGCACGCACTCGAGGCCCTTCTCAGTATGGAGAACATCGATGTCTGTGCTGTGACAGAAACCTGGTTCAAGGCTCCTGAGAGCACCCCAGCACTATCAGGTTTTACCTCATATCATGCGTTCCGTCCCAAAACCCAGACAATACCAAGAAAGGAGGAGGGGTATCCATATTCATCAAGGACACCCACACCTCAAGATTGGTGGCAACGACGATGCATCGGAAACCATCCAGGTGCAATTAACCATAGGCAAGACTGCTCTGCAATTTGTAGCATGTTACAGGCCACCCTGCAAACTCAGGAACCTCACATGGCCTTCCTGAAAACACTGGAGGGGATAAATGTATCTTCGAACACCATAATACTAGGTGACTTCAACTACCCTAATATAGACTGGGAACACTACTCAAGCCCAAACACTCTAGCCCAAAAGTTCCTGGAATTCATAAACTCAAATGCCATGGAACAACTAGTCACCATCCCCACAAGAGGAGAAAACATACTTGATCTCATCATCACGAATATGGGAGCACAATGTTCAACGCCGGAAGTATACCCCTCACTGGTGAGATCAGATCACAAACTAATCTCTGGAGGTCCTCATCCCGCCCCCACCCGAAATGAAAAAGACCACAGTAAAGAACTTCTCGAAAGCCGACTTCACACTTCTAAAGACTAGTGTGGTCTCCTTTAAGGCCCCTGAGCCGGCGGTAAACATTACTCAAACCGCTGAATCACTTACAAATGCTTTCTACCAGCACCTGAAGGGCTGCATGGATCAGGCAATCCCAAGCAAAACAAAGACTCTTTGTACCAAAGGCAAGCGTCCAGTCTGGTGGACCCCAGCCATAAACAAACTCTACAACAAAAGGAGAAAGCTACTACAAGATAGAGCAAAATCCTTAAAAGGTAAGACACCTCTGATCACTATAAGTAAAAAGCTAAGAGCTCTCATAAAATCATCCAAAGCTAATTTTGAGAAAAAAATAGCTAAGGACTCTAAAGACAACCATAAGGCATTCTTTAGCTATGTCAGAAACCTAGGAGGAAACTCCCAGATATGCTCAGAATTAGTTCAAAATGATGTGAAGATTACTGATCCTACAGACATTGCCAACATACTGGCTGACAGGTTCAGTGCAAACTCCCCCCCAAAAGGAGAGATATCTATACCAAATGATTGTAGCCCCCCAAACATCTCTAACGCCCAGGTGAGAACTGCTCTCTCCAAGGCAAAGAACACAGCATCTGTGGGACCTGATGGTGTCCCCGGCTGTGTGCTCCATGAACTCAATGAGGAATTAAACCCACAGTTAGGACAGCTGTTTAATCTTAGTCTCACCTCCGGATACGTACCCAGGGAGTGGCGCACAGCGACTGTGGTCCCACTCCACAAAGGCGGTGCCTCCACCGACCCTGGAAATTACCGTCCCATTAGCTTGACGAGCCTTATCTGCAAAGCCATGGAGAGGATCATAATGGATCTCATAAATAAAGACATAGGGAATTTGCAGACTTTGGATCCAACCCAGTTTGGCTTTGTCAAAGGCAGATCATGCCTTTTAAACTTGGTTGACTTTTTCGAAACAGTCACCAAGGCCATTGATGAGGGAAAGGCAGTCCATACAGCCTACCTAGACCTGGCGAAGGCTTTCGATACAATACCCCACTCGGGTATCATTGAAAAACTCATCAACTTAAATGTAAACCCATACATTACAAGATGGGTTGCAAACTGGCTCAGTGACAGAACCCACAGGGTCAGAGTTGATAGCGCCATGTCAGACTCAAAGCCTGTCACAAGTGGTGTCCCACAGGGCTCAGTCCTAGGCCCACTCTTGTTTGGCATCTACTTTTCTGAAGTACAAGCAAACACAGGAGGGTTATGGCTGACAAAGTTTGCAGATGACTGCAAACTGGGCGCCGTAGTTGAAAACACATCCGACACAGATATCCTTCAAAAGGGTCTCACAGAAACGGATAACTGGTGCCAGAGCCATGGCCTAAAGTTAAATGCCAAGAAATGCATAGTCATACCCTTCGGGAAAAATAAGGTTACCCCTAGCTACCATATAGGTGGCAATCCCCTGATCACAGAAGTTATCAGGGACCTGGGAACCCAGGTTGACAGTAGCCTTTCATTCGACACTCATATTGCTAAAGTAGTTAGGAAGACCTTCTACATTGCCCACCTCATCATGAAGGGTTTCACATCTAGATCAAGGGAGGTCATAGTCTCCCTATACTCATCACTCATCAGACCAATGATCGAGTACAATGCCCCATTCGGAATGTATCTGACCAGACACTTGCAGCAGCTGGAGAGGCCACAAAAGTTCCTCACCAAAAGGATAAAGGGTCTCAAAAATCTGTCTTATGCTGCCCGACTGAAAGAACTCCAGTTACATTCAGTTGCTTACCGCTTGCTCAGAGGTGACCTGTGCCTGACCTACAAGGCCATGTCAAACCCAGATTTGATGAACATGCTTCATCTCAAAAAATCCAGATCCCTCAGAGCCACAAGGGTGGGAGACTTAAACCTCGACACGGTTATTAATAGGACGTGCTGGAGGGATAGATTCATCACCCAAAGACTCCCTATGCTGTGGAACAAAATCCCGGTTTATGTGAGGCAAAGCACCTCGCTGGCCTTGTTCAAGAGGAATCTTGACCAATGGATGGGAGATCGCAGATACACCCCAGGGGTTACCTTAGTGTCACTGCTCGACAGAGGCACAGCAAAATAATGGGCATAGTTTCTCCAAACTAAAGGGGTGGCGTAAGCCACAAAACTATGGGCTAGGCTTATAAATGCCCTTGGGCAGATAGCCTAGTATGAACCTATGAACCTAAGCTAACATTTCTTTCTGATTGATATGCAGGTGCATTTGACTTGGGTTTCATTTGCCCTGAATGCACGTCCCTGCCAGGTGAGCCCCCCATGCATAGTCTGAAGTGTCTGTTAGGGTTTGGGTGGCAGGGGATGGTGTGAAAGGTAGTCCCTTGTTTTGGTGGTAGGCCTCTGCCCACCAAAGGAACTCTAGGTGTGGGCAAGGTATGACAGGAATCATTGTTTCTAGGTCTTGAGAATGTTGACACCATAGGCTTTTTAGATACCACTGTAGTTTCCTCATATGCAGTCTTGCATATGGAATTAGAAGAATGCAGGAGGCCATGAATCCCAAGGCTTGCAGTATTTGTCTTGCAGATAGCAGGGTTTTTGTGGCCACTTGTTTGAAATAGGTTGTCAAATGAATTTGTTTCTCTGGCGTGAGGTAAGCCATCTGGGAAGGTGTATTCAAGCTTGCTCCCAGGAATATAATTTGTTGACAGGCTACCAGGTGTGATTTCTTTTCATTTATGGTGTACCCCAGACAAGTTAGAACCCTTTGTACAAAGGCCAGATGATTCAAAAGTATGTCCTGGCTTTCTGCCTGAATTAGACAATCGTCCAGGTATGGGTATATTTGAATATTTCTTTGCCTGCAAAATGCAATAACTGGAGCTAGGCACTTTGTGAATATCCTGGGCGCAGTAGATAAGCCAAAGGGCAGTGCAGAGAACTGATAGTGTGTGTAGCCTGCTTTGAAGCGTAGGTATCTTCTACAAGATTCCCTGATTGGGATGTGCAGGTATGCTTTTTTTAAATCTATTGTTGCCAACCAGGCATCTTTGCCTAGCATAGGAAGTAATGGAGAAGAGTCAGCATCTTGAATTTTGGAATCTCCAAAAAGGTGTTTAGAGTAGACAGGTCCAGGATTGGACGCTATGAATTGTCTTTTCTGGGTACCAGGAAAAGTCTTGAGTAGAAACCTTGTCCCTTTTCCTCTTCTGGTACCAGGTGAACAGCCCCCATGCTTAAGAGAGAAAGTACTTGTTTTTGGGCCTCTGCCCACTGATTTGGGGGTAGGTCTGGCCACCTGCTTGGTGTTTGCAACGTGTGGAAGTGAAATCTGTATCCCTGGGACACTATATTTAAAACCCATTTGTCCTGGGTAGTGAGTTCCCAATTCTTTGCATGAAGAGCAATCTTTCCTCCCAAAGGGGCAGTCAGTTGATAAGTGCTTGGAAATTTTAAAAGAAAGTCGAGACAGTTTACCATAGGGGGGAGTCTTATTATTCCCAGATTTGGAAGTGGAGGCCACACACTGCTTAGGTGTGTGTGTGTCCCCTGGGACTGAAACCTGGGGTTTTTGCTGTGTCTGGGTTTGGCTTGAGAAGACCTGGAAGGGGCTGGAAAGGACCAATTCTTAGAGGGCCAGTGCCTACTAAATCTTGGAGGCTGACCTTGTAAAAAATATTTAACAGTTTGCATAGATTTAGCTTTATCTTCCATCTTTTTAAGAACTTCCTCAGCCTTGTTGGCAAACAGGCAGTCCTGATTTAAAGGAGCATCCAACAATTTAGCTTTAACATGATCAGGCAAAGATTGCTCCTTAAGCCAAGCATGCCTTCTGAGCACAGACCCAGTAACAGCAGCCCTGCAAGAGGCCTCTAATGAATCAAAACCACATTGCAAAGTATGTTTTCCATCTTGTTCAGCAGAATGCATTAAAACCTGTAATTCTTTATTTTCCACACAGTCAGGAATCAACATAATTTTCTATTTAAGCAGTCCAATAACATGTTGCTGATACTTTAACATATGAAACTGGCAGTTTAAAGCCCTAATGGCCAAGGTTGCAGAAGTGTAAACCTTCTTACCCCATCTATCCATCACCCTGGAGTCTCTATCAGAAGAGGTAGGATTTTTAGCAGTATGATCAACAAACCACGATGCTTTGCCAGAGATGGCCTGCACCGGTCACCCTTGGGATTCTGGATACTGGCTAAGGCTCTTACCACCCTATAGTGCCTTTTTAGGAAAGATTCAAATGACAAATTCACCACCGTAACAGGTACAAGCAAGCAAAATCTGAGGGTAATGCTACTCAATGCTAGAAGTCTAAACCTCAAAATGCACTCACTCGAGGCACTCGGAGAGCATACAGTGACGGAGACCTGGTTCATGGCTCCAGAGAGCACCCCTGCATTACCAGTCTAATTTATACCACACCTTTCGGCCACCTAACTTGGACCGAAGCACTAAAGGCGGAGGCGTGTCCATATTCATTAAGGATATCCACACCTCCAGGCTAGTTGCTCACCATAATGCATCCGAGATTATCCAAGTGCAACTAACTCTGGGCAAGACCGCAATGCAAATTGTAGCTTGCTACAGATCCCCCACCAAGCCCCAGGATTCCCACTCCTCATTTCCTGATACACTGGAAAATATTAGGGTACAACCTAACACCCTAATAATGGGCAATTTCAACTACTCCACCATTAAAGTACAGTTTTGTACCTACCATAAATGTAGATGTTCGAGTGTTCACACTGCTGCAGTCATTACACTTGGGTTATCCTGCCATCAGGCGGTCCCCGCAGTCGGCCAGAGTTCCAAAGTCTTGGTCCGGCGTCGGTTGCTGTCGCGTCTTCCCTGACGTCAGTGCGCCAGGGGTATATAAGATGCATCCGACGCCATTTTCTTCAGTTTTTTTTGCCCCAGATAAAAATATATACATTTAAAATAAAAACAATACCTTCAGTTACAAGCAAATACACCACAAAGGTTGTATGGGATAGAAAGGTATAGATAAGTCCAGCTAGTTCAGAGGGGATGGAGGGAGGGTAACCTGGACTGCAGCAGTGTGAACACTCTAACATCTACATTTATGGTAGGTACAAAACTGTACTATATTCATCGTGTTACACTGCTGCAGTCATTACACTTGGGTAGAATCCCAAAGCTAAGGTTGGGTGGCTGGTCTATAAAGAGTTAGGATTGGCTATGAGGCCCTGCAGAACTGCAGTGGCAAATCCTGCTCTGGATTTAGAGTAAAGAGGCAGGTGGTAATGCTTGGTAAAGGTGGGCACTGAACTCCAAGTTGCAGCCTCCAAAATTTCCTTGGTAGGTACTCCTCTGAGAAAGGCTGTTGAAGTGGCTGTTGCCCTGGTGGAATGTGGCCTAATGGTATTTGGGACTGATTTTCCATGCTGTGTGTAGCAGTAACGAATACAGTGTCCTATCCACTTGGATATAGTCTGCTTTGAGATAGCCTTGCCCTGTAATCCTGCAACATATGCTACAAACAGTTGCTCAGTTTTCCTGAAAGCTTTTGTTTTGTCCAAGTAGAAGCATAGCTGCCTGTGTATGTCCAAAGAATGCAAAAGTTTCTCCCCTTTATTCTGGGGGTTTGGATAAAAAGCTGGCAAATGGATGGTTTGGATAAGAGCTACACTAGATATCACCTTTGGCATAAAGATAGGGTTTGTCCTTAAAGAAAACCAGTCCTGATGAAAAATTATAAAAGGTTCCACTGCCATTAATGCCTGTAGCTCTGAGACGCTTCGTGCTGAAGTTACTACCAGGAGCAGAGCTGTTTTCCATGATAAAAATTTTAGATCGGTTGTATTGGCTGGCTCAAAAGGTGGTAGGGTCAGTTTTTCCAAAACAAAATTGAGGTCCCAAGTCAGTGTTGGTGCTCTCGGGGGCAGTCTTATGTTTTTAGCCCCTCTGAGGTACTGCTTTAGCAAGGGATGAGAGAATAAAGGAGGATCCGTGTTGTAATGTGCTGAAAAGGCAGACACGTGGATCTTAATTGATGAGAAGGATAAGGCCTCTGTCCAGCATCTCAGTTAAGTATTGTAAAATCTGAGGAATGTTTGGAACAAGAGGGTCAAGGGTTTTGAGCCTGGTTCCAGGCGCAGAATCTCTTCTATTTTTCTGAGTAAGCTTTCCTGGTGCTAGGCCTCCTGGCCTCCAAAATGACATCCATAACAGCTTTAGAGAGAGGTGTTGCCTGTTTGGCTAATGTATCTGCCATGCAGCCAGGTTTAGGGTTTTGAGCGGACTGTGCAGGGTCTGATTGTTTTGTTGAGTCAGAAGGTGTGGAATTTGAGGCAAAATCCATGGTGGTCCTTGAGCCAAGTTCCTGAAGATAGGGTACCAGTGCTGGCGTGGCCAGTCTGGAGCAATCAGGATAATCTATGGTTTTTCTTGTCTGGCTTTTAGGAGTACCTTTGAAAGGAGAGGCAGTGGCGGGAAGGCATAAACTTTTAGGTTTTTCCAGCTGAACAAAAGAGCATCCACTTTCCATGCTTGTTTGTGATAAGTCCTTGTGCAGAATTTTTGTAGTTGGCAATTCAGTGGGGACGCAAAAAGATCCATGTCTGGGCATCCCCATTTTTGCATTACCATGCTGAAGATTTGTGGATTCAATTTCCATTCATGAGGGTCCATGATATTTCTGCTTAGATCGTCTGCCAGAGTATTTTTCTTTCCTGGCAGGAATTGTGCTTGCAGGTGAACTTGATACGTTAGAGGTGTTCCACAAGGTCATGGCTTGCCTGCCTAGGGGATAAGAATGAGTGCCCCCTTGCTTGTTTATGTACCACATTACTGTGGTGTTTTCTGTCTTTAGTAATAATTGTCCTGGATGCAGAAGGTCCTTGAAAGCTGTTAGGGCATTTTGAACAGCCAACATCTTTTTGATTGATGTGAAGATGCATCTGGTCTGTGGTCCACTTGCCTTGCATTTTCCTGCCATGTGTGCTCCCCAGGCATAATCCGAAGCATCTGTTGTTCGAGTTTGCCTGGCTGTGGGTTGGGTAAAAGGCTGACCCTTGTTTAGGTGACATGCCTGTGCCCACCATCGAAACTCCTGTTGTAGGCAGGGAATCATTGGTATTACTGCTTCTAAACTGTGAGTGTGTTGAGTCCAAACACTTTTTAGGTACCATTGTAATTTCCTCATATGCAGCCTGGCATATGGTATTAGAAGAATGCAGGATGCCATGAATCCCAGGGCCTGCAGAATTTTTCTTGCAGGGAGATGGGACTTTTTTGCCAGCAATTGAAAATATTGAGTTAGTTGAACTTGTTTGTCTGGCGTGAGGTAAGCCATCTGGACCATTGTATTTAAGCTGGCACCCAGGAATATAATCTGTTGCGAGGGCACTAGTTTTGACTTCTTTTCATTTACTGTGTACCCTAGAGAAATTAGCAACCTTTTTACAAACGCCAGATGCTGTAGAAGAATGTCCTTTGTCTCTGCTTGAATGAGGCAGTCGTCCAGGTATGGATATATTTGAATTCCTTTTTGTCTGCAAAATGCAATTACTGGTGCCAGGCACTTTGTGAAGACCCTGGGTGCAGTAGATAAGCCAAAAGGCAGTGCAGAGAATTGGTAGTGCATTGTACCAGTTTTGAATCTGAGGTATCTTGTGCAATTTTGTCTGATAGGGACATGCAGGTATGCCTCTTTGAGGTCCAGAGTAACAAGACAAGCCTACTTGCCCAGCATAGGTAGAAGCTGCTGTAATGTCAACATTTTGAATTTTGGAATATCCAAGTAAGTATTCAGAATTGAAAGGTCTAGTATGGGCCTCCAGGCCTTGTCCTTTCTGGGGACCAGGAAGAGTCTTGAGTAAAATCCTTGTCCTTGTTCCTGTTGTACTTTTTGAATAGCTCTCATGTCCATGAGGGCTGACATTTGTTTTTGTGCCTCTGCCCATTGATTTTGTGGCAGGTCTGGCATTCCTTTTAGCCTTGGTAAAGTATGAAAGTGGAACCTGTAACCTTGAGACACAATATTCAGAACCCATTTGTCTTAGGTGATTGTTTGCCAGTTTTGAGAAAAAAAAGTGCTAGTTTTCCCCTAAGGGGGCTTCCAAAAGGGACGTGCTTGGCATACGAAGGGGAAAGTCATTGTGACTGTTTCCTGTAAGGTTGAGACTTGTCCTCACCTCCTTTTGGGGTTGAGGTGCCCCACTGTCGTTGTCTGTTTGAGCCTTGGGGTTGAGATCTGCCTCTTGGGCGTCTGTATCTGCCTCTCTGTGGCCTGTCTGACACTGGAAAGGACCAATTTTTTGTTGGCCAATTTCTGCTAAACCGAGGTGGCTGTACCTGTAAGAAATCCTTGACTGTTTGCATAGATTTAGCTTTATCTTCCATTTTCTTTAACACCTCTTCTGCCTTAACACCAAACAAGGTATCATGCTGTAAAGGAGCATCCAATAATTTTGCCTTAACATGATCAGGTAAACTCTGTTCTTTTAACCAAGCATGTCTTTGAATCACAGAACCTGTAACTGCAGCTCTACAAGAGGCCTCTAAAGAATCAAAACCACATTGCAGAGTATGTTTTCCCACCTGTTCAACTGCATGCAATAAATCCTGCATTTCTTTACAATCAGGAGCTTCTGAGCTTGCAAGCATTTTCTGTTTTAACTGAGCCATTAAATATTGTTGGTATTTAAGCATGTGAAACTGGCAATTTAAAGCTCTTACTGCTAAAGTTGCAGAAGTGTATACTTTCTTCCCCCATCTATCCAAAGCTCTGGAATCTCTGTCAGAGGGTACTGGATTTTTTGCAATGGAAGCCTTAACCCCTTTTGGACCCTGGGAAACAGTTTCTGGATCAGCAGAAGGGTTTTTGTAAAGAAACTTG
The DNA here is from genome assembly GCF_019279795.1 of Protopterus annectens. Classification (NCBI taxonomy): domain Eukaryota; kingdom Metazoa; phylum Chordata; order Ceratodontiformes; family Protopteridae; genus Protopterus; species Protopterus annectens. The sequence continues at coordinate 327,530,846 of NC_056737.1, forward strand.
GGAGAGTCAGGGACTCTATAATACCTGTCTGGCTTGGCTGGAGCAGGGGGCAAAGAATCAGGACATAAGCTGGATTCAGAGAAAGTACTGTTTTGTACCTACCATAAATGTAGATGTTCGAGTGTTCACCCTGCTGCAGTCTTCACACTTGGGTTATCCCAGTTGCTGGATAGAGTGGTAGAGATAAGTTCAGCTGTTTCAGAGGGGATGGAGGGAGGGTAACCTGGACTGCAGCAGGGTGAACACTCGAACATCTACATTTATGGTAGGTACAAAACTGTACTATGTTCATTGTGTTACCCTGCTGCAGTCATCACACTTGGGTTGAATCCCAAAGCTACGGATGGGGGGTGGAGTCAAACAAGGTTAGAAGACGCTAGTAGGCCTTGCAAAACTGCAGTGGCAAAACCAGCTCTAGTCTTAGAGTATAGAGGTAGGTGATAGTGTTTGGTGAAGGTGTGCACTGAACTCCAAGTTGCAGCTTCCAGAATATCCTTGGTTGGCATTCCCCTGAGAAAGGCTGCTGATGTAGCTGTAGCCCTGGTGGAGTGGGACCTAATGTTAGCAGGTACTGGTTTCCCATGATGTGAGTAGCAGAAACATATGCAATGCCCTATCCATTTAGAAATGGTCTGTTTTGAGATAGCTTTTCCTTGTGATCCTGTAGCATAGGCTACAAAGAGCTGGTCAGTTTTTCTGAGAGCCTTAGTTTTATCCAAGTAGTAACGTAATTGCCTCTGAATGTCCAAAGAGTGCAGGAGTCTTTCTCCTTTGTTCTGGGGATTAGGGAAGAAGGTGGGGAAGTGAATCGTTTGGTTTAGGGCCACACTGGATACCACTTTTTGGCATAAAGGAAGGGTTAGTTTGTAGAGAGACTCTGTCTTGATGAAAAATGAGGAAAGGCTCCACTGCCATTAGTGCCTGTAGCTCTGAGACTCTTCTAGCTGAGGTTATTGCTAGAAGAAGGGCAGTTTTCCATGAAAGAAATTTTAAATCAGCTGAAAAAACTGGTTCAAAGGGCGGCAGTGTAAGCTTTTCCAGAACAAAGTTGAGATCCCAAGTAGGTGTTGGAGCTCTCCTTGGCGGTCTTAAGTTCTTAGCCCCTCTGAGGTACTGTCTTAGGAGTGGATGTGAGAATAAAGGAGGATTCGTGCTGTAATGAGCTGAAATTGCTGAGGCGTGGATCTTAATAGATGAAAAGGAAAGTCCTTTGTGTAACATCTCAGTTAAATATTGTAGAATCTGAGGGATGTTTGGATCAAGGGGATTTAGGCCTTTAGCCTGGTTCCAGGCACAAAATCTTTTCTATTTGTCTGAATAGGTTTTCCTGGTGTTGGGCCTCCTGGCCTCCAGAATGACATCCATAACAGCTTTGGATAAAGGAGTTGGCTGGTTGTTTAGGTAATTTGCCATGCAGCCAGGTTTAAAGTCTTGAGCTGGCTGTGTAGAATCTGATTGTCTTGCTGGGTGAGCAGGTGAGGAATTTGTGGCAAAATCCATGGTGGGCAGTGGGCCATATTCCTTAAAATTGGATACCAATGCTGGCGTGGCCAGTCTGGTGCAACGAGTATCATTTGTGGTCTCTCTAATCTGGCTTTCAGCAGTACCTTTGCTAGAAGAGGCAGTGGAGGGAAGGCTTACACTGTTAATGTTTTCCAACTGAATGAGAGGGCGTCCACTTTCCAAGCTAATGGATGAAAGGTCCTTGTGCAAAATTTTTGAAGTTGGTGGTTGTGGGGGCTCGCAAACAGATCTATGTCTGGGCATCCCCATTTTTGAGCTATCATTGCAAATACTTGTGGATCTAGTTTCCATTCGTGTGGATCCATGATGTTTCTGCTTAGGTCATCTGCCAATGTATTTTTCTTTCCTGGCAGGAATTGTGCTTGTAATTGAACCTGGTAAGACAGTGCAGTGTTCCACAAGGTCATTGCTTGCCTGCATAGAGGGTAGGAATGTGTGACCCCTTGCTGGTTTATGTACCACATTACTGTGGTATTGTCCGTCTTAATTATTAGTTGTCCTGGGTGTAGAAGGTCCTTGAAAGCCGTTAGGGCATTCAGTACTGCTAGCATTTCTTTTTGATTGATATGCAGATGCCTCTGATCTGACGTCCATTTGCCCTGAATGCACTGCTCTGCCATGTGTGCTCCCCAGGCATAGTCCGATGCATCTGTTGTCATAGTTTTCCTGGCTGTGGGTAAGGTGAAAGGCTGATCCTTGTTGAGGTGACATGCCTGTGCCCACCATAGAAACTCCTGTTGAAGGCAGGGAATGAGCGGTATCATAGTTTCCAAGCTGTGGCTGTGCGGAGTCCATTCACTTTTCAGGTACCATTGTAATTTCCTCATATGCAGTTTTGCAAATGGTATTAGTAGTATGCAAGATGCCATGAATCCCAAGGCCTGCAGAATTTTTCTTGTAGGGAGATGGGTCTTTGTTGCCATTAATTTGAAATATTGAATCAGCTGTCGTTGTTTGTCTGGCATGAGATAAGCCATCTGGGCCGTTGTATTCAAGCTGGCACCCAGGAATATTATGTTTTGTGAGGGCACTAGTTTTGATTTCTTTTCGTTTACTGTGTACCTTAGGCAACTTAGGAGGTGTTTGACAAATGCCAGATGCTTTAAAAGAATGTCCTTGCTTTCTGCTTGAATAAGGCAGTCATCCAGGTATGGGTATATTTGAATTCCTCTTTGTCTGCAGTATGCAATTACTGGTGCCAGGCATTTTGTGAAAACCCTGGGCGCAGTAGATAAGCCAAAGGGCAGTGCAGCTCTTTGTCTGCAGTATGCAATTACTGGTGCCAGGCATTTTGTGAAAACCCTGGGTGCAGTAGATAAGCCAAAGGGCAGTGCAGAGAATTGATAATGTGTTGAACCTGCAATGAAGCGGAGGTATCTTCTGCAATTTTGTCTGATAGGGACATGCAGGTTATGCCTCCTTGAGGTCCAAAGTGATTAGCCAAGCATTCTTGCCCAGCATGGGAAGAAGCTGCTGTAGTGTTACCATCTTGAATTTTGGTACTTGCAGAAAGGTGTTCAGAATTGAAAGATCCAGAATGGGTCTCCATGCTTTGTCCTTTCTTGGGACTAGGAAGAGTCTTGAGTAAAATCCTTGTCCTTGCTCCTGTGTAGGTACCTGTTGAATGGCTCTCATGTCCATGAGTGCTGTAATTTGTTTTTGTGCCCCTGCCCATTGATTTGGTGGCAGGTTTGGCATTCCTTTGATCCTTGGTAAGGTATGAAAGTGGAATCTGTATCCTTGAGAGACAATGTTTAGAACCCATTTGTCCTATGTGATGATGTGCCAGTTGTCTGCAAAAAATGCTAGTTTTCCTCCCAAGGGAGCTGCCAGGAGAGATTTGCTTGGTAGTTTGAGGATAGAGTCATTGTGTTTGTCTTCTGCTAGCTTGGGGCCTGTTTTCTCCTCCTTTCTGGGTAGCAGAACCCCATTGGCAAGGTTTGTAAGGGCCCTGTGACTGACCGCTGCCCCTTAGGCATCTGTATTTGCCCCTCTGTGATCTGTCTGAAGCTGGAAAGGACCAGTTTTTTGTTGGCCAATTTCTGCTGAAACAAAGGGGTTGTACCTGCAAAAAATCCTTGACCGTTTGCACAGACTTAGCCTTATCCTCCATTTTCTTTAAAACCTCTTCTGCTTTGACACCAAATAATACATCCTGCTGTAAAGTTGCATCCAGTAATTTTGCTTTAACATGGTCAGGGAGGGTTTGTTCTTTTAACCAAGCATGTCTACGTATGACAGAGCCAGTAACAGCTGCTTTACAGGAAGCTTCCAATGAATCAAATCCGCATTGTAAAGTATGTTTTCCCACCTGTTCAGCTGCATGCAACAGATCCTGCATTTCCTTGAATTCAGATCGTTCTGAATGTGTGTTCATTTTTTGTTTTAACTGAGACATAAGGAATTGCTGATATTTCAACATGTGAAACTGGCAATTTAATGCTCTCATAGCCAGAGTTGCTGAGGTGTATATTTTCTTTCCCCATCTATCTAGGGCTCTGGAATCCCTTTCAGAGGGCACAGGATTTTTAGCCATAGAAGTTTTTGCTCCCTTAGGACCCTGGGAAATTGTTTCTGGGTCAGCTACAGGGCTTTTATAAAGGAATTTGTGTGAGTCAGGTACTCTGTAGTATCCGTCTGGTTTGGCTGGAGCAGGAGGTAGAGAATCTGGATTTAAACTAGACTCAAGTAAACATTATCCACAATATCTAAAACAGGAGGGATAGCAAGAGGTCTGTGCTGGGGTAGTAAAAGGAACTCTCGGAGCATTTTCTTAGAATCTGAATAATCCTGGCCTTCCCAGTGGAAATGTTCCCTCATGGTATGTAAAGTTTCCCCAAAGGAGTAGTCTTCAGGGGGAGATGCTGAGGGAATAGAGTCTTCAGCATCAGAGTCTTCATAAGGTGGAAAAGTGTAATCCTGTTCCTCAGAGGTATCCGAGGAGAGTGAAACCTGGTCAGAGGATGCATAATCCCCCTCTTGTCTTGGTCTTTTATCAGGAGGGGGTTGGGAACCCCTGATAAGGGTAATCAAATCTTCAGCCATCTTAAGCATCTGTTTCTTAGGCATGGGGCCTTGAACTGTAGACTGATGTACAGTCTTCTTAGGTTTTAAAGGAGTTTTCAGCTTAGCATAAGATTTAGTGGCGAGTGTAGTCTGTCTGAAGACACCTTTTGCAACCGAAGGTGTTTCCACTGCACCGGTGTCTACTTCTGCTCCTGTGTCGGTAGACGGCTGCTTCGGCCTAGTAGGCTCCGCTAGAGAATCCGCAGCTGACTGGGGTTCCAGTTCTGCGGTCGTCAGGGGCTGTGTAGGCATCTCACTGAAAACCGGAGAACCGGCGGCAGGCCCAGCTGAGGCCTTGGAGTCTGGCTTGTTCCTAGACTGCCTGTCCTTATCCTTGCGTTTTTTATATATGGCGGTGGTCGGCTGCTCTGATGGCATGATATAATTAAATTTCCTACCAAAGTAATGCCGTGCGAAGTCAAAACGGCGTTTGATAGTTCGTTTATTAAACCTAGTGCAAAACCAACAACCTGTGATGTCGTGGTCTGGACCTAGGCAAGGAATACAACAGGAGTATTTGCTTCCCACAAGAAATGCAATTGTTAACTTTTTCTGACATCGGACTGAGGCAAGAAAATGTTCCCCAACGGGGGTACTTAGCTTTATTGAAGACTTCGGACTGAAATTCAAATCGAAAATCTCAGGTGTTGGCCGACCGGCACTTGCGAACTGCTTCTGCTTCGGGCACCGTGCGGCAAGAAAGACTGAAGAAAATGGCGTTGGATGCCTCTTATATACCCCCCTGGCGCACTGATGTCAGGGAAGAAGCGACAGCAACCGATGCCGGACCAAGACTTTGGAATTCGGGCCGACTGCAGGACCACCTGATGGCAGGATAACCCAAGTGTGAGGACTGCAGCAGGGTAACACGATGAACATCACATCATCCACAATGTCTAGTACAGGAGGAATAGCCAGTGGCCTGTGATGAGGCAATAAAAGGAAATCCCTGAGCCTTTTCTTGGATTCTGAGTAATCCTGACTTCCCCAATGGAAATGCTCTCTCATGGTATGTAAAGTTTCCCCAAAAGAATAATCCTCAGAAGGAGAGGCTGAAGGGATAGATTCTTCAGCATCAGAGTCCTCATAGGGGGGTAGAGAGTATCCCTGGTCTGAAGAGGAATCAGAGCAAATGGAAACCTCATCAGAGGAATCATAGTCTGTATCCTGCCTAGGCCTTTTCTAAGGAGGGGGATGGGAACCCCTGATTAGAGTAATGAGGTCTTTGGCCATTTTAAGCATCTGTTTCTTAGGCATGGAGGACTGTCCAGGAGAATGCTGTACTTGTTTCTTTGTCTTTAATAGCACCTTTGTCTTGGCTGTTGTTTTAATGGCAAGTTGTGAAGGTCTGAAAACACCCTCAGAAGCCGATGCCTGCTCAGCGGCTCCAGACCCATCTGAGGGATTAGTTTCTGTAGGCCCAATACCTTGAGTTTCCAGAGGCCTAGTTGTCTCCACGTGGGAGTCGGAAGCGGCCTGTGGCTCTGAGGTAGCGGGTGTCAGGGGCTGCAAAAGCGCCTCACTGAGAACCGGCGACTGGCCTAGAAGAGGTTTCATCGGTTTTGGACCTCGGATGCCTGTCTTTATCCTTGTCTTTGCGTTTTTTTGGTATTGAGGTCGTCGGTTGATCCGACAGCATAGTATAATTGAACCTTTGGCCAAAGTAGTGCAAAGCAAAATCAAAACGTCTTTTTATAGTGCATTTGTTAAATCTAGCACAAAACCGACAACTAGTGACGTTGTGATCAGGGCCTAGGCATGGAATACAGTAAGAGTGGAAGTCCTTATGAGGTATTTGCTTCCCACAAGAAATACAATTATTAACTTTTTCTGACATCGGTCTGAGGCAAGAAAAAAGTTTCCCCAATGGGGTACTTAGCTTTATTGAAGACTTCGGATCTGAAATTTGACTTTGAAAATCTCAGGAGTCGGCCGACCGGCACTTGCGAACTGCTTCTGCTTCATGCACCGCGCGGCAAAAAAGAATGAAGAAAATGGCGTCGGATGCATCTTATATACCCCTGGCGCACTGACGTCAGGGAAGAAGCGACAGCAACAGACGCCTGACCAAGACTTTGGAACTCTGGCCAACTGCGGGACTGCCTGACGGCAAGATAACCCAAGTGTAATGACTGCAGCAGTGCAACACGATGAACATCTGTGAAAACTACTCATGTACCAACTCTTGTGCTCAACGTTTTCAGGAATTCATAAATTCCAATGCCTTGGATCAACTTATCCACACCCCCACCAGGGGCGGCAATATCCTAGACCTGGTCATTACCAACATGGGCAATCAGTGTTCCACACCAGAGGTCAATTCTTTGTTGGTCAGATCCGACCATAAGCAAATCACCCTAGACATCCACATCCCAGCCCCACCCTCCATTAGGGAAACCACCGTAAAAAATTTCTCCAAAGCCAACTTCACGCTTCTTAAGACAGAAGTTGCAAACTTCACGACACCCATGCTGACAGACAATAGAGATATGACTGCTGAATCCTATACAGTTGCACTTTAAAAGCACTTACACGAGTGCATGGATAGTGCAATCCCTAACAGAACCAAGCTGCTATCCTCCAAAAAAAGGAAGCCAATCTGGTGGTCCCCTGCTATAAACAAACTCTACAACAGAAGAAAGAAACTGTTGCAAAAAAGAGTAAAATCCCATGATTGGAGGAACTCCGTGGTCAACCTCAGTAAGAAGCTGAGATCCCTCATGAAATCTTCCAAAGCTAGTTACGAAAACAAAATCGCCACTGATTCTAAAGATAACCACAAAGCATTCTATAGCTATGTCAAGAATCCCAATGGCAACACTCAGATCTGCTCTGAGTTGCAGCACAATGGCACTAAATATACAGAACCAACTGATATTACCAACTGATATTGCCAACATCCTGGCAGATCGGTTCAATGCTAACTTTACCCCTCTCTCATCCCCTAAAGGGCACATCTCTATACCGGAAGAATGCAAAGTACCTGTAATCACGGCTGCACAGGTAAAAAACACACTCTACAAAGCCAAGAACACAGCATCCATGGGACCTGACAACATCCCAGGCTGTGTTCTAAATGAACTACAGAATAAACTGGCACCCCACCTAAGTACCATGTTCAATCATAGCCTCACCTCAGGCTTTGTGCCCACTGAATGGCGCACAGCAATGGTTATCCCACTCCACAAAGGGGGAGCCACCTCGGACCCCGGGAACTACTGCCCCATTAGCCTGACGAGCCTGGTCTGCAAGGCTATGTAGCGTATCATCATGGAAGTTATAAACAATGACATTGGTAATCTCCAAACTCTGAACCCTACCCAGTTCGGGTTTGTAAAAGGCAGATCATGTCTCCTGATAGACTTCTTTGAAGCGGTCACCAAAGCTGTAGATGAGGGTAAGGTGGTACACACAGCCTATCTAGATCTCGCCAAGGCTTTCGACACCATCCCCCACTATGGAATTATAGACAAACTCAGTAAACTAGGTATAAATCCCCATGTCACAAGATGGGGTGCAAACTGGCTCACGGACCGAACTCACACTGTGAAAGTAGCCGACTAAATCCAACGTCAGACCAGTGACAAGTAGAGTACCACAGGGTTCAGTCCTAGGTCCTTTCCTGTTTGGTATCTACTTCTCTGAAGTACAGGCCAACACAGAAGGTCTTTGGCTAACAAAGGTCGCAGATGACTGCAAACTAGGAGCCGTAATGAAATCTCCTAACGATGTGGATATACTACAAAAGGGCCTCACTGAGACAGATGCCTGGTGTCAAAGCCATGGCCTCAAGCTCAATGCCAAAAAGTGCACTGTCATCCCTTTTGGTAAAAACTCTGCACCCATGAACTACCATATAGGCGGTAGTCTACATAACACCGAAAGTGTGATAAGAGACCTTGGGACACAGGTGGACAGTAGTCTCTCCTTTGATAATCACATTGCCACAGTAGTCAGGAAATCCTTCTATGTGGCACACATCATCACAAAAGATTTCTCATCCAGGAAAAAAAAAAAGAGGTCATTGTTCCCCTCTACTCGTCACTCATTAGACCCATGATAGAGAATAAAGCCCCTTTTGGTATGTACCTCACAAGACATCTACAACAACTGGAAAGGCCACAGAAATAACTCACAAAGAGGATTACCGGCCTCAAACAGATGTCCTACGCATCTCAAAAAACTCCAGCTTTACTCTGTCGCATATCGCCTACTCAGAGGCAATCTCTGCCTAACATACAAAGCTATGTCAAACCCAGAGCTGTTGATGCTCCACGTAAAGAAATCTCAATCCCTCCGAGCTACATGCTCTAGGGACCTAAACCTTGTCACCACAATAAACAGAATATGCTGGAGGGATAGATTCCTGTCTCAGGGACTTCCCATAGTCTGGGACAAACTACCTATCTATCTCAAACAAACCTCCTCATTAGCAATCAAGAAAAATCTTGATGATTGGATAGGAGATAGGAAATTCACCTCGGGGATCACTTCTGTGGCTCTGCTTGACAGGGACACAGGAAAATAATTTTCCTTGGGTGGCAAAAGCCAGGGTACCATTTGGCTAGGCCTATATAGGCCCTAGGGCCAATAGCCTAGTACCTACCTATAAACCTATAAGCCTTAATGCCCTTGGGCCCCTGTGAAATAGTCTCTGGATCTGCAATAGGATTTTTAAAAAGGAACTTGTGGGACTCAGGGACCATGTAGTATCTGTCAGGTTTTCTGGGAGCAGGAGGCAGGAAATCAGGGGCCAAACTAGATTCTGAAAAGCATCATCAACAATGTCTAGTACAGGAGGAATAGCTAAAGGCCTATGCTGAGGTAGGAGAAGGAAATCCCTAAGCCTCTTTTCTGAATCAGAAAAATCCTGGCTTTCCCAGTGGAAATGCTCCCTTAGAGTATGTAAGGTTTCCCCAAAAGAAAAATCCTCAGGAGGGGAAGCAGAGGGAATGGAGTCCTCTGCATCAGAATATTCATAAGTAGGTAAGGGCAAATCCAGATCATCAGAAAAAACAGAATCCTGATCAGAAGATTCATAATCAACTTCAATCCTAGGCCTCTTAGAAGGGGGGGTTGGCTACCCCTGATCAGAGTTATTAGATCTTCAGCCATTCTTATTTGTTTTTAGGCATAGAGGCCTGAGCATGTGGCCTGGGGCATCGGTTTTTTAGGCATGGTTCGAGATAGAGGCCTGAGCATGTGGCCTGGGGCATCGGTTTTTTAGGCATGGTTCGAGATTTAGGGCTAAGTAAAGAAGGAGGTGTCAGTTTAACATGCAAGTCTGTAGGCCTGAATACACCCTCAGAAGCCGGTGCCTGCACAGTGGCTCCGGACCCATACAAGGTAAAGACATCCATGGGTTCCATAGTTGAAGCATCTCGCGGCATACCGGACTCCGAATGGGTCTCAGTAGAGGCCTGCGAATCAGAAGCAGCGGGTATCAGGGGCTGCAAAAGCACCTCACTGAGTACCGGCGAACTGGCAACTGGCTTAGGAGAAGCGTCGTAGGCTGTTTTGGACCTCAGCGGCCTGTCTCTGTCTTTATCTTTGCGTTTTTTCAGACTCCCGGTGGTAGTCGGATGGCTGACATTTCTGGATAATTAAACTGAGAACCGAAACATTTAGAAGCAAAAATATACCGACGACGGATAGTGCTCTGATTAAATAAAGCACAAAACTGACAGCAAGGTACGTCATGGTCAGGGCCTAAGCAAAGAATACAGTACGAATGAAAATCTTTAGGAGGTGTTTGCTTTCCACAAGTAATGCAATTATTAACTTTTACTGACATCGGTAAAGAGCAAGAAAAAGTTTCCCCAACGGGGTACTTAGCTTTAGTTGAAGACTTCGGTTCTGAAACTTGAAAATGAAAATTTCAGGAGTCAGCCGACTGGCACTTGTGAACTGCTTCTGTTTCGGGCACCGCACAGCAAGAAAGACTGACGTAATGGCATCAGCTGCATGTTTTATACCCTTGACGACCTGACGCCATGGAAGAAGGGACAGCAACTGACGCAGGACGCAAGACTTTGTTAATCAGGTTGACTAAGGGCTACCTGCAAGCAGATAACCCATATGTAATGACTGCAACAGTGAAACACGAAGAACATCAAAATGACAGCTTGCTTGTTAATTTTCTGATTCACTTGATTTACTGAAACTACTATCTGTTATATTAAATTTACTAGTATTACCCAGTTCACATACAAAAGATAGATGTTTTCTCAGTGACAGAGTCAAAAGTCCAACTCCATTTACTCCACACACACAATTTCAAGTGAGCACAGAATTACCCAGTCTTCTTCTTTCGGCTTTTCCCAGTTAGGGGTCACCACAGCAGAACTCCGGTCCGCTAATGATTGGCAGTAGATTTTTACGGTGACGAGGTGCCAGCCCGACGCCCAACCTTCAACGAAGGCACGCCCATTTATGCATGTCTTTCGAACGCCACTCGACCGCAGGGAGGACATGCATACTCCACACAGAAGGCGTTCCAGCCGAGAACTGAATGGGAGAACCTCTTGCTGTGAGGCAACACCACTACCGCTGCACCACCGCGACTTACAGAATTACCCAATCTAGTGTAGTTATATCTTGACAAAGCAGGCTTAGTACATGCTGTGGCTATACATAAAAGAAGCACAATTACACTGACAAATTAACAAAAGTACAAGGGCACTGTGCTCAATACATTTTGTGAATGGGAAAAAAAAAAACTACACTGAAAAGTTAAAAAAAAAAAAAATACACAACTCATTTTCTCTATCTGGTCAGTACCGTGGAAGGAGGAAGCTAAATCCAGAGACCTGGGGGACAAAAGGCATACATGCACCAGTATGGATACCTTGAGTTTGAAGGCAGGGGACCTCACCTTACCTTTGCTAGTACTATAGTTTCCATGAACTAATGAAGTAGACCTGAAATCAGGACATCACCAGGATGGCTCTGTAGCAACTAAAATAAACCTAATACTTGTCATTAACTAGCAACCTGCCAAGTGCCTCTTTAACATGAATTAAACAAGGTGGATTTAAGTCCTCATGAACTCTGAACTAGCTGCTTTCTGTAGTCAAGGGTAAATGGCTTGATTCAGTCGACCTCCATTTGCCCAATGTGCAACTTACAAACCACACTGTGTTGCCTGGTCACCTCTAAAAAGGGACACTTTGTCCAGTGGACTTACCTGGTTAACAAAGAGATAAAGCTTTGGTGGGAATGCCTTGAAATAAGCCACCACTTTTCACAGAGCCACACCAGAGACCCTGTATTTATACATGAAGACTAGAACAGTGACGCACAATGGAATAAAAACTAGTGTTCTATTTATGTATTTTATTTGCCTGCTTGGTCGAGCAATCTGTCTCTCTCTCTTCTCTCAGTGCCTAAAGGTCACCCTTGCTGTTTTAAAAGTGCAGGTAGCTTTATATACCCGGAGATCAGGTGTATTTGTCCAACCTCATAGGGTATCTGGCTTGCAGGAGGCCTGGTCTCATCAGAGGTAATGGAATACAGAATTCAGTCACAAGTGGAAGTCATTTCATACTCAGATAAGCACTGAAATAACAGTACTCACCATATTCATACAGTTTACACTAGGAGTAAAGATCTGAATCTAGAAAAAGGTCTATGTAGATCAGTCTTCCATCCCAGTTAATAAATAAAAGTATAAATATACATAGTACTTAAGGGACAAGCTTGCAAAGGGCATAATGTGGGACTGTCACTTAATTTCACAGGTGATATAAATCTGCAAATGACCTTTGCCCTCTCTGCTCTCTAAACAAGATGGGAAGTTGGACATGGAGATTTTTTCGTCCTCCCATACATTCTTCTTCTTCGGGTGTTTGACTTTTCACTTTCTCAGAATGAATGGCCTGGGGACCAATGAACATCATAACGTGAAGTTCTAGCCCTACTTAATCTAAATGCTGCTGGAAAGATATTGGCCCTACATTTAATTTTTTTTGTTCCTGAGCCTGGCAAAAAAGGGGTAAGTTAGGCATGTTGTGCCCACACTTCTCAATTGTCTCTGGTTGCTTGGGACCAGCCTGTTTTAGTTCCAAAAGATAATGCATTCCCATCATCCAGATATGGTTGGTTGCATTCCCAGTAACAACAGTAAACCCCTCTGTTCTGGCTCTAGAAGAATCAGTCAATCAGAACACCGACTTACTGTTCCTAATTAGCATGCTGTTAGCTGAACAGCACTACCCTGAAATTGCTCACATAACAAACATCACTTTTCTACTTCCTGCTTGTGTTGTGTTTAACACACAGACCTGAGATGTGCTGGGTCTTCCATTAGGTCTGCAAGAGTGGAAGGAAGAATCTAGCGATGCAAACTAGCATCTCGATTCTGGACAGGGTACAGCAAGAACTACTGAGGAATCCACAGGACTGGATTGTTCTCTTATTACCAGCTTCATTGTGGATAGTGGTTGTTTTTCCCGTTTTTTGCTGCCACAACCCGATTCTACGCCACGAAAGAGCCGAGGTTGTTGCAGGATTACTGAATCATTTTTTTTATTCTGAAGAATGTTCTGTTGTTGCTGTTTGCCATATATTAAGCGGTATTACAGTGCAGGTAGCTGCTTTTACACTCCCAGAAATCAGGCAACACAGCAGCACCAGATTAAGTGAAATTCTTGCACAGAAGAGCACTCCCATTTCCTTGAATTTGAAGAATGTCTCAATGTGCCTCTTATTTTGCCTTGTCCCTAGTTAAATGCTTGACTATCTTGTAAATCACGGAGGATTGCAGGGAGTCAATAATGCCATACATTAGTGTTTCATGCTTCTGAATGTAAAGAAACTGCATGCAAGTGCAAAGCCTGGTACTCAGTAAACTTTTTAACTGCATTAAAATAAGGAACTTTGCTTAGGAATTCTGGGCAGGAAAAAAAATGGGGGTGGGGGGGCAGAAACCCAAAGTTGTTAAGATGGCTGGAAGTTAAGTTAAAGCATTAAGGAGTGGGGTTGCACCAGAATTCAAGGATGCTCATATTTTTGTCAAGGCAGAATCTGGGCAGTTGTGCAACTGAGTTCTGAGAAGTAGTTCTTTTTATTTCAGCTTTAGTAGCTGTGAAGTATTATGCACAAAAGAGGGGGTGGAGTGAAATGTTGTGGTGGGAGGGAGATAGAAAATGAATTTGTGTTCTCCACTTATTCAGTGCACTGCAGATATCGGCAACTCTTTCCTAGAAACTATAAAAATATGTAATATTTGAATATCCATATTAATATTTTGAAAATAAAGTGACTTACAAACTATTTCAAAACTTAAAATTCTAGATGATGATGTTGGAGAAAATTGTTACTGATATTTATACTCAAAGTTGTATATTTTGAGATCTGTAATTATTTATGTTATATTATATGAATAAGCACCTAATTTTTATATTTCTGTATATACGTCAATAAAAATACACACATTTTTTTGTTAATATGTGAAACCTTACTATGCCTGGTTAACAAGTGTTCTGACATTATATGTTTAAGTTATTCAGCTTCCAAGATACGGAAATTTGTGAAACTTTAGAGAAAAATTAAACTACGCATTAGTCTGCATTAAATTACTGAATTAATGTAAAGATTGCAAATGACTAATTGAAGAAGACTTTTACTGCTGTTTGTATCATTTTAAGAACTTTTAGTGTTCACAAAGTAATTACTTTGGTTGGCTGATGCTTTTTGAAATGATTTGTGAGAAAATCCTCTGGTCTGTCTCGAACGGGAGGACACATGGAGACTGCTAGTGTGTATGACTTTCCACGACACAGAGGCTTTAGTAAATTAAGCTTGTATATCTTCTTTTTGAAGCAACTAAACACGTGAATGTTATTTGCCGATTTCAGTTCTGCTGCAGTGTGTGCCTGAGATGCTCCTCTATACTGGCTTGGATGCGTTCAGTACTTTGAATATATCTGTACAATTTGCTGTAGTCATAACGGTCTTCACAAATTGTGTTACGCAATCTGTAATGCTGACATGTGTATGTCAAACACTGCAGACCACTTCTTTGCTTTTCCATCTCATAACTGATCATGTGGCTCTAGGCATGTTACAGTTCTCCTACTGTGTAAAGACAATTTGAGAACAGGACTGTTGGGCCTAGAGATCTGTTATGCAGTTCACTGAAGCTGCTTTCAAATGGACATGTGGAGTGATAATATTTCTCTGTCCTGGAGATAAATTCTAGTGTGCAATATTTGAATTTATAAACTGACTTGAAATATGAACATTTCAATATTATGCATGTATAACTGCGTTGATGTGTGTATATAATTCTTGTGCTACTAATTTGCTTATTTGAATATGCATACAATATGTTAATTACGTGCCCCTGATTGTTCCTGATTTTTAAAAGGACCTTTATATCCCTGATTCTGTCATTTGAAGGTTGAGAGGTATGGTTGTGTCTTATTGTTGAATACACACACACACACACACACACACACACACACACACACACACACACACACACCAGGAATAGAAGTCTTTGTGGGGGTGGGATTTGCTTCTCGCACAAAAGGCAGATATTATCTATCTTAAACATTAACATCCAATATCAAAAACTACAGAGATAAGGAATGGGGTACTTATCTGAACACTCTGGCAGTTCAAGCCAACTGATGACACTCACAAACATGGCCTTGTTCATCAGACTACATATGGCAAGAAAAATGGAAATGGTGGCAGCTGAAGACCCTTTACACCACCAATGTCCTGACAGCTGGCAAAGAATGTCTGCTGACTTAGGGATGGCGATATACTCTGGCATTCAGGCAGGCCATAGACATCTACATAGCAGGAAGGTCCAAGACTTCGTATTGCAACACCGACTGTGATGAACATCATTATATACCAAACAGACTCAACAGATACTAAATACATTAAATATTAGATACACTTGTACATTACACAGAGGAGTTGGACAAAAACAGTGTGAGGTGTACATCAGATGTAGGAGAAGATGAACTTGAGAAATGTAATATTATACCCTAAAAGCTGCTGGGGAGAGGGGGCAACACAGGAGCTTTAGAAGAAAAATTTTCAGGAAGGCAGCCCCTTTCAGAAAGGGAAAAGGCAGGTGAAATATGAAACTACCATGAAAAGGACATGCATAGTTTTTTTTTTTTCCAGGAAGACAGATAAACACATATTAAAGCATTCCAACTCAAAACAGTTACAGAATTCAAAGAACAAATGCAAATTTGCTTTTAAGTGAACTCGGAGAGGACACATGCAAAATGGTTAACAAGGACCAACAGTGTATTCAAAAAGAAGGGAAATGAGCAGACTGAAAAGTCTACATTTTGCAGTGCCCCCACAATGACTTAAAAGCAATGGTAGATCGAGACGTTCTCACTTGAAAGTGTGGAGAACCATATGCATGTGCCAGTGAAATCATGCAACCATGACTACTGCAAACAAACTTGGGAAAGTACCGAACATTAAGAATTCTCTTCATGTACATTTCAAAAATCATCCAGAAATTACCTTCTGATACAGGCTACTTCAGGACAGCACAAAAAATGAAGAAGAATTCAGTGCGGTTACTGCAGCCTTCTTCTGTTGACCCAAACTAATCAGATAACCTGCTGATCAATGTAACTTTTCAGCAATTTCCAGGCTACTCCAGTGCTGAAATCTTTAAAATGGAATCTAGCACAGACAGCTAGTTGTAATGCTGTAGTGACTACACCACCTGTTTGCACAGCAAGCAGACTTTTACTGGCTTACCTTTGACTACCGAATGTAATAATGGAATGGAGTAAGAAATACAGAAACAGTGCCAATGGTAAATGAAGAATCAAAGTTAAAAGATTTTTTTTCTGCGCTTTTTTTTTTGCCTCTGCTGCCTGTCAACATCCATTTATTCCCAATAGGGTCCATTTATTCCCAATAGGGTGAGAATCAGCCATGGTACAACCATCATCTAGGACTTCACCAAGGGATTTGGAGTCAGCCCTAAACCCATATGCATACCTCTGCTAATACCCCAAGAACTAGATGTAAAATGAAAGAAGAGGGTGTGCACTTGGTTATTGTAACTCACCAACAATCCTACCTCCTCTGTAAGCCATCACATACCAGTAGGTCTCCATACTCCATCAGAAATGCACTGATGGAACCCATTTCCCATCTCCCAAAAGAGACCAACATAATTAACTTCACCAATTCTCCCTCCATGACCAACTCCTTCAATGCCAAGGCTGCTAGTTAAAATTGGGTGACATGGGTACTAGTTAGGGCTCGATCTCTTTCAACAACACGGCCAGCTGAGCAGTCAAATGTTAAGTAACAGACTACTAATATGACTGAATTTTTTAGCCACACAGACGTGTTGGATCATCAACTGTTAATGACAGAGGAATAAAAGACCTAACATAGGATAAAAGCACAAAGTAAACCATCCAATATACAGTTTAAAAACTATCTGACGTGTCTGTTGGCAAAAAGACAGAGCCTGTACTGATCACGGACATTCAGGGCAGAGGAATAAGCCCTAAAAGCACTGGACTAGCAACAAGAGAGGTATTAACTCAGCACTTCTGAACAATCCCGTAATCCCTTCCCAGAGTATGGTCTGGGTTTGAAATCATATGCAATCAGCTCCCTGCTAGAAAACCAGATATCATAACTGCCACAGCACTGCATGTGGGGGAACATCCTGGCAGATGTTGTGGCAGCATCTGTACTCTACAATCCGTACATTTTACTACATGCTTAAGAGATCTTTCAATGATTTTTTTTTTGGTTAAAAATATGTTTTCAAACACACAAAGCATATTAACATACACAAAGATTAAATAAGTGATCACAGAGTTTGAAACAGAACATATGAACTATGTACACTACATAACATGCAATTAGTAAATTTATTTCTAGGCAAAGCATTTATAAAGTTGATAAAAAGTTGTAGGATTAAGTTTAGAACTAAACTGTAATAACAACGGTTAAAATACATTCTAAAACTTGCACATAAATACAAGTTAAAATGCAACAGACATGCTTAAACACAATAATCTGTAATACTGCAGGTTAATTTAATATCCAAAAGTTTGAAACAAAAGCTCCCAAGATGTGGTCCAGTTTAAGAACAAATGTTTAGCCTTATTACTCAATTTGTAAATTCTCAGAGATCTTAAAATGATATGGGGAAATGAGAAAAAATAATCTCAAGGCCTTCATCAATGTCACAGTAACCTATCATCAATGCCCCTTAAGATAGCCACTTGCTAGGCTAATACATTACTTTGTACACTGCCTGGCCTACCCTGAACCTCCAAAAACAAAGCCACACAAGGGAGACAGGATCCATCTAGCAGACTTAAATCAGGAGACACCCGCAGCAAGAAAGCGAGGGAAGAGGAGCAGTTCACAAATGTAGGAGAATGAAGTCAGTACAAAGTATGATAACTGTACATGGCCACAGAAAGAAAAGAGAGGCACCAGCTAATTAACTATATGCTATAACTACTTTACATCAGCTTCAACCTCCTGGCAGACAAATTAGGTGCTGCTAGGAACATGTTGTGGACAGAATAGAAGCGGATCACCAACGTGGGACAATGAACCTACACAGTATTACATCAAAGTATGATAACTGCACACGGCCACAGACCAAGATAAGAGAGGCACCAGGTAATTAACTAGGTATTCTGATTACTTTACCTTTACATCTACTTCAACCTCATCATCCATACACTTTTCATCAGTGACATCAATGTCGCCGTAGAGTAGTGTTCCATTCCGTCCGATCTTCACTTGCTTCTTGTATGTGTAGTAAAACTCCACACACTGGGCCACTGTTTTTGTTTTAATCTGTAGAAAGAAAATTAGAGACCATGTCACCATCATTTTTAATAAAATAAGATGTACAAAACTACCAAATTAAATATTTTTGTGAAATCATATCTGGCTTTTTAAAGGCCCAGAAAAGACGTAGTCATGAACGTCCTCCACCAGTACACCAATAACAGTGTTTTAGCTTAAAAAAATAATCCTTTGCTGCACCCATTTCTAAATTATTCTTCACCCAAAATATATGCATTTACAAATCAAATTCAGACATAATGCTTTGCACAAATTAGTATGACCCTTGAGAGAAAACACACAATGTTTAGGCAAGTGATGTTCTGGCCACTCTAATAAACCTTTCCAGCATTATCCAATCTTCATTTGAGAGCCAAGACTCTGTGGCATGGCTAGTCACTCAGTAGTGTAAAACATTGATGATGGTCACTGTTGATGTAACCCCCTGAACCCATGTCAAAACTGGGAAAAGGGGGTTATGGATGGATTTGAGAGCTAGGACTACTGACAAATCCCACCACCAGTCTGTGTGGCTGGTTACAACATCAAAAGCAGTATGCATGGAGAACAAGCCCATATGCAGCAGAACAAAGTGTCACTAATGGCCAAAGAAACTTCTTAAAACTTAACCAGAGTTTAACAAATGGAAGATAAGTCATTAATGAACCTATGCATTAAAGAAGGGACCATTAGAGACCATGCATTTTTCAAGCACTGCACAAGCCACAGGGTGACTTTGGCTTTCAAAGTTAAGATGGTGGGTCTACAGAAAAACATGGTTTAGCAGACACCAAGATACATCTCAATGAGACAGCCAAACCAAATTTTACTCCCATGTAGTTAACTGTTAGCACAGTTAAGCTACTGAAAGATTTTTTTTTTCAGATTTTGATGGAAATCTGTAACGAAAACTAATTTTCGCTGGAACCTGTAAATGATCCACAACAGTCAACAAATATGGCATTATGTCAAAAAGACAGTTCTGAATTATTCAGATGGATGAATGAACAAACTATCAATTCAGGATGACTGTCACTATCACAGCATGCCACTTCACAAATGCTGATGTCGCAAACAGACAGAGTTATCTTCGACTAGAAGATAAGGACATGGCCTAGGAGTAAAAACACACCATGGGACCAACAGCCATTAGGCACAAGTCACATGGGTAGTATTACCAAAACAAGCAATGCACCCATAAACGGGGGAAGTGAATACCAGCAGTTTCTGCAGACATATACCAATGCAGCTGCACAAGTAATGCAAACAAGATGAATGTTCTCAAGAGACTGAGCACTACACAGATATAAAAATCTGAGCTTGACTGCTCACCACCAAACCCCCCCCCCAAAAAAAAAGACCTTACCCTGACAGCAACATAACAACCACACCTACTGTCAACCTTTTGGTTCACTGGGTTCAGCAACCTCTTTTTTTCTTTTTGGCAACTGCCACTTAAGTTTGTACTTGTTTATTTTTGGCAACTATTTAGCTCATTTTGTTTTTTTTTTTTATTTTTTTTACAAGCAAGTTTTTCAGATCTACGACCAACAATCATGCATCATTCCCTCCATCTGTTACTCACCATTTCAGTCCTTCCTACCCATCTTAACAGCTGCCTACTAGTGTAGAAACTATCAAAGGAAAAAAAGAGAGCATGTAACCCCTTTCTAAAGGGCTGCATAACATTATCTTACATGTTAATCATTCAATGACCATTGCATCAGCTGACCAGGAGGTTGTTATGAAGACTTTTACTTGACATTTTAGAGCATAATCCATTGTGGTCCTGAGTGTTAATATTCAGTTTCTTGTCACGTTACAGTTTTCTTATGTATAGTGTACATGCTGTCTGAAATGAACCCAACCCAGCCTGAGCCACCCCTCTCTTACCCAGCACAGAAATGAAAGCCAGCTCTGTGAAGCTCAATTATTTAAGATCTCAGTACTACAGCAAAAGTACAGTTGTGTACACTTACCATAAATGTAGATGTTCGAGTGTATTCACTGTTGTAGTCATTACACATTTGGGTAATCTGCTGGCAGGTTGCCCTCAGTCGGCCTGATTAACAAAGTCTTGGGTCCTGCATCGGTTGCTGTCCCTTCTTCCATGACGTCAGGTCGTCAGGGGTATAAAACATGCAGTCGACGCCATTACATCAGTTTTTCTTGCCTCAGATGTCAGGTGCCCCCCAAATGGGGAGCAAAAAAAAAATATACATATCTCTATAAGAAACACAAAAATATACCTCCAAACAAAAGCAAATACACCAAAAAGGTTTTTAAGCATAATAAAGGAAAGAAGAGGTATAGTAAAAGAAAAACAGGGGGCTGGAGGGAGGGTAACCAGGACTGCAACAGTGAATACACTCAAGCATCTACATTTAAGGTAAGTGTACACAACTGTACTATGTTCATCATGTTTCACTGTTGCAGTCATTACATTTGGGTAGATTCCCAAAGCTGAGGATGGACTTATACAGCATTAGGACCCGCTATAAGGCCCTGCAAAACAGCAGTGGCAAAGCCAGCTCCGGATTTAGAGAAAATTGGTAAGTGATAATGCTTGGTGAAAGTATGAACTGAACTCCAGGTAGCGGCTTCTAGACTATCCCTGGTAGGAACACCTTTGAGAAAGTCTGCTGAAGTAGATGCAGCCCTGGTGGAATGAGATCTGATCCCCTGGGGGATAGGTTTTCCATGGTGCTTATAACAGAAATTAATACAATGGCTTATCCATTTAGAAATGGTTTGCTTTGAAATAGTCTTCCCCTCTGCCCTTGCAGCAAATGCTACCAGCAGTTGTTCAGATTTTCTTCGAGATTTAGTCCTGTCCAAGTAGAATCTAAGTTGTCTGTGTACATCCAATGAATGCAGAAATCGCTCTCCCTTGTTCTGTTGATTGGGAAAGAAAGTAGGCAAATGAATGGTCTGATTAAGAGCCACACTGGATACCACCTTGGGCATGAATGATGGACTGGTCCTGACTGACACCCTGTCCGCATGAAAGGCTCCACTGCCATAAGGGCCTGTAATTCAGATATCCTTCTAGTTGAAGTGATTGCTAAAAGGAAGGCTGTTTGCCAGGAAAGAAATTTTAAGTCTGCAGTTGCAGCTGGCTCGAAAGGAGGTAGAGTGAGTTTCTCCAATACAAAGTAAAGGTCCCAGGCAGGGGTTGGAGCTCTCCTGGGTGGTCTCAAGTTTTTGGCCCCTCTGAGATACTGCTTTAGAAGAGGATGAGAGAAGGGGGGGGGGTCTGTGTTGTAAAGAGCTGAAATGGCTGAGGCATGGATTTTTACGGAAGAAAAAGACAGGCCCTTATGAAGCATCTCAGTTAAGAAATGCAAAATCTGAGGTAAATTGGGCACTACTGTGCTCATCCCTTGAGACTGATTCCAGGTACAGAATCTTTTCCATTTTTCAACATAAGATTTTCTAGTACTGGGTCTTCTAGCCTCAAAAATGACATCAATCACAAATTTGCTGAGGGATGTTAAGGGTGAATTTAAGTGATTAGCCAAGCTGCAAGATTCAATGTTTGGAGTGGAGGGTGCAGAATTTGGTTCTCCTGCTGAGACAGTAAGGAAGGTGTCTGAGGCAGGTATCACGGAGAAATGTGTGACACACTGCGCAGGAGTGGGTACCAGTGTTGGCGAGGCAAGTCAAGGAACAATCAAAATCATTTTTTGGTTGTCTTGTTTGACTTTTAGTAGAACTTTGGAGAGCAAAGGCAGAGGAGGAAAGGCAAAGACTGATGGTTTTTTCCAGCTGAAGGACAGAGCATCCACTTTCCAGGCTTTTTTGTGATGAGTTCTTTTGCAAAATTTGTCCAGCTGGTCGTTCTGGGGTGAGGCAAAATATCTATGTCTGGGCTCCCCCATTTGCGTGTCGACATGTTGAAAATCCGTGGTTCCAGTTTCCATTCGTGAGGGTCCATGAGATTTCTGCTTAGTTCGTCTGCCAGAACATTCTGCTTTCCTTGGCAGGAATTGAGCTTGTAGTTGTACTAGACAACTCAAGGACGTGTTCCACAATGCCATGGCTAGTCTGCAGAGGGGGTAGGAATGTGTACCCCCCCTGCTTGTTTATGTACCACATAACCATAGTGTTGTCAGTCTTTATCAGTAATTGTCCTGGATGATGGTAGTCCTTGAAGGCTGTCAGTGCATTCTGTACAGCTAGCATTTCTTTTTTGATTGATATGAAGGTGCATTTGATTTGGGCTCCATTTGCCCTGAATGCACTTCCTTGCCAGATGAGCCCCCCCCATGCATAGTCTGATGCGTCTGTAGTTAGGGTTTGGGCGGCAGGGGTGGTGTGAATGGCAGTCTCTTGTTTTGGTGGCAGGCCTCTGCCCACCATAGGAACTCTAGGTGCAGGCAAGGTATGACAGGAATCATTGTTTCCAGGCTGTGACAATGTTGACTCCATAAACTTTTTAAGTACCACTGAAGTTTCCTCATATTCAGTCTTGCATATGGAATTAGAAGAATGCATGAGGCCATGGAACCCCAAGGCTTGTAGTAGTTGCATTGCAGATAGCAGGGTTTTTGTGGCCGCCTGTTTGAAGTAAGTCACCAAATGAATTTGCTTTTCTGGCGTAAGGAAAGCCACCTGGGCAGTTGTATTCAAGCTTGCACCAAGGAATGTAATTTGTTGAGAGGGTACCAGTTGAGATTTCTTTTTGTTTATGGTGTACCCTAGACAGGTTAGAAATCTTTTTACAAACGCCAGATGTTTAAGAAGAATGGCCTGGTTTTCTGCCTGAATTAGACAATAGTCTAGGTATGGAATATATTTGAATATTTGCCTGCAAAATGCAATTACTGGAGCCAGACACTTTGTGAATACCCTGGGCGCAGTAGACAAGCTAAAGGGCAGTGCAGAGAACTGATAATGCATGCAGCCTGCTTTGAAGCATAGGAATCTTCTGCAAGATTCCATAATTGGGATATGCAGGTAAGCCTATAAGTCGAGAGTTGCCAACCAGTCATCCTTGTCTAGCATAGGAAGTAACTGGTGAAGAGTTAGCATCTTGAATTTTGGAATGTCCAGAAAGGTGTTTAGAGTAGACAGGTCCAGAATTGGATGCCATGATTTGTCTTTTCTGGGTACCAGGAAAGGTCTGGAATAGAAACCTTGTCCCTTTTCCTCATCTGGTACTAGTTGAATTGCCCCCATGTTTAGGAGGGAAAGTACTTGTTTCTGAGCCTCTGCCCACTGATTTGGGGGCAGGTCTGGCCACCCGTTTGGAGTTGGCAGCGTGTGGAAATGAAATCTGTATCCCTGGGACACTATTTAAAACCCATTTGTCCTGGGTTATAAGTTGCCAGTTTCTTGAATGAAGAGCCAGTTTTCCCCCCAAAGGGGAGGCTAAGAGGTAAGTGCTTGGTAATTTCAAAGGGAAGTCATTGAGACTGTTTACCATAGGGTGGTGCCTTGTTGTTTCCAGATTTGGAAGTGGAAGCACCCCATTGCTTAGTTCTGTACGTCCCTTGGGACTGAAACCTGGTGGTTTTAGAATGTCTGGGTTTGGCCGTAGTGGCTCTGGAAGGAACTGGAAAGGACCAGTTCTTAGTAGGCCAATGCCTACTAAATCTAGGAGGTTGCACTTGTAAGAAATCTTTCACAGTTTACATAGATTTAGCTTCATCTTCCATCTTTTTTAGAACTTCTTCAGACTTATTGCCAAATGAGCTGTAAAGGAGCATCCAAACGTTTTGCTTTAACATGATCAGGCAGAGATTGCTCCTTAAGCCAAGCATGCCTTCTACGCACAGACCCAGTAACAGTAGCCCTACAAGAAGCCTCTAAGGAATCAAAACCACATTGCAAAGTATGTTTGCCAATTTGTTCAGCTGAATGCAATAAATCCTGCAAGTCTTGATTTCTGACTGTGTGGAGAATAAACAATTTTCTGTTTAAGCAGTCCCATGAAATGCTGTTGATATTTTAGCATATGAAATTGACAGTTTAAAGCCCTGATTGCTAAGGTTGCAGAAGTATAAACCTTTTTACCCCATCTATCCAGCGGCCTGGAGTCTCTATCAGATGGGGGAGGATTTTTAGCAGTAGAAGCCTTAATGCCCTTGGGCCCCTGAGAAATGGTTTCAGGGTCCACAACAGGATTTTTGAAAAGGAATTTGTGGGACTCAGGAACCCTGTAGTACCGGTCTGGTTTGCTAGGGGCTGGAGGAAAGGAATCAGGGGCCATACTGGATTCCAAAAACACAACAATATCTAGTACAGGAGGTATAGCCAAAGGCCTATGCTGAGGAAGAAGGAAATCCCTAAGCCTCTTTTTGGATTCAGAGAAATCCTGACTTCCCTTAAGGTATGTAAAGTTTCCCCAAAAGAGAAATCCTCAGGTGGAGAAACAGAGGGAATGGAATCCTCTGCATCAGAGTCCTCATAAGTAGGTATGGACAAATCCAGATCATTAGAAGAGTCAGAAGAAACAGAGTCCTGTTCAGAAGATTCACAGTCAAATCCAATCCGAGGCCTCTTGGGGTGGGGGTGGGGGGGGGTGACTACCCCTGATTAGAGAAATTAAATCTTCAGCCATTTTGATCATCTGTTTTTTATGCATAGGGGCTTGAACATGTGGCCTGGGCATCGTTTTCTTAGACACAGATCGAGATTTAGGCCTTAGCACTGAAGTTGGGAGTAAATTTAATATGCAAGTCTGTAGGCCTGAATACACTCTCGGAAGCCGGTGTCTGCTCAGCGGCTCCGGACCCATCCAAGGTAGAGACATCCGCGGGTTCCATATGTGAAGCATCTCGCAGCATACCGGACTCTGAATGGGTCTCAGTAGAGGCCTGCAAATCAGAAGTAGCGGGTATCAGGTGCTGCGAAAGCGCCTCACGGAGTACCGGCGAACTGACGAATGGCTTAGGAGAAGCGTTGCCGGCAGTTTTGGACCTCAACGGCCTGTCTTTTTCTTTGCGTTTTTTCGGTATTCCGGTAGTCGGTTGGCTAACCAATGTCATTTCTGGATAATGAAACAGAAATATTTTGAAGCAAAAATGTACCGACGGATAGTGAGCTGATTAAATGAAGCACAAAACCGACAGCAAGGTACGTCGTAGTCAGGGCCTAGGCAAGGTATACAGTACAAATAAAAATCCTTATGAGGTATTTGCTTCCCACAAGTAATACAATTATGAACTTTTACTGACATCGGTAAGGAGCAGGAAAAAGTTTCCCCAACGGGGTACTTAGCTTTAAGTTGAAGACTTCGGTTCTGAAACTCGAAAACAAATATTTCAGGAGTCGGCCGACCAGCACTTGCGAACTGCTTCTGCTTTGGGCACCATGTGGCAAGAAAGACTGATGTAATGGCGTTGGCTGCATGTTTTATACCCGACGGCCTGACGTCATGGAAGAAGGGACAGCCACCGACGCAGGACCCCCGACTGAGGGCAACCTGTCAGCAGATTACCAAATATAATGACTGCAACAGTGAAACATGATTAACATCCACAACCTGTTCCCAAGCCCAAGATTCAGGACAAATAAAATATAATTCAGTGAGCATGACCCAAATAAGAACACCTGCATCTCAAAGGACACAAACACTGTACAAACTTTTGACTGTATAATTTGTCATTGCCTTGATGAATTAACATTTTTATTTTGTGCAGCTTTTCTCACCAAGCCTCCACTCAAAATAGGCACTGGCTTAGTTGGAGTACACTGGTAAACAAATGGAAATAATCTGAAAGAATAAAAATTAACAGGACTTCAGACTGTAGCACCTTGCATAACATCTCAAACAGAGGTGATATAGCAATAAAGGTTGATGGGTAAAGGAAAAGGTACATTAAATAAACCCTTATTTGCAAAAAGGGTGGTAGATATGTGAAATAAACTTGCATAACAGCAGACAACCTTGCTTAACAATGCAAAGGTTGAATGTAGTGGAATCCTTTTAACAGGGAGAATATTAACCCAGAAATTTATCAATGGCCATTGCTTTTGCACTGCATGGGGCATTCTCTGTAGGTCTCAATCAGTCTGTTAAAATTATCTAGATTTCCATGTCTCTTCTTTGTATCAGAATACCTCAGTGAGCAACTTAAAAAATCATTCTGTTAACCAGAATCATTACAAACAGCCACATAATCAAAATAATGCATCGCTTTGTGAATCTGATATTGCAGTTACATAAGTCTTTTTAGTATTCTTAAGGAAACTTCTGGGCCGGTGACAAACTCTTAAGATAAAATCATTCACCTTCAAAAATCCCACTCCCCCATACCAGCACCACTAACACTAACACCCCCCCCCCCCCACACACACACACACACACACACACACACACACACACACACACAATTGGGTCCTTTGTCTCATGAAGATATGTTTTTATTTTAAAAGAGAAAGAAAAAAGAAAAAAAGGCTTAGCATAAGCAGCCAAGGTTATGAGCTACCCCTACGCTTCAACCTGCATAAGTATGTTTGACTCCAGAGTTTCGGGTCGCATACTGTGCAACTTGCAGCAAGTCAATTAACAGTAAATTCCTAAGAAGACACTCATGCCCAAGGGTTTACCCTTTAACACAAATTAAAAGGAAAAAGCCGTAACACATTCAAGTTGTATATTATTGCAAAATATTTTCAAATATGTAAATTGTTGCCATCCTTTAAGTTCAGAAATATCAAGCTATATATATATATATATATATATATATATATATATATATATATATATATATATATATATACATAAATATATATATATATATATATATATATATATATATATGTATACACACACACACACACACACACACACATACACACACACCATACATGTGCATGCATATATAAAGCCCTGACTGCAAACCAGGTTAAATCAGTGGCTTGGCTACTCAATGGTGCACTGGAGTGGGTAAGCATGCCTATTTTTTTTTTTTGGGGGGGGGGGGTACAGGATGGTCTTATGTTGCCGCTCCCAGACATGATCCCTACTGAAGTACAGGGATCTAGTAGACAGGCAGAAGGTGGTGCACAAAAAGTATCAGTGTGGCTACACCACGCCAGTGATGGTAGCCCATGACAACAATACTTGGTTCAGGGTATGCATGTGTTAGATGGATATTAAATAGTCCTTAAAGTAATATAGGTGCCCACATCACCCTCCTCCCCTCTCCCAGATAAAAGAACTACCCAAAGCCCCGGACCCACATCCTGTTTCACTCCAAAGTGGGAATTAGGTATTTCTATACACTTAACCCTACTCTCAATGACTAATGTTCTCCATCTACTCCACTGCACGACCTACAATGTCTCTCAGTTATGCATACATTCTACTACACATGCACAATGGAGGTTACTATCAGAACACAAATCCCAAATCTTGTGCCATACACTGAATGTCTACTCACACCAGCTGCCAGTACTATTGCAGCAATCTGCCCATCCACTCCTCAGAGGATGGGCAATCCAGTGATAGCCACTCATTCCTACCATCTCAGAACCTGCCCAAACTTGAACTTAGGTTACATGAGTGTTAGGCAGGGCTTTATCCCTCTAGACCACACAAGCAAACTTGTAGTCAGCTACAACCCAGATGAACAGAATGTAATTAGTGGCTTGGGAGTCGAGTTAGCATCGGGGAAAAGGAATTATGAGGCTTTGCCTGCTCGCCTCTCTTCTGGGACCTGCTCGCCTCTCTTCTGGGACAGGGAGAAGAAATGTATTCGCTGAAGCAGGCCCCTCTGGTGGTCAATGTGGAGTGCAGGGCACAGAAGGGCAGCTGGACTAGGCATGGTGGTGACACCAGAGAGACTGCTGCTTGAGGAAACCCTCCTAGTTCATCTTTAATTGCATTCAGTGACCTGTAAAAATGACTGCAGGCATGTAGTCTGCACAGCCTCCACTACTATCAAGCCAGAATTTCTGCAAAAAGCAGCTATGTTGGCTCTCTGGCCCTCTCAACATCCATATAACTCTCGTTGCCAGCTATAAGGTGGATGTGTTGGGATCCTAGATGAGGGAGAGGTTAATCTGGTTAGGTGGCAGGAATGCATGGACAGAGATGGTAGAGCTCATGGAGGACACAGTGTTGCCACATAAAAAGACCAAAAAAAAAAAAAGTACATACCTAAGCTTATTCATGAGTATTATTCACACAATTCTTAACACTATGCATTATTTTGAATGTGTATATTGAGAACAGCAGCTGAAAAATATGGATGATGTGTCAACAATTTAATGACATTCAGATAACTTAAGTAAACAATAACTACTTGGGGTAGTGAGACAACATCCAGCACTTCACCTAGTTCTGCTGACTGATTATTCCCCCTACCCTATCACCTTGCCTTATCAAGAGGTAGACAATAAAATGTCTACAATGTTACCAGTTAAAAACTGTACTTACCAGTTTCTGTACCAAAAAAAAGTCTTTTTTGTAGACAGTGATGCCTTTATTAAAAAGACGTTTCTCTTGCGCTGTCCATCTGTCAGACCCTATAAGCAATCCAAGGAAATATACTTAAGAGACACATTTGGTAAATTCACAGAAACAACATCTTCATGACAGCACATGCTGTTCTGCAACAGCCATTCAGCCATGCTGCACACAGGACAGCTGAAGCCTGGATGTAAACAGGCGTACAACAAATAAATCACAGTGTACAATTTAATTTTAAAAGAGGGTAATAACTCCATCCAGTACAAAGACAAATAAATATGACAAATGCTGCATGTATGCTACATTACTACCTGTCAAAACACTTCCACTACTAACACAGGCTGTGTGTTGCATTCTTTAATTCCATATTCAGGATACAGATCACAGCAAAAAAGCGCAGTTATAATAATGTTCAGGAGGAAACAAAATCTGCAAGCTGCTGTAAAACTCCAAAAATTCTACTATCCTGTAGGTGACCACATTTTGATTAGTGCCTCAGGTGCCTGTAGGAGCTGGCGGGGGTGGTGTGAGAATGACCTTCTGTTTCATGCATCTGGGGGCAGGGGGGGGGGTCTAGTTCGTCATACAGGTGACACCTACGCAGGTATACCAGGTGTTCAGCTACTACAGGTCTGAGCTGGCTGAGTCCACTTTACCAAAGTGCATTCACACTATGTAGAGGAGGGAGAAGTGGCATGCAAAGGCAAGCTTCCCATTAGAAAGCAACAACTATGGGCTCAAAGGGCATGCCAAGCAGGGAAAGGGGTGGAGGTAGGCTAGCCCCCCTCCAAGCCATCAAGGTGGTTTGCTCCCTAGAACTCAACTCTCAGCTGGAAAAAGACAGCTATTAGGTTCATAAGACAATATCCAGTCTAACATGACTTGAAAATATAGTCCTAAAACTAACCTCTGGTGGAGTGAACATGTGATTAGGAACCCCATCCCTAAAACACAGATCATCTATATGTAAAGATCGTTACAGATATATTATAGGTTCATAGGTAGGTACTAGGCTATCAGCCTAAGTAAGCCTAGCCAACAAGGTTCTCTGGCTTATGCCACCCAAGAAAGTTATTTTCCTGTGCCCCTGTCGAGCAGACCCACAGAAGTGATCCCCGGGGTGTATTTCCCATTTCCCATCCACTCAAGACTTTTTGTTGAAGAGTGCTAATGAGGAACTTTGCTTGACATACATGGGTAGCTTGTACCAGAGTATGGGAAGTATCTGGGACAGGACTCTATCCCTCCAGCATGTCCTGTTTATTGTGGTGACAAGGTTTAGGTCCCTTGAGCATGTAGCTCAGAGGGATTGGGATTTCTTTAGGTGTAGCATGTCCAACAGCACTGAGTTTGACATAGCTTTATAGGTTAGGCAGAGATCACCTCGGAGTAGGTGATATGCTGCAAAGTAAAGTTGGAGTTTTTTGAGACAGTCAGTGTAGGGCATCTGTTTGAGGCCAGTAATCCTCTTTGTGAGGTACTTCTGTGGCCTTTCCATATGCTGCAGATGTCTTGTGATGTACATTCCAAAATGGGCGTTGTATTCTATAATGGATCTAATGAGTGTCGAGTAGAGGGGAACAATTACCTTTTTTCCTGGATAAGAACCCTTTTGTGATGAGGTGTACCACACAGAGGGATTTCCTGACTACTGTGGCAATGTGATTATCAAAGGAGAGACTACTGTCCGCCTGGGTCTCAAGGTCTCTTATCACGCATTCTGCATTAAGTGGACTGCCACCTATGTGGTAGTTCATGGGTACAGAGTTTTTACCAAAAGGAATGACAATGCATTTTTTGGCATTGAGCTTGAGGCCATGGCTCTGACACCAGGCACAGTCTCAGTGAGGCCATTCTGTAGGATGTCCACATCATCTGGGGACTTTACTATGGCTCCTAGTTTGTAGTCATCTGCGAACTTTGAACCAAAGGCCTTCTGTGTTAGCCTGTACTTCAGAGAAGTAGATACCAGACAGGAGAAGTCCCAGGACTGAATCCTGTGGCACTTCACTTGTCACTGGTTTGAAGTCAGATTTGAAGTATGCAGCTTTTACAGTGTGGGTTCTGTCAGTGGGCAACCCATCTTGTGACGTAGGGATTTATACCTGGTTTAGTGCATTTAGCTACAATTCCAGAATGGGGGATGGTGTCGAAAGCCTGGGCGAGGTCAAGATAGGCTGTGTGAACCACCTTTCCCTCGTCTACGACTTTGGTGACTGCCTCAAAGTCGTCAATCAGGTTCAGGAGGCATGATATGCCTTTCACAAACCCGAACTGGGTGGGGTCCAGAGTTTGGAGGTTACGAATGTCTTTGTTTATGAGTTCTTTGATGATACGTTCCATGGCTTTACAGACCAAGCTCATAAGACTAATAGGGTGATAGTTCCAGGGATCAGTGAAGTGATTATGAAGTGTCTTCCAATATTACAGAGCAACCACCACCTCCTTATAAATCAGGACAAGCTAGCCATTAATTGCCTTCAAAAATAAATTACACTACATATATGAGAAGTATTAAATGTTCACATGGGATTAAGGCAATCAACCTAAAGACCAGGAGGCTGTATACTTGAAAAACAAACCTTTGAGCCTATAAAAAAATAACTAAATGGGGTGGCAGTGGGGATCTATCTGTCCAAAAACCTTTTCCAATTAGGAGAGCAAGCTTGCTTGGTGGAAGGCTTCAGGTAGCCTCAATACCTATCATCCTATACAGTTGATAAGACAGGATCAAGAGAAATGGCAGGGCCTGTCCTAGAAGCCAGGACATGATCCAACTATGGGACATACCTTTCACTAGGACTATGAGAGCCTCCTTTGCTACCATGGACCTGCCAAACTGAAAATATACCTATCTCTGTCAATAGGGGCACCAATTATAATTTTTTTCCCCTGATCATCATGTGAATCATGCTATCACATGGAAATGGGGTGAAAGGTGTACAATAATCTCCTTTGCCATGAGATGGAGAATACCCCTTGCCCTGCTGCAGGAAGGATTTTTTTCCTGGGGAGGGGGGGTAACAAACTACATTCTCTAGAGTAGCAAACAGGTGAAGCTGTACAAAAGCCCTCTTCAGAAACAGCCTATTCATGCACAGCTACTGAATCTGTATATCCTAATAGTGCAGGAGCAGGAGCTCATGTACCTACATTTCCTTGCATCTAGCATGGGAAACAATAAGAGTGAGGACTTTCACCTTTGGGTCCACAGCCATATTGTCACCACCTGCCTACACAGGGAGTTTTGACTAAGTACCCCTTCTTTGTTTAAATACCACATCACAAACTGTCAGAACAAATAAACAAAGAAGGACTTGGAAACTACCTTTCCTTCAAATCCCTTCAGGGCTAGGAGGAATGCATGTAGCACGAAATGAGTGATGTGAAGCCATGCATCTGTTGTGGAGAACCTCCTTTGAATAGCCACATTCTTAGGTATGGGAAAGGTACCCATGAGGACCATAGCAGTCATTATACCCAAGAGGCACAAGAGGTACAGCCTGGACTATTCTTAGAGTCCTCACCAATCCTTCTAATCTCCCAATCTCCCAAGTCTTCCCTAAAGAAACAACCAGTACTGGACAGTCTCCAACAATGAAGGCAGTCCCCCAAGTTAGCATACAAGAGATATTTGTCAAGTTTAGGATCAAATACAGACTAAAACCACTGGAGCATCCACTTTAGGAATGCTTGCAGAGAGTCACTTGAGGCAAGCATAAGCCAACATCCAAAACAATGGAAACATATGGAGGGCCTTCTGGAAGATTTTGGCCACTACGGCCAACATCTTGCTGACTGCTCTGGGTGCAAAGCCAAGTCCAAATGGCAGCAACTTACACTTGCATGATGCCCACCTAGAGCAAGTCAAAGAAATTTATTGGGACCACAGACACTGATGTGCTAATAAGCATTAATCACTTCCAGCAACACTACCCAAGACCCCTGAATTAGGCCACAATCAACATGAAAGTTACCATCAAGAATATGACAAACCAGATACGATTACCGAGGACATCAAAAAGTACATAACCAACGGATCAGCTCCCCCTTCCCTAACACTCGGTGTTTCACTGGTTCTCATCTTTTCCATTACTTCCCTCCTTCCTTGCCCTCTTCATATCCCTTTCTTAATTAGCAGCTGTTTATTTCTCTCCATTCCTCATTACATATAAAGCTTTTATCACCTTTCATGACCTTCTGCCCTTCATTTTGCTGTTTTTCTTATTACTTTCCTTTTCATCTTACTTTTCTACCAACCCCATTCTTTTAAAATTTGCAGGTCTACACTCTGTTTGCCCCCCCTCAATCCTCACCTTTACTCCTTGACCTCTCTCCCTTTCTGTGGTTTCCATTCCATCTGCTTATTTGTTCTTTTCCCCAGTCCCTACTTTATCCTTATTCTAGGTAATTAAATTTTCAAAACTTAAGTATTATGTACTTTTGCAGAGCTTGTCAACTTAAGTGAGTTACTGTTCTTCATTTCTGTAAACAATTTCTGTGACACACATATTCGCCTTATGAGATGCATGCTCAGTCAAGGCAATTAAAGAGTGTCAGAGTATATTAGTCTTAATTTTGTTACTGTGTTATTTACACATACACATCACAGTATAATTTTTATGTATGTAACTGTTCTCCCTTGAGTCTCCACTGGCTCTCCCAGTCAACATAACTATCAACACCCACCCACCACTTAAGTCCAAGATAGCCAGGTGGAAATGCTGAAAGTGATGACACTGCTGAGGTGTCATAGTTAACATCTTTTTTCAATGCTGCAAGGATGGGTAAGAGAGTATTTCTGTACTGGAAACCTGGACAGTGGTCTTCATTTTCAAAAGCAATGACAAGAATGTGTGTTCCCACAGAACTATCATACTCCTTGGTGTCCCTGGGAAAGCATATGCTCGAATGAACAAAAACAAACATTTTAAAAGAGCACTGGGATCCTATCCTACATGTAGGACAGTGTATCAGTTCTACCCTTGCATGGATACTGGAGTCATTACAAGAGAATGGCAGTATCATCTTCCATGCGTTTTGTACAATTGAAGAAGGCATGCAACCATAAAACCTGAAACGTTTTGTAGGACATACTACAACAGTACTGGGTCAGAGGTTTACAGCTGCATGTTATTCACTCCCTGTCTCTGAAGAGTGAAAGTTGTGTCTGCATTCTCAGTATTAAGTTTAATATTTACAAAGGATTCTGACAAGAGTATGTCTCAGCTACCATCCCATTTATGATTTCAGGAACAGGATTTGAATGTGCCTCAAGGGTATGCACCTCTGTCCTCTCCCCCAAGATGTCATAAAATACCCAAACAGTTATTCGAGTTCAGGTCACCTGGGTTGTAGTAAGGGCTTTATCCCTCTACTTCACAGCTGCAGGTTTGAAGACATGAGAGTTGCATCTCTGCGGCTTACTGATTATGTTGTCATCCTAACCACCACACTGACTCATGTCAAATATGCACTAGAGTGATTCACTCCTGCAGGTAAAGTGAATGGGTTGAAAACCAGTACATCCAAATCAGAGATTATGGTTCTCTCCTGGAAGAGTGGTCTGCTCTCTGCAAATAAGCAAGGAGCAGCAACATATGGTACAGAAGACTTGAGAGTATCTTGGGACTTTTTTACAAGTCAAGTCAAGTCAAGTCAGGACAGTGACCAGCAGATGGGTGCAGTGATGACAGTAATGTAGACATTGTACCACAGTATGTCAGGGGGACGCGCTCAATTTACTGATTAGTCTATGACCCATTGTTACCTATGCTTATGACCTCCTTGTAGTAATCTAATGATGAAAATGTGCATACATGCAGCAGAAATGTAGTTCTTAACAGGACAGCTGGGCTCACTCTCCATGACACGGTGAGAAGTTAAACAATCTAAGGTAACCTCACACTATAGCCACCGATCAACTGTGTTAGCAAGAGTCAGTTGAAGTGTTTTGGGCAAGTTGTGAGGACAGTCCCCTAAATGGCTCTCCAGGCATGGCCTACTAGAAAAAAAAAACATGGTAAATGCAGCACAGGCTGAAGGAAACATCTCTCCACCTACCTAGATTAGCTTCCGAAGGTCCCAGAGGATAAGTCAGACACTACTGCTGGGGAACAGGAAGTCTAGCCTTCAGATTGCAAGTAATGTAACCCACACCAGGCCAAGTGGTGCAGAAATGGATGAGGACTATGACAATGATGAACCACCTCAAAATTCTAGAGCTCAAAATCAAACTCTCATGATCTCCTCAGAAAAGGTGACACAGCAAGCTCCCCCCACTTTCTCCACTACATAAATTGTGTCTAGCTACACCAAAAGCAGCTCAAGGACACAAGTCTGCAAGGTCTCTCAAACACACCATTTTCATAAAATTAGTTGCAAATATACTGACGAAGGATTACACTCAATACAAGCAGAACATCTTCAGATATTAAAATATAATGGAATAAATATGGCAAAAAGCAGCGGAAACACTTTTACAATGAAAACCAATGTACACTCAATGCAAAACTCCATGGCAAAAAAGCTCCTTAAAAGCAGTGACAAAACTGACAAATTAAGCAAAAACCTGACAGCTCAAAAATTTGCAAGGTGATGCAGTTGAGGCAAGTGCCAAACTCTACAGAAGTTGCACTTCTAATTTGAAAATTAAAGAAAAAAAATCAAAATTCTAAAAGCGAAGTAGCATGCAAATAAGTTATTAACCTGGAGATCTGCTAAGCAATACATCAAACTATAAATAAGAACATAGTAAATGAAGGGTTACACTGCACCATGGCTTCACTGTGCTGTGGCCACAAACAAAAATTACATGACAAATGGGAGTTTATGATTTTCTATTCTGAATCAGTTTCAGGTGCCACACAAATGGCAGAATAAGACTTCTGATGCACTGCTGTACTACCACACAAGCAACTGTGGGCTAGAGGGGACTTGGCATGCGTCTCGTGTGCTACTGCCATGAAAAACAGCAGACATACTTCAGAACAAGAAAAAATGGAAACTTCACTACAACAGACACCATATACACTGCCTTAATTCAACTAAACAGTGGCCAACTCTGGTGGCATAGAAGGATAAAGCTTGAATTATGGCCCAGGTAACTACAGTTCGATTAGTGGCTCAGATGCTTGACAGAGTTGGCAGTGAGGATGGGTGTGCCCATCCTAGGGGAAGGGGGTGGGCAAAGCCATTTTTTGCAGGTTGCAGCAGTCCTTTGGTGGAAACAGGTGGGACAGCAACCTGGGAGCATGCATGTGGCATATCAAACCACTGATTGGCAACAGTCTTCATTGGGCAAGTGCATGGAAGACGGCCCTGCAGCTTCTACAACATGATTCAAGTTGTGTGACACCTCCCCCCGACACACGAGATGTATTAGGTCACAAAATAATGGTCCTCACTGACAGCATGAATGTGAGCACACAAGTAACATTCATGGCTGTCTAAAGGACAATACAGCTGTCACCCCCAAACATCTCTGAAAAATGAGCCTGAAGCTACCTCGGGAGGCCTGATGGACAGCGGATACAGACTAAATGTACAAGTAATAAAAAAAAAAAAAAAACAATGCCTATACATTTGGTCTTCATTTAAAAGGCATTTCACTACCTATGTTTATATAAAACATATCTGCAGAAGCCAATCAGAGTTTGCCTCAGCTATGTGTTGGGTCAAGCATGGTGCAGCCTCACAGTATGAAAGAAGAAATTTACATCCAAACCAGTACAATTAAGCAACATGCAGCAATGTCTTGACACAATGATAGAAGCATTTGTTTCTTTTAATGTAAATACTTTTCTACAAGCCTTATTACTTGTGTGTGAGTTCTGCTTACAACACTTTAATAGTTTTTAACTGCCACTGTGCTTAAGCAAGCTGTTTCTTGTCCCCCATTAGCTGAAATAAAACAGTGAAGTGTTATACCTGTGTAGTGGTAAGTAGCCAGCGGATGGTTCTTTGGTCGGAGAAGCTCGCCCTTCAGAAGTATCTTCAATGCATCCTAAGAAATGGAAAGGAAGAAAAAGGGGGAGGGGTTAACTCTCTCTGCACTGTGGCCCAACTACTGAATACGAATGCAAAAATGGTACGGAGCAAAAATCACATCTCTATCTTCTAAGGGAAACAGCCGTTCTAGCAGTGCAGCAGCAGCACACCTAGTGATCGTACTTTTCATTGTTTTCTTTGGTACAGTAAATGTGAATGACCACTGCGCTGTGGACATTATGGCTTTAAGTAGATACACGTATTCTGAACAACTGGGAAGATAATATATTCAGTCACATCATCACAGAAAGCTATACAACACCGAAACCTTTCCATATTTATTTAAAATGTTAATTTTTATGGGTAGTACATACTACATTTTTCTGCAATGCAAAACTAACTTAGCAATAATAAATAAATGATGACAAACCACTGGCAGACTGGATTTTATCCTCAATAATTTAAACATAAGTTCATCTTGCTAATCCATTTATTCATTGATTCATTTTCTGATATCCATTTTATTCAGTTCAAGGCCACAGGGAGTAAGAGAATAGTCTGACAATCAGTAAAAATAAGGCACTGAAACTAATCCTGGAATTGACGCCAGTCTTTCACAAGGCACACACTTGAAAGGCGTGCTTTTGGGCAATCTAGAAGACTGAGAATTCATCTACTGCATGTCTAAATGAAGTACCTAGTGAAAACCACATGGCCACGGGAAGACATGCAGATTCTGCAAAGACAGCATCCCAGCAAAGAACCGAACTAGAGAACTAAGTGATAACTGATGGTCCAGAAAACAATTTATCTGGAAAACTCACATCGACTAACAGCAAAAGGACATTCTTTAAACATCTTTATTAAATCACATCTTAGACAATGAGAGATACACATACATTAACAGAAAAGAAAACAAACCATAGTAACATTTTATTTTCATGTAGTAAAGGTATATATTTTTATCCAATGATTATCACGCACTTCAACACTACTTAAACTTCATTCCTCCACCTGAATATTACTCTGCATTTAGTGTTCTGAGAAATTCTATTTCTATGCAATTTGCACCTTCCCTTTTAAAAGGTTCCACTTCCACTTTTCTCTCCTACATAATATTCACTATTTCAATCACAGCTGGTTTAGCCTTTGCCTTTCATTTTCTAATAATGGCTTACTTGATGGTGAATATCATTGAACTTAAGATCTTACTACGTTTCAGTAACTCAGATCCTAGATCTCAGCTCAAAAGCATCATATCCTTAATTACTGTCCTTACTATGCATCAGCTCAAAAGAATCGCATCTTTATTTACTACCCATTTGCTCCTCCAACATTTCTGACAAAGTATGGAATTTAATGCCAATTTGTTACATTCATAAAAACATGTTCTCAAACCCCCCCCCCCCCTTCTCATCACACCACAAGTACTTGCTATCTACCTAACAAACAATTCTCCGAAGTCTGCTTGGGGCATAAAAATACTTGTGCAAAAGCTAGACTTTGTTGTATACTTTGGAGCCATACAGATATCCTCCCACTATTCCTTTGTAAATTACTTTTCCAATATGTCCTCCCAGTCTTTTCTAACCTTATGCAATATTTTATATGCCCGGTTAATTATCTGTTTTTTTAACAGCATTTTGTGTTTTAGACTCACCTAAAAACTCTTATTAGAGCTGGTCTTTCACTTAGCACTCTTATCCTTTTCTCTTTGCTTTCTGTGTCTATACTCGGTTATAAATCACTGAGAGGGGAAGGTAATCTCTAACCTGCAGTCCAGACTTCTGTTTGACTTCATCCCATTCTGTTACCTTTCACTCTCTCATCAATTGTTTCTAATATCTTCATTCCTTTCCCGATCTTCTCCAGAAAATTGCCTATTTTCTATACTCACTACTTGCAGTCATTTCTATTAGCAAAATCTCCTGTCTCCATTCTCATGTTGGCTTGGTTCTTAGAATAATTTCTGCTACTTTATGAATATAATATTCTGTATGGTTGTTATTCTCCTTAAGGACCTGCATCCAAAATCCTTTTGTCTCCTCGTTTCTCGACCTTCTCCACCCTGTTTCATCACCATTCATTTTTAACATGCATTCATTTTTTTACATCCATCTGTTTATTTACTACAGGTTTTGAAAGTGTGTTTTTAGATATTTAAAAGTGTTTTAAACAGGGAAAAGTTGTATTTATTATGCCTGTTTTAAGGTATGTTTCGGAAAGGGTATAAATGGGGAGGGATTTGGACTGTCAGCATTTTTCTGATGAAGTTGGAGACGAAAACGAACTGGTAGTAGTTTCAGTGTTATTGTGTGCTGTGTTGTGCTTTGCTTGCTGTGGAACACATTAAATGTTTAAGGTGGTTATGGCTTGCTGGTGCTTTTTTCCTGTTTACTGTTCCATCACCATCCCTTTCTCCACTTTGATTTAGAACCTTCTGCTTGTGTTATGTATGAGCCTTAACCAAGTAGCTCATACATATAACACAAGCAGAATATATGTGCCTTAACAGCATAG
This sequence comes from Protopterus annectens, assembly GCF_019279795.1. Taxonomy (NCBI): domain Eukaryota; kingdom Metazoa; phylum Chordata; order Ceratodontiformes; family Protopteridae; genus Protopterus; species Protopterus annectens. Next base: position 327,570,189 of record NC_056737.1, read on the forward strand.
TTCGAAAGTATCCTATCAAATCAGATAATTCTAAACCACCTTTTTCTATAAGCAGAATCAACTTATCCCATTTAACTCTTGGCCTCCAAAAAAAATCCTTCAACTCTATTAAATTATAATCCACAACTTTTCCTTAAGTCGATAAAATATAAAGGGGCTCAACATTTTCACTGCTTGAAACCTACTATCCATATTCATAATCAAGAGCTTCCAGCTTCCCAATTTTTTGCATTATCTTTTGACTGGCCTCCTCCTGCATATAGTTAGCTGTCAAAAAAGAATCCCTTTTAATCCATACAACTAAATACCTCATTTTATGTGCTCATAAATATGGGTATTGCTGACCCAACTCATGTGAGTAGTTTGCCACTACAGCCTTTGGTTTACCTTCTTTAACTGTATATTCTGAAAAGAAATTAAGCTGTCCCAAAATGTTCCACAACGCAGAAATGTCCTTTTATGGATCAATCAAGTACAAAATATCATCTGTAAATAAAGCTAACTTTTCTCAATTACCATACAATTTATATCCTTGAATTTGAGAGTCCTTATTTTCTTTGCCAATTGTTCTAAATAAAAGGCAAACAAAGGGGAAAGAGGTCAATCCTGCCGTTTCCTCTGTTCAAATATAGCTCGTCAAAAAAGACCCCTCCAAGCTTAATTCTTAACCAGACTCTTCATTTACCCTCAAATTAACTCTATTATTCTATCAGGGAATTTAAATGCTGTCAAATTGTTCTTTCACAGCTTCTCTATCAAATACTTTCTCTGCGTTAACACTCACCAACAAAAGCAGTATTTTCTTATATTTTCCTTCCCTGTGGATCACCACTGTTCTATTAAAGTTGTCAAACGTTTGCCACTCCTCCACAAAACCATACTGATCCATATCTATCAATTTTGTCAACGCTTTTGACATTCTCTTACTTACTATGGACATAAACAACATAACTGTGGTTTAAAATTGAAATGGGTCAATATGAATTTGGTTTAAAGAGTCTTTATCCTCTTAGGCAATATAGAAACCCCAACTTTCTTCCAAGATGCCGGTATTCTAATATTGTTAAACAAAACCTACCAGATTCTTTTTTTTATCATATTCTTCCCTCCCAACTTCCAAAACTACAACGGAATACTATATTGTTCTATGTGTTCCTGGAGACTTCCCTGTTGGACTGACAATACATCACCATTTTTACCTCCTCTCTTCCTATCTGAAGTATTAATTGCCGAGCCTCATCTTCCTCTAACCATGGAATAATTAAAAGGTCTTTCATGGATCCTATAGGATCTCTGGTTATGTTTCTTGTCAGAGACTCCCCAAAACTGGCGACAACCCTTTCTACTTTTTTGTCTACACTGCTGTGCTGAAAGGTTTTCTGCTCTGAAGTTACCAGAAATAGTTGCTTAACAGAAATCATTATAGACACTGCCATATTTTCTCTTTAGCATTCTGCAGTTACTCCTCCTCTTGTTCTGTGTACTTCAACTTAATGTGAAATCATTTAACCTGATGTCAAACCCTCTCAATTCCTATTATTTCTTTCCTATATCTCCTTCTTTATTACATCTAGCATGTTTTTAAATTCTGTTTTGATTTTATCCCTTCTGAAGAAAGTCTGGTCTTCCCCTAATAACTTTAGAATCATTTCCCTTATCCATTCCTTAACTGCTGTCTTTTTAATAGGTAGATAAAGTGCCAGTGTTTGATTTTACTTCACTATCCAGCATATTTTTAAGCAATGGAAATACTTTACTACTTCCAGATTTTCATTCTTACATAATGTGCAATCCCAGTGCATGGCACGCTTGTTACTTCAGCACTAATCGCTGCTGCAACCATTTTATAAAATATTATTAAACAACCCTCATGTCAGGCAATACCTGCTTGATACAACGGTCAAAATTTGCCACTGAAGAATGTAAATTTAAATAGCACAGTCAATGGTTCTACTTGGGCTTGTTCCTTGAACAAAAAAAAACACAGATTAACCATCTGCAACAAAATGCGAGTGTGTACGGTTTTATTTTCATTATACTACAAACCACATTAAGTGGACTCGTAACTTAACACCTTGTACTGCAGTCTGCTTTATTAAACAGATAAAGATGCAAGATAATGATACGTTTTAAGTTTTTTATTGCATGATACAAAAAGTACAGTTGTGTACACTTACCATAAATGTAGATGTTCGAGTGTATTCACTGTTGCAGTCATTACATTTGGGTTATCTGCTTGCAGGTAGCCCTCCGTCAGCCTGATTAATAAAGTCTTGGGTTCTGCGTCAGTTGCTGTCCCTTCTTCCAGGATGTCAGGTCATCAGGGTTATAACACATGCAGCCAATGCCATTACATCAGTTTTTCTTGCCCCAGATGTCAGGTGCCCCCCTAATGGGAAGCAATTAAACATAAAAGCACAAATATATACCTCCAACAAAAAAGCAAATACACCAAAAAGGCTTTTAAGCATAGTAAAGGAAAGTAGAGGTATAGCCAACAGAAGTTAGGGGGGCTGGAGGGAGGGTAACCAGGACTGCAACAGTGAATACACTAGAACATCTACATTTATGGTAAGTGTACACAACTGTACTATGTTCTTCGTGTTTCACTGTTGCAGTCATTACATTTGGGTAGATTCCCAAAGCTATGGATGGGAGGAGGAATTTAGATAGCATTAGGGCCAGCTAGAAGGCCCTGCAAGACTGCAGTGGCAAAGCTAGCTCTGGACTTAGAGAAAATTGGCAAATGATAATGCTTGGTGAAAGTATGTACAGAACTCCAGGTAGCAGCTTCTAGGATGTCCCTGGTAGGGATGCCTCTGAGAAAGGCTGTAGAGGTAGATGCAGCCCTGGTGGAGTGAGGTCTGATCCCCTGGGGGATAGGTTTTCCATGGTGCTTATAGCAGAAATTAATGCAATGGCTTATCCATTTAGAAATGGTTTGCTTTGAAATAGTCTTCCCCTCTGCCCCTGCAGCAAATGCCACCAGCAGTTGTTCAGATTTCCTTTGAGGTTTAGTCCTATCCAAGTAGAATCTATGTTGTCTGTGCACATCTAAGGAATGAAGTATCCATTCCCCTTTATTCTGTGGATTGGGAAAGAAGGTTGGCAAATGAATGGACTGATTAAGAGCCACACTGGATACCCCCTTGGGCATGAAGGATGGATTGGTTCTGAGGGACACCCTGTCCGCATGAAAGATGATGAAAGGCTCCACTGCCATAAGGGCCTGTAATTCAGATGCCCTTCTAGCCGAAATGATTGCTAAAAGGAAAGCTGTTTTCCAAGAAAGAAGTTTTAAGTCTGCAGTAGCAGCTGGCTTGAAAGGAGGTAGAGTGAGTTTCTCCAAGACAAAGTTAAGGTCCCAGGCTGGGTTTGGAGCTCTCCTGGGTGATCTCAAATTTTTGGCCCCTCTGAGGAACTGCTTGAGCAGTGGATGAGAGAAGAGGGGAGGTTCTGTGTTATGAGCTGAAATGGCTGAGGCATGGATTTTAATGGAGGAAAAAGACAGGCCCTTGTGAAGCATCTCAGCTATGTATTGCAAAATCTGAGGTAAATTGGGCACTGCTGTGCTCATCCCTTGAGACTGGTTTCCAGGCACAGAATCTTTTCCATTTTTCAGCAGAAGATTTTCTAGTACTAGGCCTCCTTGCCTCTAAAATATCCATCACAGGTTTGCTGAGGTATGGTAAAGGAGAGATTAAGTAATTACCAGGCTGCAAGGTTCAGTGTTAGAAGCCAAGGGTGCAGAATCTGGTTCTCCTGCTGAGACTGCAGGGAAGGAGTCTAAGGCAGGTGCCATGGAGATGACCGTGACACACTGCGCAGGAGGGGTATCAGTGTTGGCGCGGCCAGTCTGGAGCAATCAAAATCATCCTTGGTTTGTCCTGTTTGATTTTTAGTAGTACTTTGGAGAGCAGAGGCAGAGGGGGGAAGGCATAGACTGATAGGTTTTTCCAGCTGAAGGACAGACCATCCACTTTCCAGGCTTGTCTGTGGGGAGTCCTTGTGCAAAATTTTCCAATTGGTAGTTCTGGGGAGAGGCTAACAGGTCTATATCTGGGCTCCCCCATTTGCTTGTCAACATGTTGGAAAATCCTTGGCTCCAGTTTCCACTCGTGTGGGTCCATAAGGTTTCTGTTTAGTCCGTCTGCCAGTGTATTTAATTTTCCTGGCAGGAACTGAGCTTGTAGGTGCACTACCAAGGCTATGTTCCACAATGCCATGGCTAGTGTGCAGAGGGGGTAAGAATGTGTACCCCCTGCTTGTTTATGTACCACATAACAGTGGTGTTGTCCGTCTTTACCATTAGTTGTCCTGGAAGAATGTGGTCCCAGAAGGCTGTCAGAGCATTCTGTACAGCTAACATTTCTTTTTGATTAATATGCAGGTGCATTTCACTTGGGTTCCATTTGCACTGAATGCACTTCCCTGTCAAGTGAGCCCCCCATGCATAGTCTGATGCACCTGTTAGGGTTTGGGAGGCAAGGGGTGGTGTGAAAGGTAGTCCCTTGTTTTGGTGGCAGGCCTCTGCCCGCCAAAGGAACTCCAGACATAGGCAGGGTATGATAGGAATCATTGTTTCTAGATCTTGAGAATGTTGACACCATAGGCTTTTTAGATACCACTGTAGTTTCCTCATATGCAGTCTTGCATATGGAGTTAGAAGAATGCAGGAGGCCATGAATTCCAAGGCTTGCAGTATTTGTCTTGCAGACAGCAGGGTTTTTGTGGCCACTTGTTTGAAGTAGGTTGTCAAATGAATTTGCTTTTCTGGCGTGAGGTAAGCCATCTGGGAAGTTGTAGTCAAGCTTGCTCCCAGGAATATAATTTGTTGACAGGGTACAGAGTTGTGATTTCTTTTCATTTATGGTTTACGCCAGACAAGTTAGAACTCTTTTTACAAAGGCCAGATGATTCAAAAATATATCCTGGCTTTCTGCCTGAATTAGACAATCGTCCAGGTATGGGTATATTTGCCTGCAAAATGCAATAACTGGAGCTAGGCACTTTGTGAACACCCTGGGTGCAGTAGATAAACCAAAGGGCAGTGCAGAGAACTGATAGTGTGGTGTAGACTGCTTTGAAGCGTAGGTATCTTCTGCAAGATTTCCTGATTGGGATGTGCAGGTATGCTTCTTTTAAATATAGTGTTGCCAACCAGGCATCTTTGCCTAGCAAAGTAAGTAATTGAAGAGTCACCATCTTGAATTTTGGAATCTCCAAAAAGGTGCTTAGAGTAGACAGGTCCAGGATAGGACGCCATGAATTGTCTTTTCTGGGTACCATGAAAAGTCTTTAGTAGAAACATTGTCCCTTTTCCTCTTCTGGTAATGGCCAAGGTTGCAGAAGTGTAAACCTTCTTACCGCATCTATCCAGCGCCCTGGAGTCTCTATCAGAAGGGGTAGAATTTTTAGCAGTAAAAGCCTTAATGCCCTTGGGCCCTTGTGAAATAGTCTCTGGATCTGCAATATGATTTTTGAAAAGGAACTTGTGGGACTCCAGGACCCTGTAGTATCTGTCAGGTTTTCTGGGAGCAGGAGGCAGGGAATCAGAGGCCAAAATAGATTCCAAAAAAGCATCATCAAGAATGTCTAGTACAGGAGGAATAGCTAAAGGCCTATGCTGAGGTAGGAGAAGGAAATCCCTAAGCCTCTTTTTTGAATCAGAAAAATCCTGGCTTTCCTAGTGGAAATGCTCCCTTAGAGTATGTAAGGTTCCCCAAAAGAAAAACCCTCAGGAGGGGAAGCAGAGGGAATAGAGTCCTCTGCATCAGAATCTTCATAAGTAGGTAAGGGCAAATCCAGATCATCAGAAGAATCAGAAAAAACAGAATCCTGATCAGAAGATTCATAATCAACTTCAGTTCTAGGCCTCTTAGAAGGGGGGCGGGTTGGCTACCCCGGATTAGAGTTATTAGATCTTCAGCCATTATCATCATTTGTTTTTTTAGACATAGAGGCCTGAGCATGCAGCCTGGGCATCGGTTTTTTAGACATGGATCGAGATTTAGGCCTAAGTAAAGAAGGAGGCGTCGATTTAATATGCAAGTCCGTAGGCCTGAATACACCCTCAGAAGCCGGTGCCTGCACAGCGGCTCCGGACCCATCCAAGGTAGAGACATCCGTGGGTTCCATAGTTGAAGCATCTCACAGCATACCGGACTCCAAATGGGTCTCAGTAGAGGCCTGCGAATCAGAAGTAGCGGGTATCAGGGGCTGCAAAAGAGCCTCACTGAGTACTGGCAAACTGGCGACTAGCTTAGGAGAAGTGTCATCGGCAGTTTTGGACCTTGGCGGCCTGTCTTTATCTTTGCGTTTTTTCGGAATCCCGGTAGTCGGATGACTAACAGACGACATTTCTGGATAATTAAATCGAGAATCGAAATATTTAGAAGCGAAAATATATCGACAACGGATAGTGCGCTCATTAAATAAAGCACAAAACTGACAGCAAGGTACGTCCTGGTCAGGGCCTAGGCAAGGAATACAGTACGAATGAAAATCTTTATGAGGTATTTGCTTTCCAGAAGTAATGCAATTATTAACTTTTACCGACATCGGTAAGGAGCAAGAAAAAAAGTTTCCCCAATGGGGTACTTAGCTTTAGTTGAAGACTTCGGTTCTGAAATTCGAAAATGAAAATTTCAGGAGTCGGACGACCGTCACTTGCAAACTGCTTCTGCTTCGGGCACTGCACGGCAAGAAAGACTGATGTAATGGCGTCGACTGCATGTTTTATACCCCTGACGACCTGACGTCATGAAAGAAGGGACAGCAACCAACGCAGGATCCAAGACTTTGTTAAGCAGGCCGACTGAGGGCTACCTGCAAGCAGATAACCCAAATGTAATGACTGCAACAGTGAAACACGAAGAACATCGGATACTGGATGTGTGGCAAAGATTTCAGTTAAATACACATACTCCTGTGAAACATTTCTACCCATTCCAGACAAGTTATTGTACCTTTGGGAAAAATATATAAATTCTGTCTGAGTTCCTTCTATTGAATTCAAATGTTTCATATTACAAATTCCTATACAGTTCTTCAGAAATATATTCTGTTTTGTTATATTTTCACTTCTAGGTCATGCTGAGACATGTTCATTACTGCAAATCAAGTTCCAATCGACACCTAGAAATAATATTCCCCTCCAAGAGATGAGTTATCTGAAAAGTCTCTTATGCTACATATCATTTTTATGTGGAATATCAATACATTCCAGTATAATTCTCCTGCCTTGCCAATAAGCCTTTATACCCAGAAATCTATCGTCTTTTGTTCCTCTACTACCACTTTTGAAGACCCTCTAGGAATCAGCATTATTCTTCTTGTTTTCCTCTATGCCTCGGATACTCTGCTCAATGTCCATCCTGAAATCTTCTGTAAATTTCAGAAGCTCATTTCTATCTAAATGTGTTTTCTGCAACAATATTTCCACTCTACACCTATTATCTCAACCAGTTGTTGCTCCTCGTCTCCATTTGAACCCAAGTCACATTTTCAAGACTTTTTGCTTCATTGAAAATACACAAAAAATATAAATATATTTTCAGAACCCCCCCCCCATCCCCTTTTAATTTACAAGCACACAAAGAATGTACATTAAAAAAAATGTTTACTTTAGACAGGAGCAGCTTCCCCATGTTGGCAGCTATACCTACAGGTTCACTACCTATTCTGAAATTAATACTAAAGTGCAAGTTAGACCGATTGCTATTTTGAGCTCCCTTCTAGGGAGTACGGAACTTGTATGTATATTCCATTTGACAATGGACCAGAGTTTATACTTCACACTGGCACTCCATGGTCAGACTTTGCAATCTGCCAGAATGTGAAGTGAGGGATACTTCACAAATACCTTTTTTTTTTATTAGCCTAGTAATCATTGGGTACAGTAGGTTTGGATTTCCAGACAGTCAGCTTTATGGCTTTCATGTTGATCTTTAACTCGCCTAACTAGCACAATTTATTCTACCGCTAAACCTCCACAATACCCCCTGGTATAGTACCAGGGAGTGCAAGTTTACCCGCAGACGCTTTTCAGTCTTTCCATTGCCGAATTACAGATAAGCCATATTTTTTCTGAGCCAAGGACATGAAAAAAGAAACAAAATGGAAGAGCAGCTGAATGCTGGCTTACTGATACCACTATCTTTGATATCAGTCCTGCTCATGTGTCTGCTGTTAAGAATCAGACAGATTGGAAAAAGTCCACTTAAAAAAAAAAAAAAAAAAAAAAAAGTTTCACCTATGACATCTCAACATCACAAAGTGAGTGTGCTCATCTTTGAGTCTTGACTACACAGGTTTGATTAATAGTCTAAGTGGTGGCCAGGGCTGGGGAAGATTTAAACAGCTGAAGATCATCATTCTTCGCTTATAAGCTGGGTATGGGTTCTTGTTCCATTTGCTACGACCCCATGAAGGGCTTGTAGCAGGCAGGCATAAGCAGCACATAAGTTTCCATACATCATCATCACTGCACATCAGGAAACTGGGGAGGGGGAGTGGATAGGATATTAACAAATAAAACCCTACACCAAGACAGAAAAAATAAAGTGGTAAGCAGACCTCTAGCAAGAAAAATAAAAAAAAGAATATGTACATTTAATATAGGACTTGTAGTCAAGCCACCAGACTAATTAACGGTCATAGTATTCATTCATCACATTTAATTAAACTACAGTCATTCATCTCTGGTAACCCATTAAATCCAGTTAAGGGTCATTGAGGAGCTAGAATCTACCCTAGCACTCTGTGGGTGCAAGGCAAAAAAAAAAAAAGAGCCAATAGTGAACAGTGCACAAAATCGGATACACACACATACACTGGCAATCTCGATGGTTCCCAAACCACCTACAGCGTCTTTGGGATGTAGACTGACAAGACAGCACCTGGCATAAGCAGAGTCAGGCGCGGTAAGAACAGACAACATGCAAGGCATGCTGTACCTTATCCAAATGAAACATTAAAAAATGTACTATGTATCTTCTGCTCCATTTAAATGCTTAATCATGCTGTACACTTTCCCTACGGGCACAGAGATTCACAAATAACCTTTTCTGCAAACACTAATCTTCAATGGAATGGTAGAAAAGACCAAGCTTGTTCTCATTTTTTACTCACCAGGATATTCCCTTTACTTTCATGCAGACAATGAAATGCTAGCTCCTGGTTGGTGCCAGCACCAGAAACAGCACTGGAACAAGCCAAGTTCAGGATGTTTTCCACTGAAAAAAAAAATAAATTGTGTCAGACCGGACAGCATGTAATGAGTGTCCACAAACAATGCAAAATGAGAAAACACCCAATGTAGGAAATACCTGCTTTATATGTCGTCCTCCCCAACCATTATCAGTGTTACCTGCACAACACTCCACCCAGGGAATTTAAGGGAAAGTATGTTTTTTAAAAGACTATTATGTTAAGAAAAAAATAAAACATCTTTATTTTCTTAGCGGCCCTATTGTCCAATCATGCTCCTATCATACTCCTAAGCAGTTAGCACTATTTTATAGCATTTATTCCAAAATGGCTTGACAGTGACTGTGTCATACCAATAGGAATTTTTCAGCTAAAGCCACTTTTCACCGTTAGTGTTATGTCCCTACAACATTATATTTTACAATCATTTATTTTCTTTTATGCTGTCCCCTCCATTCTCAGGGGGGATATTTTGAATTTCCACTTTCTAAGAGAATTCCAGGAGATAAAGTGATAATATATTTTTTTTATGACTTTCTTTTACTTGCATTGTTTGCAACTAAATGAGTTGATTTTCTGTACAATAACAATTCCTTATCTGCAGGACCCCCCCCCCCCATCATTCTTGTCAGGGGTATCAAGTTTCCAGCCTTTCATGCTTGGGCTGCTCATTCAGCAGTGACAGACACAGGACTATAACAGGGGTGGAATGTTAACTGCTCCAGGAAACGTACTGAAACAACTGCAGTTTTCTCTTGCATTTCAATAAAATAAAATGTGATAAAAAGGAAACAAAACATTTGAATGTTTCATTAATCCAAGCTGAAACTATACAATTTGAATAAAAAAAAAAAAGCAGCATCAAAAGCCATAAAAGTGAAGGTGCTATACAATGATCAGGTCAATGATTAGCTTAAAATAATTCTAAATATCAGAAGCAAACAAAGGAATTAAAAGGCCCACATAATGTTAACTCAAGAATCAAAAAATAAGGTCATGAAGACAGGTGCTGTTTCTAGTAGTTTCCAAGTTAATCTCTGAAAACTACTGAACTTTAAAAAAAAAAAACATTTAAATATTAATACAGTCACTGTAAAATTAGAAAATGTCACATCCCTTACATGGGAGGTCCACTGGGTAGTGATACAGACCTTAAAGAGCAGTCAAAGCAGTTATTAATAACAAGGGCAGTCAATGCAGTTAAAATGTCTAATAGCAAAATTATCATAACTGATAGTTAAAACTGTATGCTGCCACATCAATTACGTTTTAAGCAAGGATTTGAGTAAGACTGCATTACATAGGGTTGCCACCTTTTCAGTGGGTCAAAGTGGGACAAGGGGTGTGGCCAATATGACACTGGCCACACCCTCTACCATGACATCACCACAGGAGCGGTGACGGAGATGCTGTTATGGGTACGACGGATGGCTGCTGGAGTGGCTAGCTGGTTGGTGGGTGTAGCAGCTGGATGGATGAATGACTGGATGGATGGATGGATGGACGGATGGATGTCTGGATGGGTGGCTGGAAGAATGGCTGGCTGGCTGCATGAAGGGATGCATGGCTGACTGGCTGGCTGCATGAATGGATGGCTGGCTGGTTGGAAGAATGGCTGGCTGACTGGCTGGATGAATGGAAGAATGGCTGACTGGTTGGCTGCATGAATGGATGGCTGACTGGTTGGCTGCATGAATGGATGGATGGCTGGCTGGTTGAATGGATGGATGGCAGGTTGAATGAATGGATGGCTGGCTCGTTAGAAAAAAAAAATCTTTTTTTTTTTTTTTTAAAGCAGCTGTAGAAGCGCTTAAAACAAAGCGTTCCTACAGCCGCGATCTTTGCAGGGCTCTTCCTGCCCCAATCCACACCCCTTTCATGAATTGCAGCCAATTGCTGCACAAATTACAGCACCTGGACCTAACAGACAGCAGCTTTGCGTGCAGGTCCGGGTTGGTGATGTAACTGAATTGCCGTGGAAATGCCGGAAGTAATTGCGGCTTTTCCACGGCAATTCAGTGCGAATGAAAAGCGGGACTTTTCAAGTCCCACTACTTTCCACAGCGGGCAACGGGATAAAGCAGCTCAACCCGTGAGTGTCCCACTGACAACGGGATGGGTGGCAAAGTACAGTTGTGTACACTTACCATAAATGTAGATGTTCGAGTGTATTCACTGCTGCGGTCATTACATTTGGGTAATCTGCTGGCAGGTTGCCCTCAGTCAGCCTGAATTCCAAAGTCTTGGGTCCTTCTTCGGTTGCTGTCTTCTCTTCCATGACGTCAGGTCGTCAGGGGTATAAAACATGCAGTCGATGCCATTTTCTTTAGTTTTTCTTGCCCCCGATGTCAGGTGCCCCCAAAAAGGTAGCAAAAAAAAAATATATATATATATATATATATATATATATATATATATATATATATATACACACACACCCACATATATACATCATCTATAAGCAAATACACCACATAGGTTGTAGAAGATAGAGAAGGAAAGATAAACTCCAGAATGGCAGGGGGATGGCGGGAGGGTAATCTGGACCGCAATAGTGAATATACTCTAACATCTACATTTATGGTAAGTGTACACAACTGTGCTATGTTCTTTGTGTTTCACTGTTGCAGTCATTACACTTGGGTAGAATCCAAAAGCTATGGTTGGGAGGCTTGAGCTAAACAGCATTAGGTGCGGCTATAAGGCCCTGCAGCACTGCAGTGGCAAAGCCTGCCCTGGACTTAGAGTAGAGAGGCAAATGATGATGCTTTGTAAAGGTGTGAACAGAACTCCAAGTAGCAGCCTCTAGAATGTCTTTGGTTGGTACTCCTCTGAGAAAGGCTGCTGAAGTAGCTGCAGCTCTGGTGGAATGAGACCCAATGCCCTTGGGCACAGGTTTACCATGGTGTAAGTAGCAGAAACGGATGCAGTGGCTTATCCACTTTGAAATTGTCTGCTTTGAAATAGCCTTTCCTTCTGATCGTGCAGCATATGACACTAGTAATTGCTCAGTTTTTCTTAGCGCTTTGGTCCTGCTCAAGTAGAATCTTAGCTGTCTGTGTACGCCCAAGGAATGCAGAATTCTCTCCCCTTTGTTCTGCAGATTAAGATAAAAAATTGGCAGATGAATTGTTTGGTTAAGCTGGAAACCACCTTAGGCATTAAAGTAGGATTTGTTCTCAGAGACACCCTGTCTGGGTAAAATATGATAAAAGGCTCTACAGCCATGAGGGCCTGTAGCTCTGAAACTTTCTTGCTGAAGTAATTGCTAGTAGCAGAGCTGTTTTCCATGATAAGAACTTTACATCAGCGGTAGCAGCTGGTTCAAATGGAGGCAGGGTGAGCTTTTCCAACACATAATTGAGGTCCCATGCAGGTAATGGTGATCTTCTAGGAGGCCTTAAATTTTTGGCTCCTCTAAGATACTGCTTTAGTAAAGGATGAGAAAAGATCGGTGGCTCTGTATTGTAATGAGCCGAAATGGCACAGGCATGAATTTTGATTGATGAGAAAGATAGGCCTTTGCCAAGCATCTCAGTTAAGTATTGTAATATCTGAGGAATATTTGGTTCTGCTGCATCAGTTCCTTGATTCCAAGCACATAATCTCTTCCATTTGTCAGCATAAGATTTTCTAGTACTAGGCCTTCTGGCTTCCAAAATGACATCCATCACAGCTTTACTGAGAGGTGTTGTTTGCATTACTACATGATCAGCCATGCTGCCAGGTTCAGTAGTTGTTTTGCTGGGACAGTAGTTGAGGTTTTGAGGTAAGGTCCAAGCTGGGTATTGAGACAAGTTCCTTAGGACTGGGTTCCAGTACTGTTGGGGCCAGTCCGGGGAATTAGTATCATCTTTGGTTTCTCTTGTCTGACTTTTAAGAGGACCTTGGGGAGAAGAGGCAGAGGAGGAAATGCGTAAACTGAGGTGTCCATTTTCCATGCTTGTCTTTGATAAGTCTTTGTGCAGAACCTTTTCAATTGATAATTTTGAGGAGAGGCAAATAGATCTATGTCTGGGCTCTCCCATTTCTGTGTTATGCTGAAGACTTGTGGATTTAGTTTCCACTCGTGGGATCCATAAGGTTTCTGCTTAAATCATCTGCCAGATTGTTTTGTTTTCCTGGCAGGAATTGAGCTTGATGGTGTATTTGGAAGGTCAAAGCTGTGTCCCACAGTGCCATGGCTAATCTGTAAAGGGGGTATGAATGTGTGCTCCCTTGCTTGCTTATATACCACATGACTGTGGTGTTGTCCGTCTTTATCAGTAGTTGTCCTGGATGAAGTAAGTTCTTGAAGGCCATTAGGGCATTTTGAACAGCTAGCATCTCTTTCTGGTGGATATGCAGATGCATTTGTTTTGGTGACCATATGCCCTGAATGCATCTTCCTGCCATGTGGGCCCCCCAGGCATAATCTGATGCATCTGTTATGATTTGGCTGGCAGGGGGTAGAGTGAATGGCCGTCCCATGTTTTGGTGACAGGCCTTTGCCCATCATTTAAACTCCTGTTGCAGGCAGGGAATGAGAGGAATCAGTTTCCATACTGTGAGAATGTTGACTCCATAAACTTTTTAGGTACCATTGAAGTTTCCTCATATGCAGTCTTGCATATGGAATCAGTAGGATGCAGGATGCCATGAAGCCCAGAGCTTGCAGAATTTGTCTTGCAGAAGACTGGGATTTTGTTGCCAGTTTGAAGTAGTCAGTTGCCTTTGCTTGTCTGACATGAGGTAAGCCATCTGGGCAGTTGTATTCAAGTTTGCACCCAGGAATGTTATCTTTTGAGAGGGTACCACTTGTGATTTATTTTCATTTATTGTGTACCCTAGGCAAGTTAGAAGCCTTTTCACAAATGCCAGGTGTCGAAGAAGAGTGTCCTTGTTCTCTGCTTGAATGAGACAGTCGTCCAAATAAGGATATCTCTATATGCTTCTTTGTCTGCAAAATGCAATTACTGGTGACAGGCACTTTGTAAAGATCCTGGGCACAGTAGATAAGCCAAAGGGCAGTGCAGAGAATTGGTAATGCATTAAGCCAGCCTTGAATCTGAGGTATCTTCTGGACAACTGTCTTGTTGGGACATGCAGGTATGCCTCTTTTAGGTCTAAAGTCACCAGCCAAGCATTCTTGCCCAGCATGGGCAGAAGCTGCTGCAAAGTGAGCATTTTGAATTTTGGAATGTCCAGGTATGTGTTCAAAATTGATAACTCCAGTATTGGCCGCCAGGCCTTGTCCTTTCTGGGTACCAAGAACAGTCTTGAGTAAAAACCTTGTCCTTTTTCCTGTTCTGATACTGTCTGAATGGCCCCCATATCCATGAGGGACGTAACCTGTTTTTGTGCCTCTGCCCATTGACTTTTCTGGCAAATCTGGCCAACCATTTGCCATTGGCAGAGTGTGGAAATGGAATCTGTATCCCTGTGATACGATGTTTAGTACCAACTTGTCCTGAGTTATTAACTGCCAATTTTGAGCAGAAAGTGCTAATTTTCCCCCTATGGGTGCTGCCAAAGTGCTTGGTGCAGGCAGAGGGAAGTCATTGGGATTGCTTTCTGTAGGTTTGCGCTTTATCTCCTCCAGACTTGGAGGTGGAAGCGCCCCGTTGCTTTGACCTGTATGAATCTTGCGCCTGGTATCTGGAACCCTTAGGGCATCTGGCTTTGCCCCTTTGAGCTCTGTCTGACACAGGAAAGGACCAATTTTTTGTAGGTCAGTGTCTACTGAATCTTGGTGGCTGCACTTGTAAGAAGTCTTTAACAGTTTGCATAGACTTAGCTTTGCCTTCCATTTCCTTTAAAACCTCTTCTGCCTTAATGCCAAACAGAGACTCATGCTGTAAAGGTGCATCTAGCAATTTAGCTTTAACATGATCAGGCAAATTTTGTTCCTTTAACCAGGCATGCCTTCTAATCACAGATCCAGTAACTGTGGCCCTGCAGGAGACCTCTAAGGAATCAAAACCACATTGCAAAGTATGCCTTCCAACTTGTTCAGCTGCAAGCAATAATTCCTGCAACTATTTATTTTCTGCACATTCTGAAATCAACATCATTTTCTGTTTCAGCAATCCCATAACATGTTGGCACCTAAGCATATGAAATTGACAGTTTAAGGCCCTGACTGCCAAGGTTGCAGATGTATAAACCTTTTTTCCCCATCTGTCCAGTGCCCTTGAATCTCTGTCAGAGGGGGTAGGATTTTTTGCTGTTGAGGCCTTAACTCCCTTTGGACCCTGTGAAATAGTTTCAGGATCAGCAGCAGAGTTTCTAAATAAAAATGTATGTGAGTCAGGGTCCTTGTAATATCTGTCAGGCTTACTGGGAGCCGGAGGTAAGGAGTCAGGGGTCAAGCTTGACTCCGAAAACACATCATCCACAATGTTTAAAACAGGGGGAATAGCTAAAGGCCTGTGCTGAGGGAGAAGGAAATCCCAGAGTCTCTTTTTTGATTCTGAGAAGTCTTGACTCTCCCAGTGAAAATTCTCCCTCAAAGTATGCAAGGTTTCTCCAAATGAATAATCTTCAGGAGGAGATGCAGATGGAATAGACTCCTCAGCATCAGAATCCTCATAGGGAGGTATAGATATAATTCCTGATCAGAAGAGGAATTAGAAGAAATAGAAAACTGATCTGAAGATTCATAATCAGTGTCTTGCCTAGGCCTCTTATCAGAAGGGGGATGGGTACCCCTGATCAGGAGGGGGATGGGTACCCCTGATCAGGAGGGGGATGGGTACCCCTGATCAGGAGGGGGATGGGTACCCCTGATCAGGAGGGGGATGGGTACCCCTGATCAAGGTAATAAGGTCTTCAGCCATTTTGATCATCTGTTTTTAGGCATAGAGGCCTGTGCACGTGGCTCATGCGTTGGTTGTTTAGTCTTAGAAGTTGCTTTTGTCTTTGGTTTTGCAGCTGTCGTCGGTTTGATATACAAACGTTGAGGTCTGAATACACCCTCAGAAGCCGGTGCCTGCTCAGTGGCTCTGGACCCATCCGAGGGAGATACATCCGTCGGTCCAATACCCTGAGTGTCTTGTGGCATGCCGGACTCCACATGGGTGTCCGTAGAGGCCTGAGACTTGAAGGTAGCAGGTATCAGGGGCTGCAAAAGCACCCGAGTACCGACGAACCGGCGACTGGCTTAGGAGAAGCTTTGTCGTCGGTTTTGGATCTCGACTGCCTTTCTCTGTCCTTTTCTTTGCGTTTTTTTATGTACTCTGATTGCTATCAGACGACATTTCTGGGTAGTTAAATCTGTTTCCAAAATACTTTGATGCAAAAATATACAGACGCTTAATAGTGCGTTGGTTAAATCTAGCACAAAACCGACAGTCAGGCACGTTGTGATCAGGGCCTAGGCGAGGAATACAGTATAAATGGAAATCCTTATGAGGTATTTGCTTCCCACAAGTAATACAATTATTAACTTTTTCTAACATCGGTAAAAAGCAAGAAAAAAGTTTCCCCAACAGGGTATTTAGCTTTAGTAAAGACTTCAGTCTGAAACTCAAATTCGAATATTTCAGTAGTCGGCCGACTGGCACTTGCGAAATGCTTCTGCTTCGGGCACCACGCGGCAAGAAAGACTAAAGAAAATGGCGTCAGCTGCATATTTTATACCCCTGACGACCTGACGTCATGGAAGAGAAGACAGCAACCGACGCAGGAACCAAGACTTTGGAATTCAGGCCAACTGAGGGCAACCTGCCAGCAGATTACCCAAATGTAATGACTGCAACAGAGAAACACGAAGAACATCCTTAGCATTACATTGTGCTCACTAGTCTGTATGCTAGAGGGAAACAAAGAAGACTACAAACATTTTGCTGTGTGCTTTCAAGAGAGATCTTGCAGTGTTTCAAGTGGATGGTCATCTCCCTTGGTTCCTCCATGTATAAAGATATTAAAAGGCGTGTAGTTTTACATTTAAAAGTTGATAATCTGAGAAGAGTTCAATGGTACATATACATTAAAGAACAAGGATTATGATGGTTGTGCATTTGGGAAAAAAAAGTAGTGATGTGGCCCAGTCTAAAAATTTAGAAGACAATACAAAAGTCAGTTATGAGGTTCTATGTGAAAGATGTTGAGAATGCAGTGGAGGGGATAATGCAGGATTTTAATATGTTCACTGAAGTTAGTACAATACGCAAGTCAAGGAGAAAGTTGACAAATGCAAGTTACTGAAGGAGCAATATGACACTGCACTGCCACTGAAATACAAACCTGATGAAAACTGGGAAAAAGCAGTGGTAACATATGGTCATATAGTAAATACTGAAAACTGTTGTCACTGGAAAATTTGACCAAAAGAAGAAACTTAGGAGTGGCAATTTAGTTGGTGATGATGATAGGGATTATCTTGTTTTGTTAAAATATAGATGGCACTCTGACAGGATTTAGTAAGAAGTCTCTGGGTATACAGAAAGGTTTAGACTGCCTTTACCACACTTAGAATGAAAATATAGTTAAGGGTCTATACTAGATCAGCAAAACGGCATTACAGCGAATGCCATTTCACCAACACATATAGACTGAAATCTTAAAATAGCGAAGGCTCAGGTCAGCGATTTTTTTCCCAGGGGAAAAAAAAATATCACTTGGCCTGAGCAGTGACACTGTCCTTTACCCCAATGTAGTGCGACCTCCGAGTTGGTGCGTTTAGTTAGGGGGTGTGGGGGGGGGGGACACAGTCCCCCACTAAGTTGTTTTAATTGTGTATACGTGGTTTTGGTGCTAGTGACTTCTTTCCCAGGGAAAGAAATTGCCGTTTTGAGCATTCGCAGTTTAGTGCGGTCGGTGTTTACATGTCGCTGAAGAGGCGTTCGATGTAACGCCTCTTCGAGCATTTAATATAGACCCATAGTAAAGAATACTGCAATTTTTGGTTCAAATTTTTTTCCTGGTATGAAAAGCAGAAAGTACTGTGGTAAATGGGAAAGATGTACAGTAAAGGATCAAACTGTTTCTTTAGAGCACAATTTTTCTACTGCCACCATTCAACAAAAGTATCAACATACTGAGGTGATTAATGCAGACAGCTGAAAAGTAAACAAACTGAATTTTCCAGCAGTTCTACAGGTATTTTTCTAACTGCAATGCAACTGTTCACCAATGTGCAATCAGCAGTGGACAGACTGCAAGAAATGCCTCTTTTACTAGGTCATGATCTTCTTCTTTCGGCTTTTCCCAGTTAGGGGTCGCCACAGCGGATCATCTGTCCGCTCATGATTGGCAGTGGAGTTTTTACGGTGTCGAGTTACGAGCCCGGCAGCCAACCTTCCACAGAAGGCATGCACACGCAACACACTCGCACCTAGGGCCAATTTAGAATGTCCAATCCACCTACTGCATGTCTTTGGGATGTGGGAGGAAACTGGAGCACCTGGAGGAAACCCATGTGACCACAGGGAGGACATGCAGACTCTGCACAGAAGGCACCCCAGCCGAGAATTGAACCGGAGAACTTATTGCTGTGAGGCGGCAATGCTAACTGCTGCACCACTACGTCATGACATGAAATAAAATCTAACAGTCCCTTTAAGACTGGTAAAGTTTCAAATATCAGAAAAATGGAGTAAATAATCCAACCAAAGGAAACAGTTTGTTCACTGGTTGATGAACAGTAGACAAAAAGCTTGCATTTCATTACCATGTACTACAACCATATTTGCACAATAACCAGGGACATCATGGTTTTCAACAATTTGAAATTTGTATGGAAAGGACACTCTTCTTCTTTCGGCTTTTCCCGGTTAGGGGTCGCCACAGCGGATCATCTGTCGGCTCATGACTGGCAGTGGAGTTTTACAGTGTCGAGTTGCCAGCCCGGTGCCCAACCTTCCACAGAAGGCACATACACGCGCACACGCACACCTAGGGCCAATTTAGAGTGTCCAATCTACCTACTGCATGTCTTTGGGATATGGGAGGAAACCGGAGCACCCGGAGGAAACCCACGTGACCACAGGGGAGGACATGCAGACTCCGCACAGAAGGCCCCCCCCCAGCAGAGAATCGAATCGGAGAACCTCTTGTTGTGAGGCGGCAATGCTAACCACTGCACCACTGTGGCCGCCCTTGTATGGAAAGAACACTGATGGATTTAAATGAGCAGAGTTGTTTTTGGACCACTAGGTAACACACAAATACACACATACTAGCAACAGATGTCAATGGGTTATGGAGGTGTTCTGGGGTATGTTTATTTTTTGTTTGAGGGTTTTCCTTAAAACAAAAAGTCCTGTAAAATGTCACATAGGTTCCATTGTTGATGAGAAAAAATTTATAAGGATCAACCTGCCATAAATTAGTGGATGAATATCACAAAAGCTGGAAATAGATGTTTATGAAAGTTGTCACATACAACAGGTAGGAATAATGATTTCTTATCATAATGGCAACGCTTTCCATATTATCTTGGAATATTAATGGTCTCACCGGTACATACAAAAAGGATAGAATAATTACATACAGAAATGCAGAGTGCAAATAGCAATTCTACAGGAAACACTTTTAGAAAGAACTGAATGTGTGAATTTGATAAAGAAAGGTTTTTATGATGGTTACTCAGTGAAATACCAGAGACACAGGAAAACAGAAGTACTTATATTAATTGCCAGAGGAGCTCCAACAGTGATAGAAGAGGATAAAAAAAGATAATAATGGTAGATCTGTAGTACTAAGAGCCTATCGGCAAGGGATGGTGGGATTGGAACTTGATTTGCAACAATGAAAATGTACCATGAGGGAACCTAGAAGGGAAAATATAACAAAGCAGGGTAGATTTCTGAAGAAGTTTATGAAAATAGATTATATGGAAGATGGGAATTCAGTAGTAAGAACTCAGAATTAACATATTACTCCCCAAGGTACAATAACTGTGCTAGACTACAGATAAATTACACGTCACAGGAACATGTGCATTTAATTGAGAACTTTGACACACATACAATAACTATTTCAGATCATGTGCCAGTAATTACGAAGACAAAAATACAGGGTAATGAAGTAAGGATGAGACGCCATTACTTCATCACATACTAGTTAAAAAGACAAAAATTTAAGGAATAAGTAGAGGAAATTACTCGTGAGTTATTAGTGAAAATAGAAAGGGATCTATGTCATAAAACTGAAAGACCAGATTATTGAAGCAGGAAAGCTTGAATCTCAGAATGTTGAACTGGCCTCTCCTCTGGAAGCTGGCTTCACAAAAAAAAAAACGGGTTTTAGCAGGGGAACAAGCAACCCCTGCACCCCTCACACCTACTGCCTATTACATATACCAACTCAGAGATCATTCCATATTGGAGAAAGGCAAACACCTAACCTCAAAAATGCCAGACTCCAGAAGAGAAGCTGGTTCGAAGTTCTGAGATTAAATCTTCTCAGTTTCAATAATCTGGTCTTTCAATCTTCTGGCACAGACTTGATAGTAAGTACTCCAGAAGTTA
Source organism: Protopterus annectens (assembly GCF_019279795.1). NCBI lineage: Eukaryota > Metazoa > Chordata > Ceratodontiformes > Protopteridae > Protopterus > Protopterus annectens. The sequence continues at coordinate 327,590,852 of NC_056737.1, forward strand.
TAGTTAATGAGTGGTATAAAATGAAAGAGAAGTTTAAAAATTGGGTAGAAATAGAAGAAAAAGAGATGGTTAAGAAGTAACAAGAAATATTTACAGGGGCTGATAAAGGATGATGTATTACAGAATAAGGAGAATCCGAAAACAACAACAGACACAACCGCAGAGTGCTAAACAGAATATAAGGGAGTACCTGGACAACATGTAGGAGTTTAGAAAGATTACTATTAAGCAACTGTTTTTTTTTTCAATAACTCAAGAGCACAAAAACTTTAGACACAAGAACTTAAGCAACAGAAAGTAGAAAGGGCTGTTGCCAAACTTGGGGAACCTATAACAAGAAAAATAACAAGAGATCCTGTAGAGGTATTAGAGATATTTTGGAAATTTTATGAACATTTGTATAAAGAAAAGAATTGTGGAAATCGAGAAAAAGCACAAAAGGAAATATTTATGGAAAACTTAATTAAATATGTCAAGGTTAGAGGTAAATGAGGCTCAATAATTAGCTGTCAAAATGGGAACGGAGATAAAAATGGTGAGGTATAACCAATCTGCAGTAAAGCATCCAGGAACAGATGGGATTCTGGTGGCAGTTTGGAAGTTAGAGGGGGAGAAAGTGATAAGAATCTGGAAGATTTTGCTTAACAGTATTTTAAGAGGAGGGGAAGCACCAATATCATGGGAAAAAATTGTGGTGACTGTAATACCTAAAGACAGTAAAGATGCATCATCATATTCAGCTTCATATAGGCCCGTTTCAACTTTAACCCATGACTATAAAGTGCTTATTTCTATAATGGCTAAAAGAATTGCAAGGGTGTTACCAAAATTGATAGATCTGAATCAATGTGGTTTTGAGGAGGGGAGACAAATATTTGACATTAACAGAATAATGACGATCCAGAAGGAAACAGAATTTAAGAAAATACTCCTGTTGTTGGTGGGTCTTGATGCATAGAAAGCATTTGACAGAGTAAGCTGGGATTTTATGAGTAGGGCAATGGAAGAATTTGCATTTCCTATTACAATAATAAGGTTAAAAGGACATGTGAGGGATCAGAGGAAAACATCAAGGTGGGAGGGCTCCTCTCTGATAAGTTGTATCTGTACAGAAGAAACAGGAAGGGGTGTCCTCTCTCCACTTTATTTCCATTACATTCAGAGCCATTGGCAAAAAAGGGACTCAGAAATTCAAGAATATAATTGCTATGGTATTCCAGAAAAACTGACTTTACTTGCAGAGGATATTATTTTGTACCTGGCAGAACCAGAAAAGGACATCAGTGTTGTGGAACATTCTGAGATGGTGCCAAGTTTTGGGGGTTATAAAATTAATGATGATTAAACAAAGGCTACAGCTGTAAACTACTTACTCAACAAAAGGACTTGTTCAGCAATACCCATATGTATGGGGACATGACAGAACAAAGTATTTAGGAGTATGGGTTAAAAAGGATGCTGTTGTGGCAGCTGAGGATATGTAGGAAGGGACTAAACAAAAGATAATTCAAAAACTGAGAAACTGGAAGCTTTTGCCTATGGAAACAGACAGCAGTAAAACATTTTAGTCCCCTTAATTTTATACACAGGTCAGTCATATTTTTATCAACCAGAGAAGTTGTGTATAGCGATTAATAAAGAGTTGAAGGATTTTATCTGGAAAGGGAAGAGGGCAAGAGTCAAGCAGGAAAAGTTGATCCTTCCAATAGAACAAGAAGGTTTAAGATTACCTGATTTGAAGGGATATTTTAGAGCTACACAGTTAAGACTCATACATAACACAAGCAGAAAGCTTTAATTCAAAATGGAAAGGGATGATGAATCAGGTGGAGGGGGACATTCAAGAAACAAGGAAAAGAATGGAATTTTGGATGCAGATCCTTAAAGGACAACCACACCCACAGACTCAAAAAACATTATTTCATCATGGTTTGGTGTTTCCTACATTTTAACACCACTCTGGGACTATTTAGAGCTTTTTAGATATTTTTATACACAATTTCTGAATCTGACCACATGGGGTCTGGCATCTTGAAATCATTCTGACTGTTTAGTCTGCCTCTAAGTAACCCAGAATGCACTGTCCATCTCCAGAAAATTCCATCAGATCTGCCACGTTTTCCCTAAAGCTCCTGTCAGTGTACTGATTTTACAGGCATTCACTGCCGTGTTACAGTCATCTACTTTTGGTTATCCTTTTTCAATGACTACTTCAAACACAAGCAGTGCAAATGCTGCTGCTACTGTCTTTTGGCTTTTCCCGGTTAGGGGTCGCCACAGCAGAACTCCGGTCCACTAATGACTGGCAGTAGATTTTGACAAACGCCAAGGTGCCAGCTCGACGTTCAACCTTCAACGAAGGCACGTCCATTTATGCATGTCTTTCGAACGCCCACCCAACCGCGGGGAGGACATACAGACTCCACACAGAAGGTACTCCCTGCACTCCAGCCGAGAATCGAACAGGAAAACCTCTTGCTGTGAGGCAACAACACTACCACTGTATCACCGCGGAAGTCTACAAGCAGTGCAAATGCTACAGAACACAGTGCAAATGCTACAGAACAGAACTGATAAGTGCATTTTATTGCTCTTTCTTCTTAGAAATGCTAACTTGATTTATTTTGTGAATGCTGAAATCTAGTTCTTCAAGGTATCTCCCCTCCCCCTTCACACCTACCTTCCCTAGCTGTCAAAGAGCCAAGGGTAATTTGACCCATTATCTGCATGTGATTGACAGCTCACAGAAGGTGACCAGACTAATGCACTGTTTTCTTGTCAGCCTTTCCTTCCTTACAGTGAGAGAATGTTTGTTGCACTGCTCCTGTCAAATTTAGAACCAAGCTCCGCAGCACTGGGAATAATCACCGTTTTGCAAAGCGTTAAACTCCCACTTACATTTCCATCCTGTTTTGTTAAATAGCTAACAAATGATGCACTATAAACACAAAATATTTCACAGACTTGCATGACAGCACCCACGAGCTTTTTAAGTGGAATTTAAGAAAATTACGGTATTGCATACTTGTAATCTGATGTAGTGTTGTCGATTAATTGTGACAGACATCTGCTTCTTATGTAAAAACATGCAATTAATGTCTATGCATGGTCATTGCAAATTTATGCTCTTAGTTTTTGCAGCTGCTACTGTACTTTGTCATATATCGGTAGGGCTCTTAAGAAAAGTGAGATTATAGTTTGACATCTTTGCCAGTTAAGAGTGGGCTGTGCAAGGCAGCTCTGACATCACAATGTGGGAGGTCCACTGGCTCTTCTATACAGCATGCAAATCAGGTGGGATTACATCACTTTGGGGGAGGGAAACATCCCGGTAGCTAGAACAAGAGCTTTGGCAGATGTGACATCATTTTAGAGCCAGCTAGAGGTTTTTCAACTTAGTTTTCAAAGTGAAAGTAAACCCGTACAGAAAGGCGGGATCCTAACAGGGAAAACGGTTGAGTGGATTCATTTTTAAAGCTGCATGGGTGATTTTTTGAGACTGTATCAATGAACAGGGACTAAAAGAGACAGCAGGTTGAGCAATCTGATTTAATTTGTCCTTTAAGGACCACAATCATACACAACATTACATTCATAAAATAGAAGTAAGTGTACTAAGAACAAAGTCAACGTGGGAATGAAGAAAGGAGATTCTGCCATTAGGGTACAGAGAACAGACAAGAGGGGTCCAGAATTTAGTGGAGGAAGCTGACAAGGGAACCAAGGTATTGGGAGTAAATATCTAGAGAGGGAAAGGTAACAGAATGGGAAGAGACTAAGAAGACAATTGGACTGTAAGCTAGAGACTGCCTTCCTTAGCAGGGATTGGTACCAGAGTATAGACAAAGAAAAATAGAAAGAGGAATCCTAAGTGAAAGACCTGCGCTGGAGTTTTTAGTTGAATCTAGAACAGAATCTGCTGTTAAAAAGTGATAGGGCATACAAAACATTGCATGACAACTGCAGCACTCAATTAGAGGAGGTCAGAGAATACTGGGAAGAGAGATTAGGTAAGCAATTCACAAAGAAACAAAGGAAGGACATACACATGGCTCCCAAATATGCAAGTCTAGAAGATTAAGGATTTTTGTTTGGAAGTGTTTGCACAGATACTTTTATACCTAAAGAATTTTTTCCTCAGGTAGATGGCAAATGTTGGAAGTGTAACGGGAAAGAAAGAATACCGGACAGCATACGTTTCTGGAGTGTAATCAGATGGTAGACTTTAAAATTCCCTGCAGAGTATTCTGTCAGGAATACTGAGTGACCAAATGAGAGTAACGAAGGGTTTTTTTTTTTTTTTTTTTTTTTTTTTTTTTTTACAGCTGGGATACAGGATCTAAATTGCCTGGTAAGGCCTTAAGTTTAATTCTGGTGGCTGACAAAGCCATTACTAGAAAATGGAAATCAAATAAACCATCCTTTAAGTAGTGAAAACTGTAACAAATATAAAAGCAAGAAGTGGGATCTTTAGAAAAGTGTACAAGTAAATTAGATAGAAAAATAGAAATTGTAGGAATAATGTATACAGAGAAATGTTTTGGAGGAGAAATGAGGTATAAGAGAAGGCAGGAACTGAAAATTTACGTAAAGGATTGATTATATGTACAAAAGATTATACGAGATATATAATATTTGTAAATGTGAACTTGTTAACATGGTTTGATTATTTTTACATAAATTTAAGTTTGCCTATGTCAGAACTGACAACTCAATAAAAGTGTTTTTTTTTTTTTTTTTTTTTATTATTAAACAATAAAGGGAGATACGATTAGTATTTTTGGCCTATCATTCTTTACCTTGTAGACTACCTTGACAAGAAAAGGGATTAGAGAACGTATAAGAAACCGATTCAGCCAGCTGCTTACTGTGAAGGCATCTGTTGCTCAAGCTCTGTGTAGTTGGTGTTCTGCAGCAAAATGTTAAGAGTTGCTTGCTTTCCAGAAAAGCAATAATGTCTATTTCTGGCTTAGCCCAGCTGTGAACCAATTCCATAAATACATCCTACTCATGAGAGTTTGTCTCTGTTCTGCTTAAGTGGTCTGCCCGAATGTTTTTCAGAGAAGGAAAGCAAGATACTGTGAAGGTCATGCCTGACTCCTGAGCCAGGTATTATGCCTCCCTGGCTAGCCTGAACAAGAGATACAAGTGTTTGCTCCCCCCCGAGTGTTGACGTACCACATCATGGTAGCATTTGCTGTGAGGATATGCAGGATTCCTAGTTGCCCAACATGTTTGAAACCTCTAATAGCTAAAAATACAGCCATCACCTTTTAAAGAAATTTGTATTTTCAATTTTACTCAGAGTTTTGTCCCAGTTTTCTGGGATCCTCAATTCCCTTGAGTGTGGCCCCCCCGTCTATGCCTAAGAAATTTTATGACCCCCCACAACCCCCGGGCATCTGTCCCTTGCATGAATACCCCTCCCCAGGCTGAGGTTTTACATCTATATCCAAAAGACCTCCGCTGATAAAGGGTACAACAGGAATGGTGTACTGCAAAGGATTGGTCATGTTGGCAGCAGTGGTTTCTTAGACTCCATGTGAAGCACTGCTTGCAGGATCATCCAAATTGAGGAACCCATGTTCCCAAGTGTTGTGAAAAACTCCCGTGGAATAATCTGAAATTGTTGTATTACAGAAATGAAACATTTGTTCAAGAAAGTACAATGCAAGAACTTACTCTAACAGTGGCCATCCTACTGAACACGGTTTCTGTAGTCCAAACAGATGGGTCATCTCACCAAATAACCTGGACATCCTGCTGCAGTACCAAACCCAAAAGGTTCCAAAGAGCCATACATCTCATGTATGACCTATTACATACCGAGAAAAAGACTTGCCTCACTGATAATAGCCAGGATGCTGACAGGTTCAGTGACCGTCCTAGTTTTTGGAAAAAAGTAACAGTAAAATGTAGGGCTGGTTTGCTTCTCTTCTATAGTTGGCACCTGGTCATTGACCAGACAGGAGTAGATGTGAACGGCCTTGGTTCTTCAGAAATCAATTACTGTATCCAGGAACACTGGACACAATGAATGCACTAGTTAAATAAAAAGCAAGGAAGTAAACTGGAAGGGAGAACCCCCCATGAAACTGAGATACTGCCCATCTGCCCTTGCTATAGTTATATGGAGGTAGGTATATGTCAGATCCAGGGTAACTGTGAAGGCTTGAAAAAATGGATGCAAAAAAGGTCCACAAGATCAACATTCTGAAATGTGGAACTTTTAGCAACTTGTTCAGCCTTAGTAAATCTATGACTAGCTTTAACAGGCCAACTTTTCCTGAGACTAGAAACAGTCTCAAGTAGAAACCTGTACTGTCCTGTTTTGGCACTGACACTACAGCTCGTTACCCCAGAAGGTCTTTTAACAGGAATTTAGATACATGTCTTTGTTCTGTGGATGCCATGGAATAACTGAAAAATACTGACCTTTTATGAATTTAAGTCTTTACCCTTGTACCAAAATTAACTACATCACAAGTGCCCCAATTGATTTTTTTCCCTATTTCACAATTAAGCCTACACAATCTCCTATATTTTTGGGGGTGGTACAGGAAGAGGAGGTTGATCAGTAGAAGATGAAGGTTGGGGTGGCATTCAGAAGGAAGGTGGGGAGGGAGAATCTCGGTCGAGTTACAGCTGTTTCCTTGTTGGGCCCTGGTGGCCCCCAGGTTTTTCCTTTTGGCCAGCTAACCATTTTCACTTGTTCTGGCTTGTTCATCCTTTCTGGCTGCATACCTTTGGCCTTGCCTCCCAGTGGTATGGCCAACTCTTGGTAGGAATCTTTTTACTGTGATTAAGGGGAGTAATGAAAAAGCTGTTTCCAGCTTCAACTCTCAGTCAACTTCAACACATAGGATTCAGAAAGCAGCTTCTTTTTTTAGTGTGTGTGTGTGTGTGGTGGTGGTGGTGGTGGGGGGGGGGGGGGGCACTTTTTTTTTTTACATGATCTAGGCAAGAACAGAGTCCTCAGCCAGGCATGTCTCATAATGACTGGTCCCTTTGTTGCCACCATTTATGATGCATTCACAGCATCAGAGCCACACCTTACAGACTGCATACCAATGTAAGACGTGAGTATGCATAACAGCACCTTATCTCTCAGGGCAATGCCTTCCATCTCCTCAGCCTGGTCCATTAACTGCAACAGGAGGTATACATTATATTCTATATATGGTTTACTATCAAAACATCCGTTCATGCTAGCAACTCATAATACCGATGTATTGCATATTAATTAGCTCAGTATGTGGAATATCATGCCGACGAATGCAAATTCAGCATTAATCAACATCCTTTTTCCCCCCCTGCTTTTTCTACGAACATACTGCACAACAATGAAATTCACGTTTATGCAGGGCAACAAGCCCCCCTGCTCCCCCCATACCCCCTGCAAATTACGTATTCCAACTCAGAACACACTACAGTGGGGAAAAGGATAAATTTCCCAAGCCACACTGTACCGCAACCTCTATTCATAACATCTACTATGTATCAGCAAATGCACAATGGCATTCGCTGCAACAGACGCTCAAAGAACTGAAGGTTGTCAATATGGGAATCAGCCAACAGATGCAAGACATTCCCATTTTCACCAAACCTTCGTTCTTTATTTTGCTAGTAAACCTGTTTTTTATATCAATATCTATCTATCTATACATATATATATATATATATATATATATATATATATATATACACATACATATATATATATATATATATATATATATATATATATATATACACATACATATATAAAACATACACACACATATAAACTCAGAGAGCTCACAGACACTCCAAGGCTCTGCACAATAAATCTTTCTTCATTTCAAACTTCGTCCACTGGATTTATTGGAGTTTACTACTTGGAACTGTTTTCATCTGAGAACTTTACATCCACAGCCTTGGAAGGTCTCTGAGCTTTCTGTTTGTGTTTATCTTTGTTTTTCAGCATCGGAGCACTTACTCCTTAGTCACTTGCTCTATTGACTTTGTTAAACACACACACACACGTATATATGTATATATATATATATATATATATATATATATATATATATATATATATATACACACACACACACACACACACACACACACACACACACACACACATACACACAAAGACATACACGCAGGTAGAGCTATACATTACAAACGGTGCATTGCTGTGTTTTTGGAACAAGAACTTGTACAGTAGACATCACTGGCTCTGTTCAATACCAACCAGTCAGTGTAAAGAATACTACAGTTTTACTAGCAAACAAGTCATATAATACTCCATAAGCACAGTATAAAAATATTCTTGAAAACTGCTATTAATGTTCACTAAGCCAAAACTCATGACTACTTCTGAGCAGCAATATTTCTGCTTAAAACTGAAAGAGAACATCTGCACCCCGGTGCCCCATCCAGTAAGTTTAAAGTCTACCTACCGATGTCTTCAGATCCGGGTTTGGGTTCAAGGTCAGGCCATGGTGTCCAGAGCTGGTCAGATTTAGGATCATCAAGATCCACCAATGATATGTCCTGCAGTTCAGGAATTTCTGCCTGGAATCGTGGGCTAATATTAATTCGCCTAGAATAAAGTTACAAGACTAGATTAGCCTCTTCAAAACAGTCACAAGTGCATAAGATAACTGAACAAAAGAAAGACTCATAATAGAAGGAGAGTTTTGCATGACAGAAACCCAACCTTGAATCCGACCTGATCAAAAGCACTGATATGGCTCTTCTCAATTAATCCTCTTCTGCACTTGTTTACAGATGTGAAGTGACATTCTAAATAGATGTCATCTTCTCTGTACTTTACTCCTCCAGTTAGCCAATTAGCTGATGGGACACTGTAGATTTCCACAACCTGCTTTATTAGGGAACTCCATGGTTCTACCATCAACTCAATAAAGTAGAACTTCCTTACCTCTGCTGTAAATCGTTGACAGTAATGGTCTGTTCTCTTACTTCAAACTATTTCAATTTCCACTGCTGCATGAACCTAAATTACACCCCTATTCCTTCTCCCTTCCAAATTATGTACATCAAACTTACCCAAGTACTACTTATACAGTAAAGCCCATAGCATCAGTGAGCATTCATTCAGATTATCCAAACATCAAACACTGAGTTTTTTTTTTTTAATGCCAAGCTTGGACGCCTGTACAGCTGTATGCAGAGTTCACAACATAACCAATGCGTAATGTATTTCTATACAATTACAAAACTGTTACTATTGAAGATTTCCTTCATTACAGTGGCCTTCAAGAATGTTCTCAGCAAACATACTGAGCCTGTATGCAGAAGCAGATATTCTGAACCAAGGTCATCTTAGGAATATTCCCACTTCTAAGATGCTTTAGATCCTAGACCTTGGATACATTTAACTTTTCAAATCTGTTACCCCAAGCAGCTAAATTCCATCATTATTTTTGAGCTAACAAATTCTTCAGGAAGGTTCAACATAACATTGAGAGTTCAACAGCTGTACTTTAAACAAATTAGCGATGAATCTCCCAACAAACAGGAGAAGAAAGACAATCACTTCCCCAAAGTCATACTTCAGGTGCCAAAGCAACAACATGTAAGGGTTAAGGAAAGCAACAGAATGAAACCTGTTTATATTATGCATGGAGATTCTTAACTGCCCCTTCTTTGCAGACCAAAGAAATTAAGCATCAGAACAGGTAGTGCACGAGAAGTCCACTAAGGCACTCAAGATGGGACTGAGCAAGAGGATAAAGGAGTGAGGGAGGGGGAAACTAGAACATGAAATGCATAAACATAGGTCCTAAACGCTTCCTTCCTGTAATGCAGCAGATGGAAAAAAAAAAACAAATGAATGCAACCCTTAATATCCAGAGGTAACCATGAATATTCTAATTCTATGCAGACAGCTTTATAATTCAGTGAGTTGTTAATCCATGGCTGAGAATGAACACAATGTTCTGAAACAGTTTCACACCGCAACAATTTCAAAGTCATGTACTAGTGGCTGAACAGTTCACATCACGTGGTCTTAGTTGACAATACAGAAACAAAAAGTGTGTGAAAGTTATGGTGCTTAATAAAAACTAGGAAAAGACAGTAATTCAATACAGAAAAACAAAACGGTGCAAGAAAAGTACAGTTGTGTACACTTACCATAAATGTAGATGTTAGAGTGTATCCCCTGTTGCAGTCATCACACTTGGGTTATCTGCCTGCAGGTAGCCCTCAGTCGGCCCGAATACCAGAGTCTTGGGATTTCTGCATCAGATGCAATCGCTTCTTCCATTACATCAGGTTGTCAGGGGTATAAAACAGGCAGCCAACGCCATTACATCAGTTTTTCTTGCCCCCAGAGTTCAGGAGCCCCCCAAATAGGAATCTAGTATATGGTGCGGAACACCATCAGTAAAAAGTAAATAACCCTGCCATAAAAAATGGCCATATAGAGGATAGGTAGAAAGGATAGAGAAAAACAGGGGGCAGGAGGGAGGGAAACCAGGACTGCAACAGTGAATACACTCAAACATCTACATTTATGGCAAGTGTACACAACTGTACTATGTTCTTCGTGTTTCACTGTTGCAGTCATCACACTTAGGTTGATTCCCAAAGCTGATGAAGGGTGGAGGTATTCATAAGCAGTTAGGGCTGGCTAGCAGGCCTAGTAAGACTGCTTTAGCAAACCCAGCTCTGGATTTAGAAAAAATAGGAAAGTGGTAATGCTTGGTAAAGGTGTGTACAGAACTCCAGGTTGCAGCTTCCCTGGTAGGGACTCCCCTGAGAAATGCTGTAGAGGTAGAAGTAGCCCTAGTGGAATGTGTTCTGATCCCCTGTGGGGTAGGTTTTCCATGGTGCTTGTAGCAGAAATGGATGCAGTGCGCTATCCATTTGGAAATGCTTTGCTTTGAAATGGCCTTGCCCTCTGCCCCTGTAGCAAAGCTGACTAGCAGTTTCAGATTTTCTGAAAGGTTTAGTCCTGTCAAGGTAGAACCTATGCTGTCTGTGCACATCCAAGGAGTGCAGGATCCTCTCCCCTTTATTTTGAGGATTAGGGAAGAAAGTTGTCAAATGGATGGCCTGGTTTACAGCCACACTGGAGACCACCTCAGGCATAAAGGATGGGTTAGTCCTGAGAAAAACCCTGTCAGCATGGAAAATAATGAAGGGTTCCACAGCCATTAGTGACTAACTCAAACACTCTTCTAGCTGATGTTATGGCTAAAAGCAAGGCTGTTTTCCAAGAAAGGAATTTTAACTCTGTTGAAGCTGCAGGTTCAAAAGGGGGGAGTGTGAGCTTTTCCAGTACAAAGTTTAGGTCCCAGGCAGGGATGGGTGCTCTCCTAGGGGGCCTTAAGTTGTTAGCCCTTCTCAGAAACTGATGAGAGGTTGAGAGAATAGAGGTGGCTCAGTATTATAATGAGCTGAGATGGCAGAGGCATGAACTTTAATGGAGGAGAAGGATAGGCCTCTGTGGAGTAGCTCTGCTAGGTAATCAAGGATTTGAGGTGAGGAGGGCACAGCTGTGTCCTTTCCTTGAGAATGACTCCAAGAGCAATATATTTTCCACTTCTCAGCATAGAATTTTCTAGTACTAGGCCTTCTGGCCTCATGAATGACGTCCAGCACCTGCTTGCTGAGGGTTGCTGGTGGAGTATTCAGGGGATAAGCCAGGCTGCAAGGTTTAGGGTTTGCAACTGTGGATGCAAAATCTGTCCCTCCTGCTGAGACAGCAGGGAAGGTTGTCTGATGAAGGTGCCAGGGTGGCATTGTTGTCATACTGCGTAATTGTAGGTACCAGTGCTGGCGTGGCCAATCTGGGGCAATAAGAATTGCCCTTGGGCTGTCCTGTCTGATCTTGAGTATTACCTTTGAGAGGAGGGGTGGGGGGGAGGCATAAACTGAGAGGTTTCCCATTTGAAGGATAAGGCATCCACCTTCCAGGCCCTGCTGTGAGGGTTCCATTTGCACAACTGGTGGTTCTTGGGGGAGGCAAAGAGGTCCACCTCTGGATTAGAAGGCTGAAGGTGTTGGGCTCCAATTTCCACTCGTGTGGGTCCAGGAGATTTCTGCTTAAGTCGTCTGCCAGTGAATTCTGTTTGCCTGGCAGGAACTGAGCTTGCAAATGCACTTGTTTGATCAAGGCTGTGTTCCACAGGGCCATGGCTAACTTGCAGAGTGGGTAAGAATGGGTTCCCCCTGCTTGTTTATGTACCACATAACTGTGGTGTTGTCTGTTTTTATCAGCAGCTCTCCTGGAAGAATTAGATATTTGAAGTCAGAGCATCCTGTACAGCTAACATCTCTTTGATTGATGTGGAGGAGAATTTGTCCTGGGCTCCACTTTCCCTGAATGCATTTGCCTGCCATGTGAGCCCCCCCATGCATAGTCTGATGCGTCTATAGTCAGGATTTGGGTGGCGAAGGGTTGAGTGAAAGGCAGTCCCTTGTGGTTGCATGCTTCTGCCCACCAAAGGAACTCTGCCCTTAGACAATGAATGATCAGAATTACTGTTTCCAGGTTCTGAGTGTTGGCACCAAAGACTTTTTAAGTACCATTGAAATTTCCTCATATGCAGTCTTGCATATAGAATCAGCAGAATGCATGAGGCCATGAACTCTAGGGCTTGCAATTTTTTTTCTTGCAGACAGCTGGGTTTTGGTGGCCATGTGTTTGAAGAAGTTGTTCAAATAGATCTGTTTTTCTGGAGTGAGAAAGGCCAACTGGGAAGTTGTGTTCAAGCTTGCTCCCAGGAATACAATTTTTTGACTGGGCACCAATTGTTATTTCATTTTGTTGACGGTGTACCCCAATGAAGATAGGAGTCTTTTTACAAATGCCAGGTATTGAAGAAGTAATTCCTGACTGTCCGCCTGAATCAGGCAATCGTCCAAGTATGGGAAAATGTGGATATTTCTCTGCCTGCAGTATGCAATGGCTGGAGCCAGGCACTTTGTGAATACTCTGGTCACAGCAGACAAACCAAAGGGAAGTGCAGAGAACTGATAGTGCACTGAGCCTGCCCTGAAGTGAAGATATCCCTTGCAAGACTCCCTTATGGGGATGTGCAGATAGGCTTCTTTTAAGTCTAGGGTGACTAGCCAGGCATCCTTGGCTAGCATAGGGAGAAGCTGTTGCAGGGTTAGCATTCTGAATTTTGGGACCACCAGAAAGGTGTTGAGAATTGATAGATCCAGGATTGGGTGCCAAGAGCCCTCTTTTCTGGGCACCAGGAACAGTCTGGAGTAGAAACCCTGTCCCCTTTGTTCTACTGGAACAGGTTGAATGGCCCTGATATTGAGCAGGGAATGTACTTGCTTTTGAGCCTCTGCCCACTGGTTTGGAGGAAGGTCTGGAAACCCGCTTGGGGTTGGCAGGAAATGGAAGTAGAATCTGTACCCTTGGGATACAATGCTTAGAACCCATCGGTCCTCAGTAATGGACATACACTTTTTGGCATAAAGGCCAAGTTTTCCTCCTAGGGGCGCAAGTAGAACGCAAGTAGAAGGGCAGGGCTGGGAAGGATAACTGACAAGTCATTGTGAACTTTTACCATAAGGGGGTGGCTTGCCACTCCCTGTTTTTTTCAGGTGGGAGCACTCCATTGTTTAGATCTCTGCATACCCTGAGACTGTAGTCTTGGTGGTCTGGTTCCCCTGGGTTTGGACTGAGAAGGCATGGAAGGGGCTGGAAAGGGCCAGTTTTTCGTAGGCCAATGCCTACTGAATCTAGGTGGCTGCACTTGTAAGAATTATTTAACAGTTTGCATAGATTTATCTTTTTCTTCCATCTTTTTAAGAACCTCTTCTGCTTTGGTGCCAAACAGTCCTGATTTAAAGGAGCATCTAGTAATTTTGATTTGACATGATCTGGCAAGGTTTGTTCCTTCAGCCAAGCATGTTTTCTCAGTACAGATCCAGTGACTGCAGCCCTGCAAGATGCTTCTAGGGCATCAAAGTCACACTGCAAAGTATGCTTACTAACTTGGTTTGCAGAATGCATTAACTCTTGTAAATCTTTATTTTCTGCACAATCTGAAAGTAGTGCCATTTTTTGTTTAATTTGTTCCATAATATGTTGCTGGTACTTTAACATATGAAACTGGTAATTCAATGCCTTGATGGCAAGAGTTGCAGAGGTATATACCTTCTTACCCCATCTGTCTAAAGCTCTGGAATCCCTGCCTGAAGGAGTAGGGATTTTGGCTGTAGTAACCTTAATACCTTTAGGCCCCTGGGAAATGGTCTCTAGATCCACAGTAGGATTCTTGAAGAGAAATTTGTGAGAATCAGGTACTCTGTAGAACCCGTCAGGTTTTCTAGGGGCCGGTGGTAAAGTGTCTGGAGTAAGACTGGATTCCATAAAGACATCATCTACAGCATCCGGGACAGGGGGTATAGCTAGGGGCCTGTGCTGAGGCAACTGTAAAAATTCTATGAGTCTCTTTTTGGACCGAGGATAATCCTGGCATTCCCAGTGGAAATGCTCTCAAAGTATGCAAGGTTTCACCAAAAGAAAAATCCTCTGGAGGGGAGGCAGAGGGAATGGATTCCTCTGCATCTGAATCCGCAAAGGTAGATAAGGGTATGTCCTGGTAATCAGAAGGGTCAGTGTCATCGGACTCCTGGTCTGTAGAATCAGAAAGAAACTCAATTCTTGGTCTCTTAGCAGGGAAGGCTGGCTTGCCCTAATTAGGGTGATAAGGTCTTCAGCCATTCGAAGCATTTGTTTTTGAGGCATGGGAGCTTCAGAATGTGCTTTGGTAGTCTGTTTTCTAGGCGTAGTGCATACTCTGGGCCAGAGAAACTTGGTAGTTTTAGCTAAAAATTAAGTTGTCAGTTTAATGCAAATATCGGTAGGTCGGAACACACCCTCAGAAGCAGGTGCATGCACAGCGGCTCCGGACCATCCAAAGTAGAGACATCCGCAGGTTCCACAGTCAAAGAAGCATCTCGCGGCATACCGGACTCCGAATGGGTCTCAGCAGAGGCCTGCAAATCTGTAGAAGTGGGCATCAGGGGCTGCAAAGGCACCTCACTGAGTACTGGTGGACTGGCGACTAGCTTAACGGAAGCGTCGTTGGCAGTTTTTGACCTATGCGGTCTGTCTCTGTCTTTATCTTTGTGCTTTTTCAGAAGATTGGTAGTCGGATGGCTTACCTAAGCCATTTCGGAATATGGAGAACGACAGCGAAAGAATTTAGCAACAAAAACAGCCCAACGATGAACAGTTCAGGCATTAAACAAGGCACAAAACTGACAAAGTGATGTCGTGGTCTGGGCCTAAACAGGTGATGCAGTAAGGATGAAAATCTCTGAGGTATTTGCTTTCCACAGGCAAGACACTTGTTAACTTTTTCTGACATTGGTTAGAGCAAGAAAAAAAAATCCCCAATGGGGTACTTAGTTTTAGAAGACTTCAGGCTTGAAACTCAAAAATGAAAATTTCAGGTAGCAGCTGACTGGCACTTTCAAACTGCTTCTGCTTCGGGCTCCTCCTCGGCAAGAAAGACTGATGTAATGGCGTTGGCTGCCTGTTTTATACCCCTGATGACCTGACGTCATGGAAGAAGCGACAGCAACCGATGCAGAAATCCCAGGTCTCTGGTATTCGGGCCGACTGAGGGCTACCTGCAGGCCGATAACCCAACTGTGACGACTGCAAAAGTGAAACACGAAGAACATCTTCTCTGTGTGGAAGTTTTTCAATTCCTGTACATCTAGTTAATCACTATATTAGAAAGCAGGAAAAAAAATCAGAAAATGGTAGTACATGTAGTCAACTTAAAAACATTCTAAATCATAAAAAACTTATTTTGAAATATTACTAATGTACAGAACTATTAACTCTAGCAGGTATTCAGTGCAAAGACAGTCTACCCTGTTTGGATTACTTCTGAATTCTCCATTTAAACAACAAATGCTAGTTTCAGTGGAGCACCAGAATCCTAGCATTTAGCTACTCTGCTCCACTAGCACCCTGCCCTAATCTGACAGCAACAAAGTACCCTCACTGGACAACAATCGTGTCTGTGCTCAGATTCCACAAGTTTTGTGGCACTAGCTAGCTCTTTGGAATTAAAGGATAGATCCCGGACTACGAGTAAGATTTCTTTAGTGTCCTGGACACTGAAGAAGCCTTCTGGATAGAGACAGGAATGGCAGCCTTGTCTGTGTGTGTATGTATGTGTGCCCATTTCTATGCATGCACCAGGGAGGTTGATGGGTAGTAGTGCCTCAGGATTTCATTATTCCCAGTGGATATCTGAGACCAAACTGATGTGTTTGCCTATAAAGCATGTACAAAATTTCCAGGCATACATACGAAAGAGTAAGGCAGAGGGCAACTTGCCCATGGCTTTCTGCATGGATAATGGCTGCTCAGATGGTCAGCATGCAAGGAAAGAAAGTGCAGCAAAAATAAATAAAATAACAAAGGAAGTATGCCTGACAACTTCTGTATTAGCAATGCCTGAGACTGCAGATCATAAAAGTTGGTTTTGATCCTGTGCAGAAGGTATCAGATGAGGAATTAAGGTAAGAGTGATAAAGGTCTAAGTTTACCTTCCTTATGTTGGAGAAATGGAGGAGAAACAGCTAACAAAAGAAAGAAACAACTCAACAGCATATTTAAAACAGCAGCTGCACTCCCTAAGCGAGAGAATACATGGGTAAAAAAGCACAGCATGCTGGTGTTTTTTTTTTTTTTTTTTTTTGGGGGGGGGGGTGATATTTTCACCCAGCTTACAGCTGATTATTGGCTGCCTCCAGCTCCTTTTCTAGTTCACTGGGCTTACTATTCCCACCTTTAGCCCCCCCCCCCCCCCGGCTCTACCCAACCCATGCCAAGGGCCACTGAGGAGATTTGATGATTCTGATATAGCGTTATCCTACTGCCAAGGAGTGCTTTTGTCCTTTATACCCTAACAGTTTTCTCTCTTCTTGTACTGTGCACATCAGCTGAACGTTTAAGGCAGATATACAATGGGGACATCCTAGCATAATGTCCCATCACTGCAGCAACTTTGCCGATGTCCTTTGACTATTTGTCCATTGTGTCAACATCACCTGCATGCCCCCAACCTCCACGAAGGGTCAACTGTGGGACATTCAAGTGTAGAATTTCTTCCACACAGGATGCGTACACTCCCATACTTTCCTACCAGCCCTGAGACACCAGAGTTGAACCCGGGTCAAAATCAGGGCTTTATCCCTCTATGCCATCGCAATGGCAGCAAGCTGCTAGAAGGGGAGAGTTAACGCACAAAAACCTCTCCCCTGTTGTTAATGCCACGACCTAGAAAAGTGCATGACCCTTGCTTGACATTCTCCACTGTTAGAATCCAACAACTGCCCCCAGCCTAGGCTGTATATATATATATATATATATATATATAAAAAAAAAAACTGTTGTATGGGCGTAAGCGCGCTTATTTACTAAAATCGTCATAAACAAATATCGCGATATTGGTATGTGTGTGTGTATATATAAAGGCATTGTGCATCGTCCATTCGTTTCGTGAGCAGCGTCACTCTCTACAGAATGTTACTGCGAAGTGTACTAGCACAAAAGTTATTATTAAGATTAGAATGATAGTAATGTTAAGATTGATATGTGATATAAACTATACGTCTGTAGAATTAAGTTTAGTGTAAATAATTGTATGTTACGTAAAATAGTGAACCTGTGTGTGTAGATAATGATATAGTAAAAAATGGCAAATAAAAAAATTCATGTATGTATTTGTATGGTATGGATAACTGAGAGGACAGGCTTGCAGGTTTGAGAGAGACAATTCATCCAAACCAAGGCACCTATATGCCCCAGTCTTAGAAGAGCCATTTTTTCCAACCCTCCTGTGTGTGATTGATGTCACCATCCCTAGATGATGTAGGATCATGCACTTGTAGATTTGAACAAAACGTGTGGGCTTGTCCATGGTTGTATATATCTGGTCTTGAAACTATCCAACTATCTATCCAACTATTGGGTCAAGTTAGAGGAGTTTCCATAGGTCCATCTGCCCTCCAAAAAGGTATGTTGGTGCCCCATGTGTGGTATAACAATGTGACTGTCACAGGTTCCAGTTTCTCAACGTGTGGTGGGCATCTTATAGGCTGTATGGCATTGAGTTTCACTCTCTAGGATCGTATCCCCTGAGTCCATTATAGATTGTATGAGATTCTCTGTCGTGCCTTCCAAAGTATGAAAAGGTCTATACCAATACTATTCAACAATAAGCAAAGAAAGTCACATAATAAATAATAAAAGTGACAGGGTAACAGGACGACCATGCTTTAAACCTGATTGGGAATGCATGTAAAGAGGAGAGGACATCGGAAGGTGACACATCACCAACTCTGATCTGTTGTCCAGTGAATAGCACCTCCTTCAATTTGTAATCCAGAATGAATCTCTGGGGGCTAAATGCTGCTGGAATGTATAATATTTCGAAAAAAAATAGCTCAGGGTCCTTTGTAATGATTCCCAATTTATGACTATCTTGTACAAAAATGTAGTATCTCGAGCAAATCTGCATCTTCTGTACATAAAAAGGATTTGTAATGTATTCAGCGCTTTTCTCTCATACTATCAACCATACTACCAACAATGCACCACCAAGAGGCAGGGATATGACACTATTGACTGACACTCCACAATCAGTCACATCAGTCTATTTTACTCCTGCACAAACTTTGAATACTACCAACAGTTCAACTATTAACAATGTGGACAACACCAGCAACGGAGATAACACGGTCCGAAGGAAGAAGAGATCGTCGACAACATGTCAGGGACTAAGGCCTAATGAGCTTTATCAGGATATTGGCCTAAAATTACAATTTGATAACAGCCCAACTGGAAATCACCAGCAATTTAGAGAAAAAAGTCTTATAATCCTCCAATCAATCTAGCCCTGACACTTTCCTAGAGGGGTTGAAGAATCATGTGTATCAGGTCTGAAATATGAAAACATCTCCTGGAAGGGAACTTATCACCATCTGAGGACAAATCCTTGTAACAGAAGATGCAAGATTTGCTCGATACTACATCTTAAAGATAGTCATAAATGGAATCATTACACAAAGGACCTATTGAGCTTTTTTGAGTGGAATTACCATCCATTCCAAGCATTAGATCTGGATGGCCGATCCTATATCCATATATCTGGATTACAAATTGAAGGAGGTGCTATATATATAGTACTTGCACACAGGAGGACAGCCAGTTCCTCAGTGACCTATTTTTGGTGATTAAGTCACTGGACAACAGATCAGAGTTGGTAATCAGGAGGGTTGGGCATGGTCATCCTGTTACTTGAACACTTTATTCCATTATTGTGACTTCTTTTTGCTTATTATTGAAATAGTATTAGAAAACAATATATTTGTCTTTAATGATTTTCTAGGTCTGCCTGATGATGACCTTTTCATACTTGAAGGGCAATTTACAGAATCTCTCATACAACCCTATAATGGAATCTATTGAATCTATTAACTACCTGATACCACTATTACCAAGCAAAGCTGACACTTTTTCTTCAAGTATCACAGTATGCATGATACAAAAATTTTTAACAAGTTGAAACTCAATGCCATACAGCCTATAAGATGAGAGACCAGAGGAGACCCTACTTGGAGAGATACAAAACAGTCACCCATTGTTATACCACTGGGCACCAACATACCTTTTGATACTTTGTACAACAGGCCATTACTGAACTGACTTCACTTTATGGCTGACATAATACACAACAGATAGTTGATATGCCCCCAGATACATTTTCAAGAACAACAGCAATTTGAAACAACTGCAAAACAACCCAACCATCAGAGAGATCCGATGACCACCACCTATGCATATGAGGGGAGGAGATGTATAGTGCTATCTCCAAACATATGCTGACCCATGGTTCCAAATCCTACAAGTTGTACATCCTACATCTAGGGTGGTGGTGACACAACACACATCACAGGGGAACTCAAATGGATTTTCTGATGGGGGGCACATATAGGTGCCTTGGTTTGAATGAAGCATTGTCTCTCAAACCTGTACTCAAATCCAGGCCCCTCCAGTTATCCATACAACACATATTATATTGAATTTTGAATGCCCATTTTTTACTATATATCATTGTCTACACACAGGTTCATTATTTTACGTAACATACAATTATTTACACTTAATTCTACAGACATGTAGTTTACATCCATATCTATCAAAACATCTTAGATGAACTATCATTAATTACTAATAACATCAATATGTTTTGTAAATAAGTATATCACGCCCCTAAAGGGAGCCTGATTAGTGTTTTATAGTTATTCATTAGTTTACTACTAGTACAACTCTTTGTTTCAGATATTATTATATTAACAATCATTATATTCGAGTACACCTTTAGTAATCTTAGCTATGTGACTACTTTCGCGCCATATACATATATCTCCTGACAATATGACACACAGTCTTTTGTTTATGACTGATGTTAAGCATACGCTGTTACATATAAGCCCATATAGTCTATTTATTTTAATTTTTATGATGTGCAATTTTAGTTTTGTTTTAATAAACCAGTTTTACAACGCCTTTGGTTTTTGGACTATCGTTTGGGTCTAAACCTTTTGAACATTGCATGGACATATTTTTGAGAATACATTATTACAATATATATATATATATATATATATATATATATATATATATATATACATATACATACACACACACACACACACACACACACACACACACACACACACACACACAAGGATAGAAGGTCTCCATGCAGCACTGCATATGGAGGGAAGGAGTAGCAAAGGGACACACAACCATAACAATCAACAGACATACGAGATCGGCATCACTACACCCTTAGCTCAACTAGATCCAGAAGGCGATGGGCTACTCATCTGAAATCCTACATTATAATGTATAAAACAGGAGGAAGATGCAAAGATTGTTAAAACTTGCATGTGACAACTTCAATGCTTAAAACACCCAAATAAAAATATTTCACATACAAAAGCAAGTCAGCAATTTCTTTAATCTTTGCACATGTGGATAGTAACCTTGGTGGTATAAGTGCTGCTGCTACTTACGGTTCTAGACTGACTGGCGTTCCATCGCCCATACGAGACAAAATGGGTGGCGTGATCTCACTGCTACCTGCATGGAGAACAAAAACATGCAGTTAGTGTTGTGGCTAATCATTCATGAACATTCTCACAAGCACCAACAAGAAGACAAAGCGTCAGTGCTCAGTACAACATATTCATGAATTTGTCACTATGCAAAAAAAAAAAAAAAAAAGTTGTTTTGTGTACTGCTCACATGCTCTATGCATTTGTGCATTACTGAACTGGTACAAATTAAAAACAC